>NC_091638.1:61763538-62066806 GCF_027580195.1 Bos mutus | reverse complement strand
TCTTGGTTCAGAAGGTGGGAGCAGAGAGTGGAAGCAGATCCCGTTTTTTAAAGGAAAAGTCAGTAGACTATCCTGGTGGGTTGGGCATGAGGTGAGGGAAAAGAGAGAAGAGCCTAAGACTGCTGTTGTTGAGTTGCTCAGTCATGTCCAACTCTCTGCGACCCCACGGACTGTAGCCCACGAGGCTCCCCTGTCCATGGGGTTTCCCAGGCAAGAATACTGGAGTGGGGTGCCATTTCCTTCTCCAGGGGATCTTCCCCACCCAGGGATGGAACCTGCGTCTCCTGCATTGCAAGCAGATTCCTTACCTCTGAGCCGCCCAGGAGCTCAAAGGACATTCATCTGATCTGTTGAGAGAACGGAGGTGCCATTCGCACATGAGGAAGGAGGCCGTAGAAGGGACAGGTTTGCAAGGAAAAGACCCTTGCTCACCTTGTCCACCCACCAACGCATGCACTCATGTTTCCACCCTTTCAACTCTTTGCCCGTCCATTTTCTCTCTATAAATTCATATATTCATCTTCCTTCCTTCCAGAGTTTCTCTTCCACGCTGCCAACCATCCGTAGATTCACTCATTCACTTACTTACTAAATTCATGTTCCTTCTGTCTTTTCTTTCTGCCTTTCCTCGCGCTGTTTATCCACCAACCTCATCCATCAGTCTTACTCTTTCCATCAACCCAGCTCGCCATCTAATCTTTTTCTTCCCTGGGTTCATCTGTTTCCCCCCTTACTCATTAATAGCAATAATAGTAGTAACAAAAAGCCAGCAAATACCAATAACCACCAAACAGCCCAGTTATTTATTGAACTTTTATATTCTAGGCACTGTTCTAAGCATGTCTCATTATTTAATTAAATGTAATATTTTATTTAAAGGTAGCAAAACCCTATTGGAGAAGGCAATGGCACCCCACTCCAGTACTCTTGCCTGGAAAATCCCATGGACAGAGGGGCCTGGTAGGCTGCAGTCCATGGGGTCACTAAGAGTCGGACACGACTAAGTGACTTCACTTTCACTTTTCACTTCCATGCCTTGGAGAAGGAAATGGCAACCCACTCCAGTGTTCTTGCTTGGAGAATCCCAGAGATGGGGGAACCTGGTGGGCTGCCGTCTCAGGGGTCGCACAGAGTTGGACACGACTGAAGCGACTTAGCAGCAGCAGCAGAAGCCTATGAGACTGGTGCGGCTAACTGCAGATGAGGAAGCAGGGGCAGACGCACCAGGGAAATTCCTTGGGGTCGCCATCAGGTTCGTTTCCTGGACCTTTGACTCGTTACACTCTTCTTTCTATAGTCATCGCCATTTTTCTTTTTTTAAATTAATTTATTTTTTATTGAAGGATAATTGATTTACAGACTTCTGTTGTTTTCTGTCAACCCTCACCATGAATCAGCCATAGGTACACATACATCCCCTCCCTCTTGAACCTCCCTCCCGTCTCCCTCCCATCGCATCCCTCTAGGTTGATACAGAGCCCCTGTTTGAGTTTCCTGAGCCGGACAGCAAATTCCCAATGGCTATCTAGCTTACATATGGCAGTGTAAGTTTCCGTGTTACTGTCTCCATACACCTCACCCTCTCCTCCCCTCTCCCCATGTCCATCAGCCTATTCTCTGTCTGTTTCTCCGTTGATGTCCTGCAAATAAATTCTTCAGTACTATTTTTCTAGATTCCATATATATGCATTGGAATACAATATTTATCTTTCTCTTTCTGACTTACTTCACTCTGTATAGTAGGCCCTAGGTTCATCCACCTCATTAGAACTGACTCGAATGCATTCCTTCTTATGGCCGAGTAATATTCCGTAGTGTATATGTAACACAACTTCTTTATCCACTCATCTGTCGATGGACATCTAGGTTGCTTCATGTTCTACCTATTGTAAAGAGTGCTGCAATGAACAATGGGATACATGGGTCTTTTTCAACTTTGGTTTCCTCAGGGTATATGCCTAGGAGTGGGATTGCTGGATCATCAGTTCAGTTCAGTCACTCAGTCGTGTCTGACTCTTTGCGACCCCATGAATCGCAGCACCCCAGCACGCCAGGCCTCCCTGTCCATCACCAACTCCCGGAGTTCACTTAGACTCACGTCCATCGAGTCAGTGATACCATCATATGGTGGTTTTATTCCTAGTTTTTAAGGAATCTCCCTACCGTCTTCCACAGTGTCTCCATCAGTTTACATTCCCACAACAGTGCAGGAGCATTCCCTTTTCTCCACACCCTCTCCAGCATTTATGGTTTGTAGACTTTTTGACGAGGGCCATTCTGAGCTGTGTGAGGTGGTATCTCACGGTGGTTTTGATTTGCGTTTCTCTAATAATGAGCGATGCTGAGCATCTCTTCACGCGTTTGTCAGCCATCTGTGTGTCTTCGTTGGAGAAATGTCTGTGTAGGCCTTTTCCCACTTTTTGATGAGGTGGTTTGTTTTTCTGGCCTGGAGTTGCATGAGCTGCTTGCATATTTTGGAAATTAATCCTTTGTCAGTTGTTTCATTTGCTATTATTTTCTCCCATTCTGAGGGTTGTCTTTTCACCTGCTTTTGCTTTCCCTTCGCTGTGCAAAAAGCTTTTAAGTTTAATCAGGTACCATTTGTTTGCTTTTGCTTTTATTTATTTCTTTTTTTAAAGCATGTTTTGGCCGTGCTCTGTGGCACGCGGGATCCTACTTCCCAGACCAGGGATTGAACCTGAGCCCCGGCACTGGCAGCACAGAGTCGAAACCACTGGACCAGGGAGGCCGCAGCTGGTCATCACCTCCTGCCTGTTCATTCACTCATGTCTTCCTCTCTAGCTTACTGCACTTTCTATCCATCTCTCCCTTTACTCATTCACTCATCCAACTGTACAGCCTTCTTTTCTGCTCTTCTCCACCCTTTCTCGCTATCTAGCCACCCCTTCTATCAGTACAGCTAATCGTTCATCCGTTAAAACTTGGATTTGTCGATCCTTCTTCTCTCTCGACTTTTTCCTCTTCGTGACCTCGTATCCACCCCCCACCGCCCCAGCCAGTCATCTGCCGGCCATCAGTACATTTCTGTCTCTTCCTTTCATTGGTTCACGCTTCCTGGTCAATCACCTCTAAATTAAGTTGCTCATTCATCTGTTTGTGTATTCACCTTCCCTGTCTTTCCTCTACTCCTTTCTCCCAATTGCTTACCATGTCCATCCAGGTAGTCCGCTCTGGAGCTGGCGTCAGCTCGTCTGTCCACCCGTCCACCCATCTTCCCTCCCTTCCCGTCACACACACTCTGTCACCCCAGTAACATACACGCTCATCAGAGAGCGTGTATATTACCATCCATTTATCCGCCTGCTCATGCTCCCATTTTTCTCATTTCCTTGCTTCAGTTGACTTACCCAGTTACCCATCCATCAGTCTGTTCACTCGCCAAAGGGCCTTCCTTCTCTTTCCCTTATCCAGCCACCATCGTCCAGCGACCTCTCTGCCCTGTGCTACGCATCCGTTTATCCACTCCGCTCCTCCATGTTTATTCCTCCTCCTTCAGCCCATTGCACCCACCGCCATCCTTCCTTCCTCTTTGCCTTTCTTCTGCTCTGTTTTTTTTTTTTTTTTTTTTTTTTTGAGGGGGTGGCTACTCTGGGTCTTCATTGCAGCACACGGGCTTCTCTAGTTGCAGCACAGGCTTAGCTGCCCCTCGGCACGTGGGATCTTAATTCCCCAACCAGGGATCGAACCCATGTTCCCTGCGTTGGAAGGCAGATTCTTAACCTCTGGACCACCAGGGAAGCCCTGTTTCTTCTGCTTTTCTCGCCCGCTCATCTCAGCCTCCCCTCCTCACTGCCTCTTGCTTCCCGGATCTCCTAACGGGGTGCTCCCAGGCGTGGTCCTTGGTCCTCCTCTTCCCGTTGTCGGTGCTCAGTCCCTTGGTGCTCTCGTCCAGTCTCAGAGCTTTAAGTAGCATCTTTATGTTGATGCTCCTCCAATTTGTATCTCTGCCCTAGACCTTACCCCTAAACTAGGCTCTACAAAACCTACCTGCTCAAAATACCTAGCTGTATGTCTAGAAGACATTTCTAGCTTCACGTCAAAAGTCAAACTACTGAATCGCTCACAAGCGTCCTCCTCCTGGAGTGCCCTACAACCCCCTTATTTCAGTAGATCAAAAAGCCTTGCAATCATCTCAAATTCCTTTCTTTTTTTATCACACTGCACATCTGATCCCAGTAAATACTGTCAGCTGTGTCTTCAAAATAGACCCAGAAAACGGTCAGTTCTTACCACCTTCATGTCTACTGACCTGACACGACCCACCCTGCCCACTCACCTGGGCTGTTAAGGGAGCCTCTTTTCTGCTTTTCTCCAGCCTCTGCCCCTGCAGTATGTTCTACACACAGCATCCAGAATTATCAGAGTAAAAAACTCCAGAGCCTGCCTGTTTTCTGCTAAAAAGTGCCTATGAAGCCCCACACAAATTGCTCCTTGACAGTCTCCTCTCTGATTTTAAGCCCCCCTCCCCTCTCCTCTGGGTTCTGCCCTCCTCACACCGGCCTCTGGTTATTCCTCTGGTAGACCTCAGCACATCTACACCTGGGAGCTTTGTCTTTAGACACCTGTTTTCCCTGCAGGTGAGCATATGACCATCTCTCCACTCTCTCCTGGGCTTTACCCAAACATCCCTGCTCCCTGGGTTCTTTCCTGAGTGTCCACAGGAAGTCCATCCACCCCTACACACTCCCACCCTCCTGCGCATCTATGTCTCCCTGTGTTAGCTTGCCATCCCTCCTCCACCCTCCAGGCAGCCAGACATCAGTGCCATCTATCTGCCTAACCCAGGCCCTGCCTTTTGTCCATATACCCACCCATCCATCTATCCATCCATCCATCCATCCACCCACCCATCCACCAATCTGCTGATGCAAAGACTTTCTCTTCCTGCCTCTCCTGTCTCTCTCCTTGCTCCCTTTCTTCCTCCTCCCAGGCTCTGCTTGCAGTATGCTCAGACCTGCACCTCTCTGGGCTCTGTGGAAGGAGAAGGTGGGAGGGAAGGGGACTCCTAAGACCTGGCTTGGATGAGGCCAGGGGCGCCTCCCCAGGGACACTCCTTCCCAGCCAGAGGATCTTGGGAATAGGTCCACCGCTGTCTATGGCTCCCTGGGACTTATTGGACTCCAGGCCGCTCCTCTCACTTGGGCGTGAGTGTGGCTGTGCTGGGTCTTTGCTGCATCAGGCGGGCTTTCTAGCTCCAGCGCATGGGCTTCGCTTGCGGTGCATGGGCTGAGTTGCCCCATGGCATGTGGTCTTAGTTTCGTGACCAGAGATCTAACCATGTCCCCTGCATTGGAAGGCAGATTCTCAACCCCTGGCCCACCAGGGAGGCCCCCGTTCACTTTAATATCCCGTCTCGAGGCCCTGGGGGCTGCCCCTTGTCCACAGCGTGTGTCCTCAGGGAGCCCCAGTTAACTGTAAGTGAGGCGGAACCAGTCAAGTCAGCACACACTCGTGACGCCCCCTCACCCAGTCACAGACTCTCTGAGGCCAGCTTCCTCTTCCGTCTATTTTCCCAGAGCTGGTGGCGTAGAGTCGACCTGTGACACTGAACACGCTTAAGGTGTACGCGATGACCTGACACGTGTGCGTCGCGTGAAGTGGTTTCTACAGCAGGGTTAGTTAGCACTCCATCACTTCTCATAATTACCTGTTTTTAATTTTTTTGGTAGTAAGAACACTGAATTTTTACCCTCTTAGCAACTTTCAAGTACGTAAAACAGCATCAACAACCCGTGTTATTATAAATAGTTCTATGTCTTTAATATTTATTTTATTTATGTGTTTATTTGGCTGTGCTGGGTCTTCGTTGCAGTGTGTGAACTCTTGGATGTGGGATCTCGCTCCCTGACCAGGGATCCAGCCCGGGCCTCTGCATTGGGAGTGTAGAGTCCTAGCCGCTGGGCCACCAGGGAAGTCCCCTAAGTGTTTTAGATTTACCTAAAAGTTGCCAGAAAGGAGATACAAGAACCCCTGCATGCCCTTCACCCAGACCCCCAGCAGTTAATAGTTCACCACATCCAGCATCTCTTCTGCGTGTGTGCTCACTCACCCAGTCACGTCTGACTCCTTGTGACCCCAAGGACCGTAGCCCTCCAGGGGTTCAGCCCTCCTCTGTTCGTGGGGTTCTCCAGGCAAGGATACTAGAGCAGATGCCACACCTTCCTCCAGGGGGTCTTTCTGACCCAGGGATTAAGCCACGTCTCTTGATGTCTCCTGCATTGGCAGGCAGATTCTTTACCACTGATGCCACCTGTTAAATACAGGTTATTTGTCTCATAAACTGAGAGTAAGTTTCAGATCTGATGCCCCTAAGCCTCCCCCGCCCCGCCCCCAAAGTCCAGCGCACGTTTCCACCCAGAAAGGACATCCTTGGGCAGTAGCCCCGTGTGGTGGTCAGGAATCGGGAACTGACCCAGGCTCAGGGCTACCCTCTCCTGGGCCCTCTGCCTCAGGCCCTCCCGCCTGGCCTGTGTGTCCACTCTCAGCCCTGACTGCTGGTCTTACTGCTCCTGGCTTCAGGTCCGGGACAAGAAGCTCCTCAACGACCTGAACGGGGCGGTGGAGGACGCCAAGACGGCACGGCTGTTCAACATCACGAGCTCCGCACTGGCCGCCTCCTGCATCATCCTGGTCTTCATCTTCCTGCGGTACCCGCTCACCGACTACTGAGGCCCCAGTGGGCACGCCGGCGGGACACGCGGCCCTGAGACATGGCCAGGGCAGAGCCGGGCGTCCGCCCTGGGCACCCCCTGACCCCAAAGCTGTGAGCCAGGCAGTGGGGCCATCGGAAGCTTCGTCTGTCAAGGGGGCAGCGAGCTTCGTGCTGCCCCGGCCTCTCTGCCTCTTGGCCCCCTGCCCGTTTCTGGGGGCCCCTGGGTTTCTGCCTGTGCTGCTGCACCCCGGCTTTGAGTGGCTGCCCCCTCTCCCTGCCTGTGCCCCCACCCGGGCTCCCGAGGCCCCTCAGACCTGACACCCTGCAAAAAGGGCCCGTATGGGGCCTCCCAGGGTGGGGCGGGGGCCTGCCAGCATCTGGGGGCTCACTCCCCCCACGACCCCACCTCCTCCAAGCTGTGACCCTGCTCGGAGCTCTTGTATCTGTGAACCTCCAATAAAATACTCGAAAATACTCGCCCAGCTATGGCCCCGTCTCCTAGCCACCCCCCACCCCCGCCCCCAGGCAGGTGGGATTCGGAGGCTTCGGGAACCCCATTCAGGCACTGCCTGGGGGTCCTGAGTGCCGCACCCAGCTGACTTTTCCAGGGAGCGTCCACCCTGTAACCCTGGGGGTCTTCTGCCTGCTCTGCAGGATGGGACTGAGGGGGCTTTTGGTGGCTGCCTCCTTGGAGAGGAGTGAAAGGGGCTGGCACAGCTGCCCTCCTGGCAGAGAGTGAGACCTGGCAAAGCCCACCAGCAGGAGGGAGCACCGGGGCAGTGACTGCCGCGCCCAGTCCCTCTCGGGCACCGGGAGCCGCATGCGAGGCCTCCAGGCGAGCCTGGCACACGCAGGGCTCTGAGGTGGCGCTGAGGGTCAGGGCTGGCTTGGCTGGACGTAGGCTGTGGCCAGAAGTGGGCACTTGGGAGTGCGGGCAGTGGGCTGAGGGGGGGCACTGGGAGGGTCTCGGGGGGCGAGGGGGAGAGTTTGGGGACCGGCTGGAGGCGGGCCGGGGGGAGCCAGGAAGGGTGCCCGTGTCTCCAGCATGGATGGTGGGGCTGGCGGGGCAGCTGAGCGTTGAGACTGGGAGACTGAGGAAGGGGACAGTTTGAGACAAGCCCCCCCGGGGGGCAGGGAGGACAGCTTCTGAAGGGGCCCGAAGCCCCGTGGGACTTGGGGCCTTGAGGGAGGAAGGAGCCAGGAAGGGGTGGGGTTGCTGGGAAGGGCGCTATGGAGGAGGGGGGTGGTCACCCCTCCCAGAACCGGGCGGTGGACAGAGGGGAGAGGGCTGGGGAGGGGGCATGCAGAGGGCCAGGTCCGGCGCCTGGGGGGTGGGAGGGGGACAGACAGAGGGGGCGGGGCGGGCAGCGAGGGCCGCGTCCAGATAGACCGAGTCCCTCACCAGGGCAATGCTTGGAGGCATGTGGGTGCAGGCCTGGGAGTGCGGGCTTCCCTTCGGGCCTCGCTCGGAGAAGAGACCCCCCTCCGAGAAGAGACCCCCCCTCCATGGTGTCTGCTGGGGAAGCGGGTCATCGGGACGGCCGCTGGTCTCCGGGGAGGTGTACACCCGGCTGGCTTTGGTGGTTGATGGTCCAGGGGTACCAGGCATGGCTCAGCTGTGCTTCGCTGCCCAGGGGTGGGAGGGGAAGACCAGGTGGCGGGCCAGGAGGGGCGTCCACGTGGTGGGAGTTGGAGTGGGATGCGGCTGGTGTTCGGTTGGGAGGAGGCAGCGGGCCCGGAGGCTAGAATCCCACGGGTCCTCGTTCAGGGGAAAAGGGAGTCAAGGTGGAGTGCAGGGCTCATGGGAGTAGCGGTTTGGAGTGCTATGACCCCTCGGCCTGGAGAAGCGCTTCCCAGGTGGGAGTATAAAGGACCTGGGTGCTGGCTGCACCCCCAGGACATGGCCCAGGGCTCAGAGTGGAGACCAGGCCTGAGTCTGGAAGCTTCAGGTCAAGGGGGTGAGACCTGGGTGGACAGAGGCAGAGATGGGTGAGCGAGCTGGACTCTAGCTGTGAAGGAGAACAGAAGTGCTGAGGGGCAGGGAAGGGGAGGGGACGCAGGGACATGGAAGTGTTGACCCCTGACTCCAGGGGGCGGTGCGGAAGGGCAGGCTGGAAGGGAGCGGCCAGCCTTCAGGAGGTCTCCACGGAGGGCCAGAGCCAGGGCTGCGGTTGGCGGTGGGCTGGGGGACACAGCATCTGGGTGCCTGGCCGGCCCTGAAGGTCAGTTGCAGGCGCTCTCAACACTTCCTGGGTGAGCCCCAAGAGGATGCCCACCGCAGCCCAGGGTCCCGGGAGGAGTCATGATGGGGGGGCTGTGGCCGTGGGAGAGAGGCCTCGCGTGCGCTGTGGGTCACGGGTCAGCCTGGACTCGCCCTGGTGCCCCAGGGCTCTGTCCTGCCCGGCGAGGGTGGGGAAAGTGCAGGGGAAGTGCTTCCTTGGCTCACTGTCCTCACGCCTTGGGTGCCGGTGGATGACTGCCCACCGGGGACAGGTCCCGGGAGAAGGGCATCGTGTTTAGGCCGCCGCGGCCAGCTTCTCCCTGGGCCGTGCCCGCCCAGGGCAGGCCTCGGGCTCCTGTCTCCTCACAGCCAGCAGAGGCGCCCTCGGCTCCCGGGAGCTCGTGTCCGGTCCTGGGCAGCAGGGAGCAGGCAGGCAGCCCAGAGGTGCCAGCCTTGCCCCTTGGGCTTAGGGGAGGGTGGAGCCCAGGCAGGGACCACGCAGGTCAGGCAGACCCCCACCCGCACAGGCGGCGGGCGGCACAGGCTCCACCTCGGTCTCTGGCTTCCAGGTCTGTGTCTTTGCTCTTCCTCGAGGGCTGGGTTCTTCCTCGACCTTCCAGCCCACCGCCCTACCCCCTGCACTACTCCTTCCCCGTCTTTGATTTCCGCAGTGCCTGGCACGCGTGAGCCATTTGCAGTAAGCACTCCAGAATTACATATGAACGAATTGCCCTGGCTCACTCTCTTCCTGCCCCTCCTGGACGCGGCCCCCAGACTCCTGCAGCTTTGGGAGCATCAGGTGACTTTCCTCCCCCTCCCCTCCCCTCCCCCTTGTACTGCCCTGGGCCACTGCTCTCACAACCCCCAGCCTGCAGTCTCCCTTTTGAAAGGATCAGGACCAAGTAGCCGAATGGGGAGCAGATCTGAAGGGCGAGTCTGGCTGTGTGCCTGCATTTGAGTGTGTGTGTGCACTTTGCATGTGTGTGTGCACACCTGCCTGCAGGCGCGTGTGTGTTGGGGTGGAGGTGCCGCGAGGCCAGGCTTGGCCTCTCTTGCCGTGACCACAGCCCTTCAGAGTCCTGCAGGTCCCCCTGCACTTCCAAGCCCACAGTCCACTCCAGCTTGACTCTGCAGACACTGGAAACCCACAGAATATTCTTCCTGAATCGCGTGCTCTCAGCTCCCCACAGGTGTGCAGAGCTCCTGTTGCCACCCAAGGACTTGCCCCCTACAGAATAGCGAAGACAGTTGAGACGGGGTGACCGGGGCTGGGGGGCAAGTCCCAGACCGCTGCAAACCCCAGGCTCACGAGACTCGCTCCTCTGCGCCTGATCTGAGGACTGGAGGACAGGGGGTCAGGTATGGGGGGCTCTTCTGAGCCACACCCCTGCCTCTCAATTCCACCTGCCGGGGCTGGGACCCCAAGGGGAGTCTCGGGACTGGTTTCCAGGACAGAAAGACGTCACCTGGGAGAACAGCCAGGGGGCTCGGGGAAGGAGGTGGAGCCGATCAGGCCGCAAATTCAAGACCGTCAGAGCCCAAACACGGGTAGAGCTTGCACAGCACAGGCGGGCTGGTGAGTCAGTAAAACAGGAAGCGAAATTATAACCAACACCACAGAAATACAAGGCATCACGAGAGACCGCTATAAGGAGCTCTGTTCCGATAAACCTGGAGGAAATGGACACATTCTTAGAAAGGTGCGATCTGTTAGGACTGAACCAGGAAGAAAGAGAAGATATGAACCACAGTTACAAGTGCCGAATGGAATCCGTGATGTAAAAACTGCGGCTGGGACTCTGCTCCCAGGGCAGGTTCGATCCCCGGTCAGGGAACTGGACCCCACATGCCTCAGTGAAGGTGGAGGATCTCTCATGCCGCAAAAAGACCCAGCACAGCCAGATTATACATATTTATATGCCCAAAAAACAGAAAGTCCAGGACCAGAAGGAAATGGCCACCCACTCCAGTACTCTTGTCTGTAAAATCCCATGGACAGAGGAGCCTGGTGGGCTGCAGTCCGTGGGGTCGCAAAGAGTCGGACACGACTGAGCGACTGAGCACACAGATGGCTTCACAGCCAAATTCTTTCAAACATTTAGAGAGGAGATAACACCCGTCCTTCTGAAACTACTCCAAAAAATTGCAAAGGAACTAACACTCCCAAACTTATTCTATGAGGTCACTATCACCCTGATACCAAAATCAGACAAAGAGATCACACACAAAAAAGAGAAAATTACAGGCCAGTATCACTCATGAACATATATACAAAAAAAAAAAAAAACCTCAACAAAATATAAGCAAAAAATCCTCAACAAAAATATAAGCAGACAGAAGGCAACAATATGTGAAAAGGATTACACCCCAGGATCAAGCAGGATTTACCCCGAGGATGCCAGGAGTTTTCAACATCTTCACATCAGTCAGCGTGCTGTGCCACACTGGGCCTGCCTGGTAGGTCAGTTGGCAAAGACTCCACCTGCAATGCAGGACACCCTGATTCGATTTCTGGGTCAGAAATATCCGCTGGAGAAGGGATAGGCTACCCACTCCGTATTCTTGCGTGGAGAATTCCCATGGATCCTCAAATCAATGTGATGATATACCACATTAACAAAATGAAGAATAAAGATCATATGATCACCTCAGTAGATGCAGGAAAGACTTTTAACAAAATTCAATATCCATTTATGATATATACATTTTTTAAAAAACACCTCCACAGAGTGCATATAGAGGGACCATAGCTCAACATAATAAAGGTCGTATGTGACAAGAGCACAGCTAACGTCATGTCTGTGGTGAAAAGCTGAAAACTTTCCCTTAAGATCAGGAACAAGGCAAGTATGCCTATTCTTACCATTTTACTCAACATAGCATTGAAAGTCTTAGACACACACACCAACTGGATGAGGAAAAGAAAGAAAAAGAGCCCAGACTGGAGAGAAAGAGGTCAAATTGAGACTGTCTGCAGATGACAGGGCGTTATACGTGGAAAATCCCAAGGATGCGTCCAGCACACGGCTAGAGCTCATCAATGAATTCAGCACATCTGCAGGATTAAGAATTAAGACACAGAAACCTTCTAGTCTACACTAACAATGAAAATCAGGAAAAGAAATTCAGAAAACAATCCAATTTGCTATAGCATCAAAAAGAATAAACCACCTAAGAACAGACATGCCTAAGGAGGCGAAAGACACTGAAGGCAGCAGTTGAAGATGGTACGAAGAGATGAAAAAATACAGCACGCTCATGAATTGCGAGTTTCAATGCTGTTAATACTACCACAGTGCCCAAGGCAATCAATAGGTACAGTGCAAGCCCAGCAGAATGCTAGTGGACTTTGCCCACGGAACTAGAAATGCAAAAATAAACCCAACGATCTTGAGATGGAGGAGCAGAGCTGGAGGAGTCACGGCCCCTGACTCCAAAGTAAAGTACGAAGCTACGGTCATCGGGACAGTGTGGTGCTGGCACAGAACCAGAAATATGGGCCAATGGACAGAACAAAGAGCCCCGAGGTAAACCTACACTTCCATGGTCAGTTAGCACGATGAAGGAGGCAAGAACAGACAACAGAGAGAAGACAAGCCTCTTCGATACGTGGTGCTGAAAACTGGACAGCTGCGTGGGGAAGAATAAAATTAGAACACTTTTCACACCATGTACAAAAATTAATTCAAAAAGGACTAGAGACCTAAACGGAAGGCCAGATGTCATAAAACATCTACAAGAAAACATAAGCAGAACACTCTGACATAAATTGCAGCAATATTCTTGGGGTGCTGTCTTCTCAGGCAAGAGAATCAAAAGCAAAAATAAACAAATGGGACCTAATTAAACTTAAAGGCTTTTGCGCAAGAAAGCAAACCATTGACAAAACAAAAACATGACCTACACACTGGGAAGAAACATTTACACATGATGTGATTGACAAGGGATTAATATCCAACATATACAAACAGCCAGTACAATTCAATATCGAAAAACGCCCAAAGAATCCAATCAAAAGACGGGCAGAAGACTCGAATAGAAATCTCTGTCCCAAAGAAGGCATACCGGTGGCCAGCAGGCACGAAATGGTCCTCAACACTGTGAGTTACTAAAGAGAAAGGCAAATTGAAACCGCAGTGAGACGTCACTTCACACCTGTCAGAACGGCCGTCGTCAAAAGTCTACAAGTAACAAGTGTTGACAAGGACGTGAGGAAAGGGAACCTTGTGCTCTGTTAGTGGGAATGTAAGTTGGTGCAGCCTGTGGAAAACTGTGGGGTTATACATAACGGAAGTTTGCTCGGCCATAATAGAGAATAAAATCTTGCCATTTGTGACAATACGGATGGATCCCGAGGGTGTTATGCTAAGTGAAATAAGTCAGACAGAGAGACAGGTGCCGGATGATTTCACTTACATGTGAAATCTGAAACACGCGAGCAAGTATGTCAAAACCGCAAGAATCACAGACACAGAGAATAAACAAGTGGTTTCCAGGTGAGGGGTGGGGAGCAAAGAAATGTGTGGAGGAGCTTAAGAGGTACACGCTTCCGGTTACAGACTAGATGTCACGGGCTGAAATGTACAGTGTGGGTAACATGGTCAGTAACTATGTAATAGCTTTGTCTCTTCTCATAACGTGTATGGTAACGTCAAACCACCGTGCTGTGTACCAGGAACTAACCCAGTTCTGTGAGTCAACCACGCTTTTTCTCAGTGCTTTGTTTATGAGTTTTCGGCTGTGCCGGACCCCCGTTGCTGCGCGGGCTCTCCTCCAGCTGCGACCAGCAGGGGCTACTCTGCAGCTGTGGCGTGCGGGCTTGAGAAGCCACCCCACTGAGAGTGAGGAGGCTTCTGCTGCTGCGGGTCACAGCTCTAGGGCACACGGACTCAATCTCTGTGGTGCGTGGGCTTAGGTGCTCATGGCGTGTGGGATCTTCCCCGCCCAGGGACTGACCCTGTGTCTCCTGCTTTGGCAAGCATATTCACCAGGGAAGCCCTTGAATTGTATTTTAAAAGCAAACAAGCAAACTTGTAGGAAAATGAGATCAGACATTGGCTCCTTGAAGGAGGGGTTGGGGGAGTTGGATGCAGGCAATTGCAAGGTAAACTTGCAGTTATAAAAGAGATAAGCCCTAGGGACACAAATTCTTTACTGCATGTAGGAACGTTGAGAAGTAAATGCCGAGTTCTCATCACAAGGAAAAAACTTTTTCTATTTGTTTTATATCTACATGAGATGATAGATGCTGAGCAAACTTTGGTGGTCATCATTTCTCAATGTATGTAAGTCAAATCATTACGTTGCACATCTTAAAATTATACAGCGCAGAAAACTAGCACACAAGAAAAGCATCGATGTACTTGACAAGTCAAGGCACGCGTGGGTGACATCTGGGTGCGGATAAGATTCCATTTCTTGATGCTGGTGCTGGTTACATGAATATCTGATTTATAAAAGCATTAGGTTGTACAACTGTGCCTTATGTAGTTTTCTGCATGATATATATTTATTTATATACATAACCTTTTTCTTTAGAAATGCATATTTATATATGTGTATACAAGTGTATATTCATAGCAGTGTCATTCATAAGCATCAGTGGGAAATGAATATCTGGTAGCACACATTGTCACACACCTATTAAAATAAAAACGGTAAGTGTGCACATCTTTGTTTAGACTCAAGTAATCCCCCTGGGGAGTTCACCCTTGTGTTTATTCATAAATAACAACAGTGCAGAGAATAGAATGCCTCTGGGAGAAAAATGACTGTGGGAAGGGAAACAGGTGAGCAGGAAATGTTCAATTGTATTGTGAACAGAGACGCACAGAGAGGAGCGGGGGTGCCTAGAGGGGGTGTCCGGGGAAGAAGGCGGCAGCCAGAGGCTGGAGAGGAAGCGACCACGTGGAGGGGGTGAGAAGGGCACCTTCATGGGGGTGGGCACCAGTAACCACAGGAGGTAGGCGAGGGACTGTGAGAGAGCTCACATTAGCAAATGCATCGCAGCTGACGGGAGTTGGGAGCTGGTGCAGCGGGTGGGAACACGAAAAGGGACAAAATAGGGGAGCGCTGGGGTGCTGGGCGCTGTTGGAGGAGGGTCCTCTGCCCCTCTGCTGAGAGCCTGCCAACAGCAAAAGCTCACCCAGCGCCCAGGGACCCTCCGCCAACTCCAGGACCCAGGCTCCCTGCAAAGTGGCCAGTTCCAGGGAGCGTCCCTGGAGGACCCAGACCGTCTTACACCGGGGAAGCAAGAAGGGCAAAAGGATAGAGGAGGGTGTGTCCAAAACACGCAAGTTGTTGTTGAGTCACTAAGTCATGTTTGACTCCTTGTGAGCCCATGGACTTCGGCACGCCAGGCTTCCCTGTCCTTCACTATCTCCCGGAGTTTGCTCAGATTCATGTACATTGAGTCGGTGATGCCATCCAACCGTCTCAGTCCCTGTCGTCCCCTTTTCCTCCTGCCTTCAATCTTTCCCAGCATGAGGGTCTTTTCCAGTGAGTCGATTCTTCACATCAGGTGGCCAAAGTATTGGAGCTTCAACTTCAGCATCAGTCCTTCCAATGAATATTCAGGACTGATTTCCTTTAGGATGGACTGGTTTGATCTCCTCCAGTCCAAGGGACTCTCAAGAGTCTTCGGCCCCGCAACTCGAATGCATCAGTTCTTCACTGCTCAGCTTTGTTTTATGGTCCAACTCTCACATCTGTACATGACTATTGGAAAAGCCATAGATGTGACTGTATAGACCTTTGCTGGCAAAGTGATGTCTCTGCTTTTTATCTAGATTTGCCATAGCTCTCCTTCCAAAGAGCAAATGTCTTTTAATCTCATGGCTGCAGGATCCATTCCCAAATCCAGAACCATCTGAGGATCACAGTAGACAATATTAGTAACAATCATAATCCTTTGAATAAAATAGGAAACATGAGTCCATACTAAGATTAGCTAATACATCAACTGGAAGTTTAATGGACACTGGAATCTTTGGTTTCAAAGAAGCATCTTGGAGAATACTTACAATTAGAGACGGAAACCTGAGTAACGTCACAGCTGGAGAACCCAGCAGGCCCAGTGGATCTAGTGATCCGGTGAGCATCACTGGGGACAGGGGGGCACGTGGGAATCGTCAGCCGCCCCAGAGGATGCACTGAGAACAGCCCTCCCGATGGGTACCCCTCCTGCTGTGGGCTCAGTGTCTGTGGCCCCAGATTCAAATGCCCCAATGTAACAGCATCTGGAAGTGGGGCTGTGGGGGGGTGATGAGGGTTAGCTGAGGTCCTGAGGTGGGCTTCCTCATGAGGAGAAGCAGAGAGCAGGGACCCGCTCCTCCTCGAGCAGACACACCGGGACAGGGCCTCACCAGGACCCGACTGGCAGCACCTAAGCCCAGACCTCCAGCTTCCAGAACCCGGAGACTCGCTGTCCGCTGTTGAAGCTGCCGGGCCAGCAGTGTTCTGGAGAGAGAACCCTCACCCGCCCCCCGAGTCCCCTCGGCTTTCGCCGGGTCTCAGCACTCAGGGCCCTCCTGGTGCGGGACGCGTGGCTGTTCCTCCACAGGACGTAGCTGTCTGGCACCGGCCGCGGGCCCTACCCTTGACCTCGCCTCTGACACTGTCTACCCAGAAACAGCGCCGACCCCACGGGGGAGGGCTCGTTCCCACAAGCCTGCCCACTTCAGATGCCCACAGCAAACCCAGTGGTCAGCTCTGCTTCTGACCCACTGGCCACAAATCAGAGGCTTCCACAGCCCTCTCCTTGGGTTCAGTTAATTTGCTAGAGTAGCTCACAGAACTCAGGAAACTCGTTTTCTGCTTATCAGTGCGTGACGAAAGGATGGGCTGGGGGACTTCCCCGCTGGTCCAGCTAGGTTAGGACTTGAGCTTCCAACGCCAGGGAATCTGGTTTGATCCCTGGTCAGGGAGCTAAGTTCCCACGTGCCACATGGCCAGGAAAAAAAAGGATGCAATAAAGGGAACAGGCTACAGGTGAACCTCCTGACAGAGGGCTGCACGGGGCGGGGCGGGGGAAGGGAAGCGGAGCCCCACACCTGCTCCGGATACTCCACCCTCCCTGCATCTCCATGCAGCGTCTCTCCAGACCTTGTACCCTGGGGATCGCAGCGCAGCTTTCCCAGGTGGCATGATCAGTCATGAACTCAGCTTCCCGGAGGGTGGAGGGCGCGGCTGAACACCACGCTTCTGGTCACAGCTTGGTCTTTGGTGACCACTCTCCACCCAGGAGCCCACCCAGGGTCACCTGTGACAGCAAAGGACACTCCCACTGCCCTGGAAATCCCCAAGGAGTTTTGGAGCCGGGTGACGGGGTCAAAAACAAGCATTAGAATCTAAGCTCTCCTGGGCTTGTACCCCGAGGAACTCACAAGAGTTTCAGAAGCCCTGGGCCAGCCACCAGAAACACAGCCCAGCAGCAGGAAGACCCCGCCTGGGGACTGCAGCAGTCCTGCGACCTTCCGGAGCACCAAGGTCGTGCGGGTCACGGAGGACCGAGACCTGTTCCAGACTCAAGAGCCACAGAACTAAGGAGCAGGTAGAAATATTCCCACCATGCTGCCCGCCTGGTCAACATCTGAACGCGGCCTTCTGATAAACCTGAGTTATTATTTCTCAGGCCCCATTTATCATTTTTCCCTGCAGGATCAGTGTTTTTGGCACTGTGATGAATGTCCGCTGATTTCTAACGCTTCTCCCACTCCGAGGTCCTGACGTTTTTCTCCTCGTTTGGCTGCAATAGCTCCTTTCTTGTTTCCTCTTTTGCTTTGTTCCCCCCGAACAAGAGCCCCGCCCCCACCCCCCGCCCCCGCCGAGCACCTGTGTCTCCCACCTCGGGGTCTGCTGTGCAGAGCCAACAGCAGGGCAAAGGGAGCGCTTCTTCCCACACAGAGACTGTCCTTCCTGGCTGCATTCAGGACTCCACATCTCCGGTTCTCAGCAGTCCACCCTGACGCTCTGGCTGTCGATGGCAGCGCCTCTGCGACTGGCCCAGGACGCAGGCTCTGAACTCACGTTCCAGTTCCCCCTGCCAGGGTTCCAATGCTGTGCTGTTTCAGAAAAGACTCCCCCCCGCCCCTCAGTCTCACCTCGTCCCCAATGTCACGGCCATCTGTGCCGGACTTCCGTCTCAGGCATGGTGAGCATCCGATTTCTCCCCACTGCTGAGGTCTGTCTGCTCATCTCCAACCTCTGCATTTTTCTCTTGGTGCCCCATTCTGACATTCTCTATTCACTCTGTTGGGGCTCACAAATTCTGTCTTCTGTCATGTCCAGAGTGCTATTCAGCACATGCAATTCATCGGTGCCTTTTTCTTAATTAACCATCATTAATTTGCCAATTTGCATAATATATCATATTTTATTATCCTCTACCACCTTTATTACTTTGCCTTTAATATTCAAAAATAATATGTGTATATGTATCCCTGAATCACCGTGCTGTGCGCCTGAAGCATTGTAAGTCATCTACGCTTCAATAAAATATGTTATTAAGAAAAACACACAAGGAAGTGTTTAGAGACGAAAGGACCTACGTCTGCAGTGTGTTCCCAAGTGTTCAGAAAAAATTCTCTATCGATCATCATTTATCTCCAGCCGTCACCTGTCATCTCTGTTATCTGTTCACCTAATTGTCTGCCTGTTGTCTGTGTCTATCTCTAGAGAAAGATAAAGCTAATTAATGTAAGATTTGAGGGGACCTATGAGTGAAAGCCACAGGAGAATTATTCGCACTATTTTTACAACTTTGATATTATTTCCCATAAAATTCTTAAACCTTTGGAAAACTGGAAGAGAAAATAAAAATATCAGCACATAAAAGAGAATTCAAATGTGTGATCCACCTATGGATGTAGGAAGATGGAGGCCAGCGTCCGCGCTTCTCTGATTTTTGAGGAGCCGTCCCTTCCTTATTTTTTGTGCTGTCTCTGTCGTATACCGAGTGCCGTTTACGGGCAGGTCTGCTTCTAGGCCCTCGGTTTAGTCGCTAAGTCGTGTCCAGCTCTTGTGACCCCACGGATTGTAGCTCACAAGGCTCTTCCGTCCACGGGATTCTCCAGGCAAGAACACTGGAGTGGGTTGCCATTTCCCCCTCCAGGGGATCTTCCTGACCCAGGGATGTAACCTGGGTCTCCTGCACTGCAGGCAGGTTCTTTACCAACCAAGCTGCGAGGGAAGCCCTGTATGGTTTTATCATATCTGGTTTTCTTACAGTTTTACAGTGAGCCCCAGCACCCACCAGTCCTCTCACGTCATTCTTCTTCAAGGCTTTCTTGACTATTGTGCTTTTATTGGTTTGATCTGTGCTTGTTTTTCCTCTGTTCTGACTATTCCGCTTTTTAAATTATTTACCCGGCTGCCTCGGTCTCAGTTGCGGCACGCGGGATCTTAGGCGGCAGCTCACGGACGCGCCGGGTGGGGCTCGGGCTCCTGAGCGCTCGGGCTTCAGTGGCTATGGGCACCAGTTCATTTGATCCAAGGCCTGTGGAATCTTCATTCCCTGACGAGGGGTCAAACCCACACACCCTGCATTGCAAGGTGGAGTCTTAACCACTGGACTGCCATGGGGGTCTCAGCTATTCCACTTTTGACAGTCATTTAACTTAATGTTTTTAATTTTTTAAAAATTGAAGTATGGTGGATTTACAATGTTTCAGGCATAGAGCAAAGTGAGTTATATATGTGTGTGGGGGGGGGGATATGTGTGTATATATGAATATGCTATGCTAAGTCACTTCAGTCGTGTCTGACTCTGTGCGACCCCATAGACGGCAGCCCACCAGGCTTCCCTGTCCCTGGGATTCTCCAGGCAAGAACACTGGAGTGGGTTGCCATTTCCTTCTCCAATGCATGAAAGTGAAAAGTGAAAGTGAAGTCGCTCAGTCGTGTCCGACCCTCAGCGACCCCATGGACTGCAGCCTTCCAGGCTCCTCCGTCCATGGGATTTTCCAGGCAAGAGTACTAGAGTGGGGTGCCATTGCCTTCTCTGCTATATGAATATATGTATATATATATATTCTTTTCCAGAATTTTCTCCATTATAGGTTACTACAAGATATCAAGTATAGTTTCCTGTGCTAAACAGTGAAAGCCACTCAGTCTGACTCTGTGACCCCATGGACTGTAGCCCCCCAGACTCCTCTGTCCATGGAGTTCTCCAGGCCAGAATCCTGGAGTGGGTAGCTGTTCCATTCTCCAGGGGATCTTCCCCACCCAGGGATCGAACCCAGGTCTCCCACATTGCAGGCAGATTTTCTGCCATCCGAGCCACCAGGGAAGACCCGTGCTATACAGCAGGTTCTTTTTTTTTTTAATCTATTTTATATATAGTGGTGTGTACCTGCTAATCCCAAGCTCCTAATTTACCCCTCCCCCTTCTCCTTTGGTAGTTGTGAGTTTGTTTTCTACGTCTTCGGGTCTGTTTCTCTTCTGTAACTGAGTTGATTTGTATCATTGTTTAGACTCCACACGTGAGAGGCATCATATGGTAGCTGTTTCTCTGCTTGGATAGTCATTTAATTTTATAATCAGCTGGTTAAGTAGAAAACAAACCTACTGGGATTTTGACTAAATTTATACATACATTTAGAACGAATTTACAATTTTTATACCATTGAGTATCCGAAATCTCTCAGGCCATCTCATCCTTCCATCTCTATGAGCCATCTGTCTTTAAGTTCTCCCCCCAGATACTTTACAGTTATCTGCGTAGAGGTCGTCACACGGAATTTCTTAGATTTATTTCTAGATAGTTGACTTCTACCATATATGTCACGGTTTCAAATATTTCCTCTTCTAAGTATTTGTGGCTGATGTAAAGAAATGCAGTTGATATTTTTGATGTTTTTTTGCCGTTGACTTTTCTTATCATTTCCTCCTTTCCTTTGTGTTTGGCTGTGCTGGGTCTTTCCTGCCAGGAGTGGGCTTGCTGAGGCTGCGGCAAGCGGGGCTGCTCTTCACGCAGCGCACGGGCCCTCCCTTCGGGGGCTTCGCTTGCGGCAGCGCTGGCCCCTGTGCGCCTGCGGAGCCCGGCTGGACCCGGGATACAACTTGTGTGCCCGGCAGGGGGATTCTGTTCCACTGCACCCAGGGAGGTCCTGCAGGTGACACTTAAAGAGTGATCCACACTCTTACTAAGATGTTTTTATTTTCATGATTTTTTTTTTAAGTTCTGGATTTTCCACGTAATCGTTGTTGGTGTTCAGTCACCAAGTCGTGTCTGATTCCCATGACCCCATGGACTGCAGCACGCCAGGCTCCCCTGTCCTTCACCATCTCCCGGAGTTTGCCCAAGTTCACATCCCTCGAATCAGTGATGCCATCACCATCTCATCCTCTGTCGCCCCTGCTCCTCCTGCCCTCAATCTTTCCCAGCATCAGGGTCTTTTCCAGTGAGTTGGCTGTTCACATCAGGTGCCCAAAGTATTGGAGTTTCAGCTTCATCATTAGTCCTTCCAGTGAGTATTCAGGGTTGATGTCCTTTAAGATTGACTGGTTTGATCTCCTTGCTGTCCAAGGGACTCTCAAGGGTCTTCTCCAACACCACAATTCGAAAGCATCAATTCTTCAGCACTCAGCTTTCTTTATGGTCCAACTCTCACATCCATACATGACCACTGGGAAAACCATAGCCTTGATTATATGAATGTTTGTCAGCAAAGTGATGTCTGGTTTTCAACACACTGTCTAGGGTTGTCATAACTTTTCTCCTAAAGAACAATCGTCTTCTAATTTCATGGCTGGAGTCACCATCTGTAGTGATTTTAGAGCCCAAGAAGAGAAAGTCTGTGACTGCTTCCACATTTTCCCTTTCTATTTGCCATGAAGTGATGGGGCCGGGTGCCATGACCTTAGTTTTTTACTATTGAGTTTTAAGCTGGCTTTTTCACTCTCTTCCTTCACCCTCAACAAGAGGGTGAAACAGTCATAGCATATTTTATTCTGCCTTTCTAATCCACATACATTTTATTTGTTTTTCTTGACTTACTGCATTTTCTGGAACTTCGATTACAATGTGAAATAGAGACTCTGAGGGCAGGATTTGCTTTTGCAATCCTTATCTCAAAGATAAATCTTTCTGACTGTTTGATTTTGGGTGATATTTCCTCTAGGTATTTGTATAAATCTTTTAGTAGTTTAAGGAACCTCCCTGTGATTCATAACATGCTAATATTGACTTTTTCGCCATTATGCCATAAATACAAACAACTCTGCCTCTGCAGAAACATGGATTAAAATAACCCAGCCAACAGGAAGTAGTTCCTGGGAGCAGAGGACTCAGAACCTGGGGGGCTCTGTGAGCCGAAGGCAGAATGAACAGTGCAAGGCCCGCCCTGTGGTCACTGTCCCCTGGCGCCAGCAGCTCTGCCCGGGATTCTTATTTCAACAACTGGGCCCTTAAAGACATTCACTCCCCATCTCACCAAATTCTCACGTCTGGTCCAGTGCACACACACATTTTCAGCCTTTTTCCCCAGCACAGGAGAAAGCATCTTCCTATTTTTTCATCTGTGCTTTGCTTTCTCCAGAACGGGCGTCCTCAGGTCGGCACCCAGCTCCCTCGTTAGGAGAATCTCCTCCAGGGCTGCCAGCTGTTCCCTCCGGCCTTCATCGTCCCCCAGACTTTCTCTGAGGCTGTGAAAACGAGACAGGCTGGGACCTGGGCCCTGGCGCCCCTTTCTGCAGCACTTGTACCCAGACAAACGTCTCCTCCAGAGACAAAATACACGGAGACTATGTTTTTCAGTCGCTCAGGCGTGTCTGACTCTTTGCGGCCCCGTGGACAGCAGCACACCAGGCTTCCCTGTCCTTCACCACCTCCCGGAGCTTGCTCAAGTTCACGTTCACTGACTCGGTGATGCCATCCAGCCATCTCGCCCTCTGTCATCCCCCTCTCCTCCCGCCTTCAGTCTTTCCCAGATCAGGGTCTTTTCCAGTGAGTCAGGGACTAACAGCGACCGCACGCGTGTGCAGCTGGGGCAAACTGTGGGCGAACGATGCTCAAAGACCCACACCCGACGCCACTTCTTTTTATTATTTTTTACTGGAATATAATTGCGTTACTGGGTTGTGCTCATTTCTGCCACGCAATATCAAATCAGCCGTTTGTACACGCAGACCCCTCCCTCCTGAGCCCCCTCCCACCTCCCCATCCCATCCTCTGGGTCGTCTCAGAGCCCCAGGCTGGGCTCCTGGTGCTGGACGGCAGCCTCCCCCAGCTGCCTATTTTTCACGTGGGAGTGATGTGTGGCAGCTAATCTCCCGATTCGCCCCACCTTCCGCTTCCCCTACCGTGTCCACAGGTCGGTTCTCTCTGTGTGCATCTCTAGTCCTGTCCTGCAAATAGATTCATCTGTACCATTTTCTCGATTCCATATATATGCTTTAATATGCAAGATTAGTTTTTTCTTCTGAGTTACTTCGCTGTGTGTGACAGACTCTAGGTCCATCCGTATCACTTGAACTAACTCAGTCTCATTCCTTTCTGCTGCCAGCTGCCCCTTCTGAAAGGCTGGCAGCAAATGCAGGGGCTGCCCATCCCCTGCCAGCTGCCCCACAAAGGGATGGGCAAACCTCCAGTCTGACTCCTGGACACACTCCTTCCCTCGCCCGATAAGGAGCCAGTTCGAACCCCACCCCGCCCCGGGGAGCAAGTGAGCAAGAGAACCTGTTACCTGT
This sequence comes from Bos mutus, assembly GCF_027580195.1. Taxonomy (NCBI): domain Eukaryota; kingdom Metazoa; phylum Chordata; class Mammalia; order Artiodactyla; family Bovidae; genus Bos; species Bos mutus. Next base: position 62,043,221 of record NC_091638.1, on the reverse strand, counting down.
TCTTGCTCCCTGCCTTCTGCAGCGGGAGCCCCAATAAAGCGCTGTCTGAATTTCCTCTCTGGCCTCTGATCGATTTCTATTGATTAAGCAGGCCAAGAACTCTGGGCAGTAACAAAAATGCTCACCTCAATTACTTAAGATCATTACTGGACTTCCCTGGTGGTCTGGTGGTTAAGAATCCACCTGCCAATGCAACAGATGCTGGTCCCATCCGCTGGTTCTGGAGGAGTCCACAGGCCGCAGAGCAGCTAAGCCTGTGCACAGCCACTGAGCCTGCGCCCTGGAGCCTGAGCTGAAACAAGGGAAGCCGCCGCAACGAGAAGCCCCCAACTAGAGGGCCGCCCCTACTCGCCACAAGCACAGAAAAAGCCTTCGCGTAGCAACGAAGACTCAGCACAGCCAGAAATAAGTAATTAATTAATTAAAAAATGCAAACCATAAAAACCTTAAAAAATAAAATCATTACTATGCTGGAGAAAATGGGTCTACATAAGCATTATTCCTTGTCATACTGATATTTCTTATAGGCCAGTTGCTTTTGAGTTAATTTGTATTTTATGAACACACATCACAGCAGAAATAGCTCAGATCTGTTACATTGACATTGAACGTTATTGAGCAACATTTCTCTTTTGATTCGATGGTGTGATTTTCCCACTTTAATATGTTAATGTTGCAAATCATTTGACATTCCCCAACCCGATATTCATGGCAAATAGGAAGGGAAACAATAGAAACAGTGACACACTTTACTTTCTTGGGCTCCAAAATCAACGCAGATAGTGACTGCAGCCATGAAATTAAAAGACGCTTGCTCCTCGGAAGAAAAGCTATGACCAACCTAGACATCATATTAAAAACGGAGACATTACTTTGCCAACAAAGGTCGGTATAGTCAAAGGCATGGTTTTCCCAGTGGTCATGGATGGATGTGAGAGTTGGACCGTGAAGAAGGCTGAACACCAAAGAACTGATGGTTTTGAACTGTGGAGTTGGAGAAGACTCTTGAGAATCCTTTGGACTGCAAGGAGATCCAACCAATCAATCCTAAAGGAAATCAGTCCTGAATATTCTTTGGAAGGACTGATCCTGAAGCTGAATTGCAATTTGGTCACCTAATGTGAAGAGCCAACTCATTACAAAAGACCCTGCTGCTGGGAGAGATTGAAGGCAGGAGGAGAAGGGGACGACAGAGGATGAGATGGTTGGATGGCATCACTGATGCGATGGACATGAGTTTGAGCAAGCTCCGGGAGTTGGTGATGGACAGGGAGGCCTGGCGTGCTGCAGCCCATGGGGTCACAATGAGTCAGACAAGACTGAGCGACTGAACAGCAACAACCCAACATTAAAACAGCCTTGCCTGCTTGGAATAAATCGAAGCTGTCCATGTTGTGTTATCATTTTAAAGTGTTTCTTCGCTTCCTGTGGTATTTTTCCTTTGCCTTTTGCTCAGTATGCTGACTGCCTTCCAAGTTCCTCTTCTCACACCATCCTTGTTAGGTCTGGGTGGCAAAGCGGTGTTAGTCTTGCATCATTTCAAGGGCATTTTTATTTGTCACTTTCTTTTGGTTGCAGTGGCTGATGAAGCCACACGATCCTAGAGTTTTTGAAGAAGAAAGGTTTGGTTTCAATTCCTGTAATAGTGATTATTTTGTCTTATTTATTTGTGCCTATCTCCAGTACCTCACACTACACGCTTGACTTGTTCTATTTACTTGCGCCTATCTCCAATACCTCACACTACACACTTAACTTGTTCGTTTTGGTTTGGGAAATGTTTTTGTTGAAATACAGCTGTTTGTTGAACACAATGTCGGGTTAGTTCTGGGTGTACACCCGGGGGTTCAGTTGCACGTGTCCATGTGCATATGTGTTCTTTTTCCAGTTCTTTTTCGTTGCTGGCTGTTATAAGGTGTGGAACACAGTCCTGTGTGCCAGCCTCGCTGCCCGTCTGCGTTCATCTCAAACTCCTCGTCGTTCCCTCCCCCCCGCCCCCTCTGGTTATCACAAGGTTGTTTCTACGTCTGTGTTAACTTATTAATTTTTATCTTTTCTCATTTTCTTTTTTTATTGTTATCTTATCTCCTCTCATTTCAAATACAGATGACGGCGATCGAGCTCTTATGCCAGCTCATGACTCTTTTTCCCACACAGGCGTTTCAAATACAGATGTGCACTCCAGCGACTCTTTTCCACACCTGTGGAACTGTGGAACAACCGTTCCTGTTCATTCCACGTGGTGAGTTCTTCCCCAGATACATTAAGTGAGTAAACAGGAGAAGAGATATTCCGTCGTTATGGCTTCTGATGAAGACGCTTCTGCCTCCCTGCTGTCTGGGGAGCGCCCCACACTTGGATGAACCACGGTGCTTGCTTCCGTTTGGGACGGCCGGGGGCAGGATCCACAGCCCTGCGTCTTCACGCGTGTTTCAGGCTGCTCGCACGTTCAGCCCCTGGTGGCCCCTCAGCTGTCCTCTGGGGCTATCATTTTGTTTTTTAGTGCAGGATAACTCTGAAAAATGGGTCGAAAAACTGGAGAAGAAAATGGTGCAGAAAAAAGACGGGGAAATACGAACCTTTGTCACATTTCACACACCAACTGAGTTCATTTCCGATCGTTTTCATCGCTTGATTAGACCACTTTCCTAAGATAGCTTTGGCATCCTGAGTGACAGCCCTGCTCGTAGTTTTTCATGGTAAAGCTGGTGGAGGGACGGCCCCGGAGGCCCCGTGTTGGAGACTCCCTGCTTCCACTGCAGGGAGCTCCATCTCGATCCCTGGCTGGGGAACAAAAATCCCAAAAGCTGCGTGGTGTGGACAACAAAAATAATAAAGCTAATTGGAAATATTACCTTGTCTACCCTATTTCACAAACGGCTGAGTTTTCAGGAAAAGAAATCCGTAGGGTCAGGTTCTCCTGCATTTAATTCATACTTTTTTTTCCCTTCAGTCCTTTCTTAATCGTTCGCTTAGCCTTGTTTCCGTTTTATTGAATTGAACCATTTGATTTTATTGGCTTCATGGTGGTTGTCTAACCGCCAAGTCGTGTCCGACTCTTTCTTGAACCCATGGACCGCAGCTCGCCGGGCTCCATTGTCAACTGGATTTCACAGGCAGGAGTATTGGAGTGGGTTGGCATTTCTGTCTCCAGGGGTCTTCCCGACCCAGGGATCGAACCCAGGTCTCCTTCATTGGCAGGTATGTTCTTTACCACCTGAGCCACCAGGAAAGCGCCCTGGTTTTATGGTAAAGACAGATAAATAGTAGCCATATCATGACTTTAGCCTATGAATGGATCAGTAACATTATTAACTTCAGTCAAGAATATTTCCCCTGTGACCTTGTGTTTTTATCCACCACAGTATATTTATCATACGTATCTTAATGTCCAAACATGAATATTCTAGTTAAATTTTTTTCATGGAGTTCTAGCTTAATTGAACTGTGGGCAGAGAACATTCTGTATACGATTTCAATCTTTTGAAGTGTTTACACACTTACTTTATGGTCAATCTTTTGTTAATATATCATATGTCCTTGAAAAAATATTTATTTTACAGTGTCGGCGTCAGGCTTTGTGTGACTTGTAGGTAAGATTTCTTCATCGTGATGTCAAATCCTCCGTGCACTTGCTGGCTTCGTTTGGGGGGCTGTAATTGATCAAAGGTCCCAGCAGCTGCGCTCTGAAATCCAACACCCCACTTGACTGGAGCCACAGGCTGCCTCCGCCGATGACTCGGATTCCCAGGCAGGCTGGGTCCTGGGGGGCCTAGCTCTCCCTGAAGGAGGTGGGCGGCCGAAGGATTTCTCCAAGGCCTTGCCCAGCCTGATCCAGACCCTGCTCTGCCACAGCATCACAAGAACCAGCTGGTGGGTCCCGTGGGAGCTAGGGAGGTGCGCGTGCTGTTGGACAGAGTTTTCCCTGTTAACAAAAAGACAGAGATATGAGTAAGGTGCAGTCACATTCACAGTTCTTTGAATTTTCACAAATGTACACTCATATAAACTCCGCCAAAATCACGATATAGAACAAGGCCACTCTCTCAGACGATTCCACCCTTTCTTCAACCCCAGGGGCCCAGGCCACCACTGATCTTTTCTCTGTTTCCGTGATGTTGCTTTTTCCAGAATGCTATCTAAATGGACGCTTGTGCCTTGCAAGAAAAGTTATGACAAACTTAGACAGCTTATTAAAAAGCAGGGACATCACTTTGCCGACAAAGGTCTGTATAGTCAGAGCTATGGTTTTTACAGTCGTCGTGTATGGATGTGAGAGTCAGACCATAAGGAAGGCTGAGCACCGAAGCACTGATGCTTTCAGACTGTGGTGTTGGAGAAGACTCTTGAGAGTCCCTTGAACAGGGAAGAGTTCAAAGCAGTCCATCCTAAAGGAGATCAGTCCTGAGTATTCACAGAAAGAACTGACGCTAAAGCTGGAGTTTCAGTGCTTGGGCCACCTGATGCGAAGAGCCGACTCAGTGGAGGAGACCCTGCTGCTGGGGAAGATTGAGGCAGCTGGAGAAGGGGACGACAGAGGAAGAGATGCTTGGATGGCATCACCGACTCAATGGACATGAGTTTGAGCCAGCTCCAGGAGACAGTGGAGGACAGGGGAGCCTGGCGTGCTGCCGCCCAGGGGTCGCAGAGTCGGACACGACTGAGACGCTGAGCAGCAATGTGAACAGAACCTCACGCGTGTGTTCAGGCCCATCCTCTTTCAGTAGTAACCGTGCCCCTGAGATTCACTCACGGTGTTGTGACCCTGAGATTCAGGCCCATCCTCTTTCAGACGGTGTTGAGATTCCTCACGGTGTGTGACCTTCAGGCCCAGGCCCATCCTCTTTCAGAAGTAACCGTGCCCCCTGAGATTCACTCACGGTGTTGTGACCTCCTCACGGTGTGTTCAGGCCCATCCTCTTTCAGAAGTAACCGTGCCCCTGAGATTCACTCACGGTGTTGTGACCTCACGGTGTGTTCAGGCCCATCCTCTTTCAGAAGTAACCGTGCCCCTGAGATTCACTCACGGTGTTGTGACCTCACGGTGTGTTCAGGCCCATCCTCTTTCAGAAGTAACCGTGCCCCTGAGATTCACTCACGGTGTTGTGACCTCACGGTGTGTTCAGGCCCATCCTCTTTCAGAAGAGATTCTGAGATTCACGGTGGTGTTGTGACCTCGTGTTCAGGCCCATCCTCTTTGTGCCCCTGAGATTCACTCACGGTGTTGTGACCTCACGGTGTGTTCAGGCCCATCCTCTTTCAGAAGTACCCGTGCCCCTGAGATTCACTCACGGTGTTGTGTGGATCAGGCCCATCCTCTTTCTTTGTGCCCTGAGATTCACCTCACGGTGTTGTGTGGAATGTGCCATTCCCAAAATGCGGGTCAGTTTGGGCTGTTTCTGGGTTTGGTAGTTACAGATAAGCATTTAGGGAGTCCCCTGTGATCCAGCGGTTAGGACTCAGAGCTTTCACTGTGCAGGCGGAGTGCAACCACGGGTCGGGGAACTAAGATCCTGCAAGCCATTCGGCAAAAAAACAAACAGCAACAAGAACAAAACCTCAACAAACAACACTCACCGACGGGTTTCAGTGTGAACACAGGTTTTTTTTATCTCATTTGTGTGAATGACACTGAGTCAGATTGCTGAGTTACATGATAAACTTATGCTTAACTTATACGAAGCCAGCAAGCTCACCCCCAGGGGACCGCCCCACCCTACACCAGGGCCAGCGGTGTATTCACTTCCGTTGCTGCAGTCCGTGTCAGCACTTGAGACGGTCGGGTTTTTTTTATTCTAGATGCTCTAAAACACACGTAGGGGACTTACCGGTGTCCAGTGGTTACGAATCATCTTGCAATGCAGAGGATGCAGGTTCGATCCCTGGTTGGGGAGCTAGGATCCTGCATGCCGAGGGGCAAGTAAGCCCATGAGGCTGAAGCACAGCCCACAAGCCTCGATGACAGGTCCCCCGTACACAGCAAAGGTCCCGGCACCTCAACCAAGACCCAACACAGCCAAATAACGATAAAATAAAAAGTACGCAGTGCTTTCTCACGGAGGTTTTATTTGCATTTCCCTGGTGGCATGTGATGTGGAACTTTTATTTTTAATTGAAGGGTAATTGCTTTACAGAATTTTGTTGTTTTCCGTCAACCCTCGACGGGAATCAGCCAGAGGTAAACCTGTATTCTTTCGTGTGCTTCCTCGCCGTTTGCGTATCTCCTTCCGTGAAGCATGGTTCAGCCTTTTGCTCATTTTTGATATTTAGTTCCTTTCTCAGCTTTGAGAATTCTTAATGTGGGTTTCCCACATGCACAGCCCATGGGGTTAGACAGCAGACACTCCCTGTCTCCAGTCGTGGAGGCTGGAACCCCAGCCCCCGGTGTGGGAGGGCTGGTCCTCCGGAGGCCCCCTCCTGGGCCCGGTGGCCTCGTCTCACAGGACACCAGTCCTGACCTCACTGAGCCATCGTCACCTCTTTAAAGGCCCAGCTCCAAACACAGCCATAATCTGGGGCCCTGGGCGTCAGGACTCAAACACAAGGATCCGGGGACACAGCTCCCCCCGTGCAAATGTCCCTGTTGAACACGCCCTCCCGAGCTGAGGGCCACGGTTTCCGAGATTTCTGCAGATTTATGATAAGTTTTGGAGTCAGGTGACTTCAATCCTCTTCTCTTCCTAAGTTGCTTTGGTTAATCCGGCCTTTTTCATTTCCGTGTATATTTTAATGTAACGCTTCCTTCCTCTTCAGTTTTCTGGAAGGATCTGTGCAGAGTTTATACTATTTCTTTTCTGCATGTTTGGTAGAATTCACTCCATGAAGCCGTCTGGGCCTGACGTTTTCTTAGTGGGAAGTTTTTTTTTTTAAGCCAAAATTAAACTTCTTTAGTAAATAAAGTTATCTGATTCTCTGTTTCTTCTTGAGTGACCTGTGGAAGATTGTGTCATTCACCGATTTTGTCCAGTTTAATTTATTATCTAAATTATCAAAAGTACTGATGCAAAGCTGCTCTTACAGTTCCCTTTCCGTTCCTTTAATATCTGTGGAACGTGTAGCGGTTATGCTTTCGTCAGAGGACGAGATGGTTGGATGGCATCACCGACTCAGTGGACAGGAGTCTGAGCAAGCTCCAGGAGTTGGTGATGGACAGGGAGGCCTGGCGTGCTGCAGTCCATGGGGTCACAAAGCCGGACACGACTGAGCGACTGACAGCAACAGCAATGCTTTGTCATGTGAGATCCTGCTGACTTCTGTTTTCTCTCTTCCTACGGTCACTCTGGCTAAGAGTCAATCAATCCTACTGACCTCTGAGAACCATCCTTCAGTCTCAGATTCTCTCTGCTGCTTTTTTGCAGTTTCATTGATTCTCACTCTGACTTTTCACATTTTTCTTTTTTTTTTTTTTTAAGTTGAATTAGCTCCTTTCTCTAATCAGTTAAGGTGAGAACTGAGGCCCTTTCATTGAGAACTTCTTTTATAATCTGTACAGTAATACTCTAAACTGTGAAAACAGAAATTCAGAGAGTGAGTCACTTCACTTTCTTTCTTTGGAAGTAATTTCTAACTTACATCCTGACCTATTCTTTGTTCTGTGGATTTTTTAGTGGTTTGGTATTTTGTTTCCAAATACACAGGTATTTTAAAGATTTCTTCCTGCTATTAAGACCTAATTTAACTCCATCTGGCCAGATAACATATTTTCTATGACACAAAATTTTAAAACGTACTTTCTGCTCCAGAATGTGTTCCTGTCCCACGCACACTTGAACAATGAGCCATCGCGGGGTGGAGGTGCAGTGAGTGCCCTGGGACCCCGTCTCCTACATCCGGGCTTAGTTTCTGCCTGTGTCCATCAGTCACTGCAGTTTGAGACTTTGTGCAGGACGAATTAGGAGAAGGCGATGGCACCCCATTCCAGTGTTCTTGCCTGGAAAATCCCATGGACGGAGGAGCCTGGTGGGCTGCCGTCTACGGGGTAGCACAGAGTCGGACACGGCTGAAGCGACTTAGCAGCAATAGCAGCAGCAGCAGCAGGACAAATTATTCTCTTGGCACTTCCTTTGTGGCCCAGACAGTAAAGAATCTGCCTGTAATACAGGAGACCTGGGTTCGATCTCTGGGTTGGGAAGATGCCCTGGAGAAGGGAATGGCTACGCGCTCCAGTGTTCTTGCCTGGAGAATCCCATGGACAGAGGAGCCTGGCGGCCTACAGTCCATGGGGTTCTTCCTTGCTCCTGGGACAGGGGTCTGAGATTGTTCTGACCCAGGAGGCTCCTGGCTGCTGCTGTTCTTCCCGGCTCTCTTACCCTGCGTCTCTAAAGGATTTCTCTCTCTCCTCCCAATCGCAGCCACTGGTCCTGAGAGGTGACTTCACTCTGCTGCAGATGAAGTCGTTCTTTTGCAGAAGGATTTAGCCTGGTTCCACAGCCTGCTTCTCCCCTGGAAAGCTCTCTGAACCACAGCCCTGACGCTGGGGGCAGGAACCACGGCTTGCAGGAACTCACCCCCACTTTGGAAGTTGAGTGCTTGGAGACGTCTCTGGTGGTCCAGTGGTTAAGACTCTGCGCTCCCAATGCAGAGGACACAGGCTAGACCCCTGGTCGAGGAACTAAGATCCCACGTGCTGCAGGGCAAGGCCGAAAAGTAAAAATTAAAAGGAGAGGAAGAAGTTGAGTGTCTGGTGGGTTGGGCTGGCCGCTCCAAGTCTCGGCGGGGAACCCCCCCACGAGCCAGCACATGGAGAGAGGGACACTGCACTCTCAGCGCCTGAGCCCAGGGTGGGGCCCGGGTGGGGTCTGAGCTGGAGAAGGACTCCCCTCAGCCACACTCACTCAGGATTTAGCCTCAAACGCAGATGTCGGAGGGGCAGGGCAAGAAACGCTGACAAGCTGCCCTCCCGGGAAGGTAGCTCAACAGGGGCATCTGCGGGGCAGGGTGTGGGGGCCCCTGTGAGCGTGGCTCTCAGCCTGGGGTGGGCTTCCATCAGGCTGAGCCAGAGTGCGGGGGTCCAGGGCTACACACCTAGGTTCACAGACCCTGGACTCTTCCAGTTCCTACCAAGTTCTAGTAGATTTTATGGGATGAGTGTTTCTTCATTTGAAATGGCTGCAGGGTAATTTCCAGAGAACAGCCATTTGCATTTTTTAAAAAATAGTCTCCGGTTTTACATTAAGTGGAACCACAGAGCCCCCTTGCTGTCGTGCTGAGAGCAGGGTGCCCTGCCGCTTTATGATTCAGCGACATTTCAGTGTAAGGTTTTCACAAGTTCCCCTTCGGCTACGTGCTTGATGGGCAAATGGTGCAGGAAACACACAGTCCCTCCAAAGGGACCCCCCACTCAGCTCTCCTCCCGCGACCACTGCCCGCTCTCCAGCGCTTCCTCCTTGGCAAACACACAGGATTTTATTCCCTTACCCTGTACATCCAAACTGTAATAAATGCTGCTTAATTTATTGTTTATTTCTTTTTGTAAGCTTTTTATTTTGTACTGGGGTATGGGCTTCCCTGGTGCCCCAGACGGTAAAGAATCTTGATCTTGCTAAAGATCAAGAGACACGGGTCTGATCCCTGTGTCAGGAAGATCCCCCGGAGAAAGAAATGGTAACCCACTCCAGTGTTCTTGCCTGAGAAATCCCCAAGGACACAGGAGCCTGGTGGGCTACAGTCCATGGGGTCACAGAGAGTCAGACACGACTGAGCGACTAACACTTTTCACTTCACAGTCGATTAACAACGCTGTGATGATTTCAGGTGAATACAAAGGGACTCGGCCCACATATTCCTGTTCTTACTGCTTACTGTGTGTGTTTCTCAAGGCCACAGAGACGTTCCCCTATGCTTTATTCTAAATGCTTCGCAGTTTCACAGACCTTCCCTGGCGGTTCGGTGGTTAAGACTCTGCACTTCCACTGCGGGAGGCCTGGGCTCAGTCCCTGGTTAGGGAACTAACATCCACGTGCTGCACGGCCCAGACAGAAGTAAAGGAAATAAGTGTTCCGTAGCTTCGTAGTTTGCATTTAGATCTATGATTGATACACAGTTAATTTTGTATAAAGTAAGAGGTTTAGGTCAAGATCCTTTGTTTTCCTATTGGCATTCAATTGTTCCAACGTCATTTCTTGAAAATTAAGTAAAAACATTTTATTTCTGGATTTTCAAATAGTGTCTTTGAGTTTTTTTGGTGACTTTTGAAACATTTTGAGTGATTTAAAAAGGCAAATGAAAGAAACAAGAAAAAAACCCTCCCTTGGAAAGAGCCAGGTTTTTGCGGGCTCTGGAGTTCTGAGGGTCAGGCGCAGCCCTTTCTCGAGGCTGGTTTTCATGCAGGGAGGCGGGGTGGGGTGGGCGGGGGCCTGCCCTCCTCCCAGCGCGCGGGGAATCCCGGGTGGGCACGTCCCCTGTCCTGCCCCATTCCTGCTGCAAGGGACGTGAGGCCCTGGGGGTACCATCTGAAAGCCAGGGAGCAAAGGGAGGCAACTCAGGAGCCTCCTGGTTTCCCCCCCAAAAGCTTCACTCCAGTCTGTGTGGGCGAGAAATAAAATGTACACGAGAGAAAACTCAAATGCCTCGTGGTCCCCACGAGGTGAGTCCCAAAGCAGAAGAAAGGAGACCGGTGCCCTGATGACCCGGGAACATGACCGGCCCTGCGAGGCGGCCCTCGGGCGCCACCTGGTGGCAGCGCTTGCGCCGCGGCTCTGCGGGTGGCTGAGGCCTGGGCCGCGGGCGTGGGGGCTCCAGGAGGCGGACTCAGAGGGCAGGTGGGAGGCAGATGATTGACAGGTAGATGGGAAGGTGTAGCTGGGTGACTCGCAGACAGATGGATACACGGATGGGTAGATAGACGAGATAGAGGACAGGTATAAAGTATACGGTTTACACGAAAATATGCATTTTATATATTCTATATTTTTGAGGGGCAGTCCCTGTATTTAACCTTTAAACAAGTTCCTATGAAAATCTCTACTTCCCTCCCTCGTCCTGATCTACCACCAAACACACACACACCAATTTACACGTATTTATAGATATGTTACATATCGTGCGTGTAATTACATCTAACATATACACATATTACATCTGTGCATACAGAACAGCTGGATTTCTTGTGCTAGCACTCAGCTGAGTTTGAGGGCATGAGCACAGGTCCGTGGCTTTTCTTTCTCTTCATCTTTTCTGAATCCCTCCTGGACGCCCTTTGTTTCCGGGCCTCGCTCGGGCAGACGCTCTGTCACCTGCAGCTCTGACTCACGAAGGACATTTCCTTGCTCCCTCCTTCAGATGGTGGGTGGGCTTCCTGGCCCCCCAGTCTCTGATGGTGCAGCCCACCCCCTCGGACCACCCACTGTGCACCCCGCCTGCACGAGGACTCAGCGGCACGTGTGCCCAGTGGACGCTGCGCCGTCCCCTGCACGGCGTGGACGGAGCCGCCGGCACGCCTGGGTGGAAAGGACTCGGAGCCAAAGGACACGAGGGGCGCATAGAGTGTGCGGCGCCAGTGTGACCGCCCGTGACCAGCAGGACTCGCTCGGCTGGAGGACTGAGAGTGGGCCCTGGGGGCAGCGGGGGGCAGCAGCTCGCGGTGGGTCCCTGGGTGCTGGAAGCTCCTGTCCCCACCCGAGTGCCGGCTGTAGCAGACGGCCAGCGTGTGCAGTTACGGGGGCCTGTGCCAGTCGTCCCCTTTCCTGCGGGTTTTCTTTGCTTTTTTTCCAGTGTAAGGAGCCGAGGCAGGGGAAGGTGGCGGCTGGGGGTCTGGGGCAACAGCAGGGCGGGCCTGACCACTGCCCCTCACAGTCATCTCCAGCAGCGCTCACCTGGCCCGTGACGACCAGCCTGGCGATCGTGAGTCAGCTGCGGCCTGAGAAGGACTTTCCTTCTTCTACCCAACAATCCCATTTTAGGCTCAAGGAACTCCCCAGGCCCTGCATCCTCTGGTGTGCCGGAGCTGGAAGGACTCCGAGGATGTTGCATTCAAGGTTGGAAGCCACATGTCCCACAGGTGAGGCTGGCGGGACCAGCTCCCATGGGCCAGCGGAGCAGACAGAGGCTGGACTTCCAGGCCTGATCGGGCCCTCGGCCTCCCCCACGGCCGACCCAGGCTGCCTTTGAGGTCAGGCCCCCGCAGTATCTCATGTGGGGTTTCTACTGTTCAATGGTGTCTGTTACCCAACACCCCCCACACACACACCAGCTGGCTGGGCAGCCTGCTTCTCGCAAGAAGGCCCGCCCAACACACACGCACACAGCAACATGCCTGGCGGCCCAGACCTCAGCATGCATCCCAGGATGTGTGCGGGCTTGCCTGGGTTCAGGCCAGAGGCCTTCTGACAGGGAGGCATCTTCCCAGGACTGGTTACTTGAGGTCTTCCCTGAATTCTGGGCTCTACCATCCTCAGTGGCATCTCACAGAGGCAGCTCGGAGGGCCTGGAACCTCCCGGTGTGGATGGGCCTCTGTGGGCAGCGTTCCCGCGGCCAGCGGTCAGTCCAGAAAGACCCCCACTTTAAGGCACCGGCGAATCATCACGGAGGCCTGGTGAGTCCCCCGCTGAAAGGGGTTGGGGGTACAGAGCAGGACGGGGAGGCAGTTTGAGTTGGAAGGCGGTCTGCTGGCAAGCCAGCGGGAGCCAACCCTGCAGACAGAACCCAAAGGCCACCCCGGCAGAATTTCCTCTTGCTGGGGGAGGTCGGCCTTTTGTTTGGCTCAGAACTTCAGCTGATTGAGTGGGTCCACCCATCTCACGGACCGCCATCTGCTTCACTCAACATCTACCAAGTCAAATGCTCGTCTCACCCACAGACACCCTCACGGAAACATCCAGATGACGTCTGACCCAACACCCAGGCACCGTGGCCTGGCCATGCTGCTGGGATGCGGCGGGTCCTACCCTCACTTACACAGGACCAGACACACTTTCCCTGAACTTGAACTTCAAACCTGCTGACTGTGCATGAATTACGTGAGCTTTTAGACATGGCCTGCAGAACTTCCCAGGCAGGTCTGAGAACAGGCCCCTGAGCCCCACTGAGGCAGCCACCAGGACCCCTGCCACGGGGAGTCCTCTGTCCTGGGGGGCCCCCACCCCGTGTGACTCTCCCCTCTCTAGAGGACGGAAGGGCTTCTGCAAACTGCTCTGCGCCCTGCCCCAGGGGACAAGGCTGGTGAGACCCGTCTTTCCCTTTTGGAAAGAGCTGGGGGTTCGGAGCAAAAGCTGGGCTCCCAGGCTCCCACCACCCCAGACCCGGACGCAAGGATGTCATTGTCCTTCTGCTCTTTCTTCCCGTGGGAGGCTGCATTCCTGCTGAACTTTTGCTCTGAAATAATCTACACCCTCTGGGTAAGTCAAGAGCATCCAAGGGAATCGGGCCTTGGGAACAAAGTGACCCTCTTTGGAACCCTGGCTTTGGACTTACCGGCTCCGTGACTTGGGGCAAATTCCTTTACCTCCTGACCCCTTGTTTTTTAATTATACGTTTAGGATAAAGTATATAAAGCGGTTAACTTATAACTCAGTTAACGTTTAACCTGACACATGAGAGTATATAGAGCATTTAACTCCATTAACGGTTAACCTGGCGTGTGACACTCAGTAAAAGTTAGCTATTATTGTTATTATTCTTCAATCATGGTTCCATGTTAAGGGAAGCCATAAATCAGATGTCAAAGGACAGGGCACCTCCGGCTGGCTGGGAAAGCGCCTGCCCAAGGAGAGCGGGCGGAAGGAGGCCAGGCCTCCCTGCTGCCCGAGACTGGCCCCTGGAGACGGGGGGATGCCCACACCTGGGGTTCAGGGGTGACCTAGGCAGAAGGTGCCCTGCCCGGTGGGGTCCTCCCAGGGGCTAGCAGGGAGCACTGCCCCCACCCCCAGGTCCTCACTGGCCCTGGGGCCGGGGAGAAGCCCCGATGAGGAGGGGTGAGGGTGGCCCCAGTCTTCACTGTGGTGATCCCAGGACTAAACGGGGCTCCCGACAGGAGACAGGAGGGATGGGTGATCAGAGGAGGGCGTTACAGGCCGAAGGGAGGGGTGGGGGTCGGGCTCCAGCCCCTTCCCCGTCTGGACCACCTCCTCATGTGCCTGGCAGTGGGCAGAGGCTTTGGCAGGGCTGAAGCCCGGCCCGGGACACTGGCATCAGAAGTGTCGAGCCTGGTGAGTGACCGAGGGCCCACCGCCCTGGGGGTGCCAGCCTTTCCCGTGACATGGCTCCCACGAGGCCTCGCTGAGCAGGAGGGGCAGGAACGGGGGCCTGAGGGCAACCTGGAGGAGGCATGGGGCTCTGCAGGCCTGTCTGATGGCCACGGGGGACCTGACCTTCCCCAGACCTGGAGGCCGAGCAGGCCCAGGAAGGAAGCCCCTGGGCGGAGCCCAGAGTGGCCCCCAGCAGCCTGTGTGCCCCCTGGGCCCAGGAGGGCATGAGCCCCAGGCAGGCGCAGGCCAGCCCCCTCCCACCACCCAGGCCCCCAGGCGAGGAGGTGTCAGAGTATTCAAGCATGAGCCATCCCTCCAACCCTGGGAGCAGAGCGTGTGCACGACCCCACCCCAGACCCTGTCTCTCCTCTGCCCTCCCAGCAGCCTCTACAGATGGAGACCCTGGGTGCTGGCTGGGAGTCCCGTCCCGGTCACCGGCAGGATATGCAGGCAGACAGAGGCGTCAACCCTCACCTGTGCGCCTACGCCCAGGCCTTGCCCGGGTGTGTGCCCAGTGCCTGGGAGGACCGGCCCCCTGGGCGGCCACAGGACTGGGGGAGCCCGCCCCACAGACGCTGACCCCCGGGCAGGGGTCTCCGTGTTCCTCACGGCTGCATCCCCAGGGCGACGGAGCCGGAGGTGCTGTGGACGCTCAGTACATGTGAAGGCAAGACAGTGGGTGAGCTGTGTCTGCTGACCAGAACCGCAGTGAGGGCTCGACAGTCCCGCGTTCCGCGCCCCCCAGTTCTGAGCTCCACTTTGCCTTGAGGCTGGCTGAGATGGAGCGAGTGCAGAGGAAGGGCCAGGAAGTGGGGGGCCAGGGCGTGCAGGGAGCCCATCTGGGCTGGACCCAGCGAGGGCTTGCTGGAGATTCCAGGTTCTTAGAGATCTGAAACTGTCAGATTCCCATCTGGGGAAGAAGGAGGCTCCTTGTGACAACAGAGGGGTCGCGCAACAGGCCAAGGACGCGACAGGGCCGTTCCCGTCCTCAGGGCTCAGGGGACAGTGCTCCTGGGTGTGAGAGAGGAAGAACTGGGACGGGGCGCCGGTCATGCCCTGGGGGGAGTGGATTCCCCCGAGGTTCTAGGCCGGAGCCTCGGATCCTACACAGCAGCTGGACAGGGAGCAGCCCCACGGGCCGCGGCCCCCATGGCTGGACCCGCGGCCTCCGGAGCAGCCAGAGCAGCCCATGGCTCTGATGGGCTAAGGGTGGAGGAGGTCAGAGGAGCAGGTGGAGGGAGAGAAGGTGCTCAGCGTGGGGCCTCCAGGGCCAGGACGGGTGAGATGCTGGGCACGTGGTCTCTTTCTGGTTCCCGTCTGGGCCTTTTCTCCTCTACGTGTGCACATGTTTACTGATTTTAGAATAACCTCCTTGGGGCGGTGGTTTTGCCCTCTCTCTTTAGTTCATGATTTTCCGTCACGTGATTCCTGAGAAACAGCGAAGCCCCCTTTGCCGTGTCGCGGAACGTGTCGCGCAGGTCCTTGGCCTGAGGCTCTGTTCACCTTTGCGGCCGCTGCTGGTTTTCCACGGATGCTGGAAAAAGTGACTGTAACTGCTGCTGTTGTTCAATCACTCAGTCGTGTCCGACTCTTTGCGACCCCATGATCTGCAGCACGCCAGGCCTCCCTGCCTTCACCGTCTCCCGGAGTTGTTCATTGAGTCTGTCAGATGCGTAGAAAACAGGCGTGAACTCTCTCCCAGCTCTGGGGCCAGAGTCCACCAGGAGGGCTATGCCCCGCTGCCGGCTCTGGGGCAGCTCCCACGGCCTCGTTCCCGGGGCCCCCTGAGCTCTCACATGGCTTCTCTCCCCGTGTCTGCACTCAAGTCTTCATCTCTCTCCTGAGAACACCCGTCCCTTTACTGGGGACCGTGCTTACCTAGTGCAGCAGCATCTCAAGTTGATTATATTCACCTCCCACCCCCCACCCCCCAGTAAAGTGCCTGCAAGCTCTGCCACCACCATCAGCCCTGAGCACCGTGGGCACAGCCTTCCCGTGGGCAGCGGCTGCAGCACACGCCTGTGGGGGTGATGGGCAGCGGCTGTGGGGGTGACGGGCACACGGCTGCCAAGTCCAGCCTCGTGGGACCACCCTGCCTCGGAGCCCACCCCACCACCCTTCCCTGCCTGCCTACGCCCTCAGGCGACTGCAGCCTCCCTGGCCCCCAGCTTCCCCATCTGTCAAGGGGAGTCCGCAGTGACCCAGGACGGCCCAGTGCAAGGGACAAAAAGCCACTGGCCTTGCAGTTTCCCTGTGAGGGTGCTGTGACCACGTCACTCTGGACTTTTGTCATCTGCTAGGCCCCATCTCTCACAAGAGGAGCTGACTTTGAGGAGGACGAGGAAGCAAGTGGATGAGCTGAGGCCAACAGGAATCTGTGGGTGCCCCCTGGTGCCGCGAGCTCTGCGTCTGCACACAGTCAGGGTGGGAGCAGGGCTCCAAGCGGGACAGTCTGGATCCAGCCGTTGTGACATGCTGGTCCCCCGGGCAGAGAACTCGAGGAGGCCAGTACCGTGGCCCCTTCCTCCCAGGAGCAGAGCCCTGGCCCTGAGGTGATGCACGTTCTCATCTGGCCCCGTCCCTCCGTGTGGACCAAGCTGAGCTGCCTCAGGGCAGGACGGGACTGGGCAGGGGAGTGGGGTCTCTCACTCGCCCTGTGCCAGACTGGCCCGCGCCTGCAGACCCCTGCCGTTCCTGTCCCTCCGCACCTTAGACCGCCTCCTGGGCCTTGGGCCACCATGGCCAGGCCCCAGAGGAAGTGGCCCTGCCTCTGCTAGCCTCTCCGTGCCCTGTCCCTCTGCCTCATCTACACCTGTGGTCCTCAGGTCCTGCATCCAAGCCCTGCCCCCTGACTCAGGGGGCACTGCGTCCAGGGCAGACTCTGGCCCTGGCCGTGGCTGCTGCCAAGTTGCTCCTGCTCCCAGGACCTCCTTCCCCCAGCTCTGGAAAGACCCTGGTAACAGCAGGGCCCATCCCCGCTGATGGGAAACCAAGCAGGAAGATGCTCTGGACAGCAGGTGTGGGCGGGGATGAGATGGCGCCCCCTGGTGGCAGGATCAGCACACGGCGGGGACCCGCCCAGGGCCGGAAGCCTGGGGTCTGGATACTGTCCGGCTGGGGCCGGACCAGCTGCGGCTCAGGGTCTGGGGTCTGCAGGAATCTGCTGGGGTCTCAGGGGTCTGTGTCCCCGGCTGGTCAGGTCCCCGCAGGCCCACGGAAACACCTGGAGGCTCCAACGACGTTACAACCACCCAGACATGGACAAAGCTCTGCTTAACCAGACCGAGAACGTGGGGCCAGGCCAAAGGCGGCCTCCATCTGGGTGGGAGGCGGTGATTTTGTCTGTACCATTTAAAGAGTTTTCATTATAAAGTAATCCTTAAATTCATCCTCTGTCTAATCAACAGAGGAGTTACAGATACAGCCTAAAAGCCCTTGTTGTTGTTAAGTCACTTAGTCGTGTCCGACTCCTTGTGACCCCATGGACTGCAGCCCACCAGGCTCTTCTGTGCATGGGATTCTGAGGCAAAAATACTGGAGTGTGTTGCCATTTCCTTCTCCAGGCGATCTTCCAGCCCAGGGATTGAACCTGAGTCTCCTGCGTAGCAGGAGGACGCTTTACCACTGAGCCACCTGGGAAACCCAAGACCTTCCCCAAAAGACCAGCACGCCCTGAAGTAACGGGAGAGCATCCCGGAGAGGATTTTGGAAAACGGCTGTGATCAGAGATGGACCCGGACAAAGCACGGGGAGCAGAATGGCCCCGGAGGACACAGAGATGAGGGAAGCAGGGCCGGGGACAGGCCTGCTGGCCTCTGGGGAGCCAGAGGGTGGTCCCTGCTGGCGACGGCGGAGGAGAGTAAGGACGAGGCCGCCATGGCTGGGACAGCGGTGCTGCAGGCTGCTGAGCTGCTGCTCAGGCCGAGAGGGGAGGCAGCAGGGCCAGCTCAGCCGCTGCAGCCGAGAGGCGGGGACGCCTGCCCATCCCGAGCCCCATGGCTACACTGCAGGAGCCCCAGCCCCTCGGAACCTGGGGTCCCCAAGGATGCTGGGCTCCCCCAGACACAGAGCGGCCGCACCGACCCCTCACCCTGAGCATTCAGCTCCAGGGGTCACCGCTGCTGCCTCCCACAGCGAGAACTGGCCCTTCCAGGTCCATCCACCCCAGGACACAAAGGCCTCAGGCTCCCAGCATGGCAGGCAGTGTGGACATCAGCATGTTTCCCGTGGCTCCCAGCAGCCCCGAGTGTCCAGCAGGAATGGGGGCCTGAGACACCCACAGGCCCGGACGACCCTGGCCGCCCAGCGACGCTGGAGCAGGGAGCAGACACGCAGCGAGCAGCGAGCACGGCCCCCAGCACCAACTCTGAGGCCACAGCACACCCTGCAGGGCAGCCACCCCGCTCAGCCCCTGCTCCCCGGGGCCTGCAGGCTCACCCTGCGGGCGGCTTCACCACGTCCAGGCCCGTGTGACCCGCGGTGCGGAGGGCTCAGCGTCAGGGCTGCAGGATGTGCAGCTGCAGCCCACAGGAGCCAGGGCGGGGTGCGCGGGCCGGGCTGGGGCCTCCCCAAACCAACCGAGCTACGAGGCCAGAACAGACGCAGGCCAAGCAGGAACCTCCCCGGGGGCCTTTGTGGGGCCGGGGTTTCCTGGGACCAGCTGCCCCGCAACGGGCAGGAGTGGGCGTGGACCGGGGCCCGGAGGGCCGTCTCCGCCCCAGACGGGGCTGGCGGGCTGCAGGGGGAGAGGGCGGCTCCCTCGGATGGTGGCGGAACCCAGGGCCTCGAAGCCTCCGTCCTGCACGTTCACTCTTTTCCTGAACCTTCCCCTGGGGTAGAGCCCTCTGTCTCGGCCCAGCAGCCCTAGTCTGTCCAGTAGCCACTAGTGAGAGCCCTTCACCCCTGCGGTCTGAATCCATGACCAGCCCTTCTGTGTGAGCTGAAAGAAGGGCTCCCGAGTAGATTCCTTCTCATGAAGATGGAGGGGTTTCTGTCTCAGCCAGACTGAGGAGTGGGAGAGGGGGGAGGTAATCACACAATCAAGTCACTACCCGGACAGGGAGAAGCCAGGCTTTCCATCAGCCCCAGGGACTAGTGGGTGTTTAGCATCGCCCCACACAACTTCCCTGGTGGCTCAGACGGTAAAGCGTCTGTCTAGAATGCGGGAGACCTGGTTGAGCCCTGGGTTGGGAAGATTCCCTGAGAAGGCAATGGCAATCCACTCCAGTACTATTGCCTGGAAAATCCCATGGACAGAGGGGCCTGGTAGGCTACAGTCTATGGGGTCACTAAGAGTCCGACACGACTGAGTGATTTCACTTCACTTCACGCAACTTCCCGTGAGAAGACTCGCTGAGCTTGCTCGTCTTACTCTACGTTCACGGAAGCACTGCTGGTATTTGTCACCCTGGCCGCACGTCCCTTTGCCATTAAACCAACACGAATAATGGTATTTTTCAGGAACCAGATTAAATTAATAGCCAAACAAATTCAGAGTGTGGTCAAACACTTGTTAAATATAATGACAAACTTGTTACCATTAATATCTGGAAGACTTAAAAACTGAAGAAAAGGCCAAAACCCACATAAAACAGGCAGGCTAAGATGTTGGCCGCATGCATAAAAAATGTTCACTATTTTGTTCGAAAAAGAAAGGGGACACCACGGAGAGAAAAGCTGAGGTGCCCTTTCATCTCCGAGGGCAGCTGGGAAGATGCTGTCAGCGTTTGCTCAGAGGCGGACTGACTGCTGACTCCATTTCTGGAAGCAGCTGACAAAATGCTCCAAAACCTCACACTCTCCCTGCGCTCGGAAACAGCAATTGCCCTGATGCAGTTTTATCTGCGGGAATGCTAACAGCCTGATGCATAAAGGGGTGCTGGTTAAAGACATCTAATGTTATAACAGAGGGATCCAGCCTCACTTGGAATAATATTAAAACCCTGGATGTAAAAACGATTAATGTGCTGAGAATTACACAAGTAGACTGCTCCATGCAAACAGTCACACGAATCTGCAAGGGAAAGTCAGGGCGGATACAGCAAAAAATCGGAGACTGTATTAAAAACTGCAGAGTCTGCACCCATCTGGGTGGTGAGATTATGGCCCACTTTAATTTCTTTCATTCTTTCCTTAAATAAAAAGAATTATTCCAATTTGTCCCAAATCTAGTATTATTTTTAAAGAGTCAGTGCATTACAGGAAATGCACAGTAACATTGGCTTAAACAGGATAGGATTTTAATCCTCAACCACATTCTCCAAGTCTAGAGGTAGAGTCTACTGAGGCTGGTTATTCAGAGGCACCAGCAGATAATCAGGCGTTCGAGCGCCTTCTGTCTTGCTGCTCCACACTCCTGGCAGGAGGAATCCATGCCTCATGCTTAATATGGCTGCTGGAGCACCTGCCATTGCACCAGCCTTCTAAAAAGCTGAGAGGAGCATCGGGGACATGACCAAAGAGTGTGCCAGCCAGCAGAGCGTGTTCCTTTTGAGAAAGCGAGTTGAACATAGAATTTCCACATGGCCCGGCAACCCCACTCCTCGGTATAGACCCAAAGAATTGAAAGCAGAGATTCAGATAGATATTTGCACACTTATGCTCACAGCAGTCTAACTGTGGAAATCAACACAAATACACAAAATGTGGTCCATCCACACAATGGAATAGTTCTCAGCCTTAATTTAAGAAGGAAGAAAGTCCTGACACAGGCTACAGGCATGATGAGGCGTGAGGACGTGTGTGTGCGCGTGAGTTAGTCACTCAGTCGTGTCCAACTCTGCGATACGGCAAACTGTAGCCTGCCAGGCTTCTCTGTCCATGGAATTCTCCAGGCAAGAACACCGCAGTGGATTGCCATTCCCTTCTCCAGAGGAACTTCCCAACCCAGGGATCAAACCCTGGTCTCCTGTGTCGCAGGCAGATTCTTTACCGTTTGAGCTACAGGAAGTCAAGGGCATGACACTCAGTGAAATTAGCCAGACTCAGAAGGACGAACGCTGTCTGACTCCACTCACAGGAGGTCCCTGGCGGGGTCAGGTTCATAGAGACAGGAAGTAGATGGTGGGGTCAGGGGCTGGGGGAGAGGGAGGGGTAGAGGGTGAGTTTTTCACGGGGTCAGGGTCAGCTGGGAAGGTGGAGCCTTCTGGAGATGATGGTGTGCAGGCAACATGCCCGTGTGAGTGTGCTTCGTGGCCCTGAGCTGCGTCCCTAGAAACGGTTGAGATGCTGACGTTGAGGGAGTGCACACTTCATCACAATTTTGAAAACAGGGAGAAAAAAAGGCGGAAAAAAGGAGGAAAACAAAGGAACAAGGAGGCTCCTGCCTGCCTGGTGTTTGCCAACGTGTCCCCATCCTTCCTGGGCGCCCGGGACCCAGGCCTGCGACCACAGCTGGTGTGAGCGAGGCCGGGACACGGTGGCGGCCGTGCGGGGCTCCCCACGGGGGAGCGGTGGGACGGGGCAGCCTGGCGTGTCCGGCAGAGGAGCCGAGGTCGACTGAGGGATGGGGGCGTCCGGTGCTCCTGGGTCACTCGGGCAGGGCTGACAGAATCGAAGGACCGACACCATGGGGGTCACAGGGGCAGGGTGGTGTCTGGGGTCTGGCCGGGGGTGGTGCGTGGCTGGAGGTGTCTGCAGGGCTGCAGCCCCCAGAGCAGCCCAGCTGCATCTGGAGGCGGAGGAAGGGGCAGGTCAGGCGGAGGGGAGGCGAGACCAGGCCCTCTGACCCCCACGGCTTTGCCGTCCCAGGACCCTGTCTGTGACCCCCACCTCCTCTAGTGCTCTCTCTGCCCCAGGGCCCTGGGTCTGGGGTCTGGACGCTGGGTCCCTGGGAAGCGGGGCCTCCCAGAACCAGGGATGACCACAACGCAGTGTCCACCCTCAGCCTCCACTTGCAGAACAGCCCGGAGGGTCCAGCATCCAGGCCTGGGCCTGCGAGATCCGGGGACGGCCAAGCTCCTGCCCGTACCCCGAGGCCGTGCCCCGGGCCGAGGCCCACTCCGCTCCCATGCGGGGGTCCTGGGACCCGCCCCACGCCGCACCGCCAGCCCAGGCCCCGCTGACCGCCCAGGTGGTGGGCCGGGGGCCGCTGCGGCCCCGCGCGGGGCGGCCTGGAGATGGCGTGACTGCAGTGATGTTAGCGATAGTCCCACAGGGACCCCGGAGAGACCTGCAGAGCGTTACAGCCAAGCGGACGAGAAGCAGAGGGGAGACAGATGTGCTGGGCTGTAAACAGTCTGATTTCTCAATGTAAACCAGACTCGGGCCCAGGACTCCAGGTAGCGCCCGAGGCAGAGCCCCCGCTGCTGGGGCCCAGGCTCTGCAGCCCTACTCTGGGACGCGTCAGAGTGACCGCCCGAGCGGTCCGTAATTAGGCGAAATTGGTCTTGCATTCCTCCCCTAAATCCCCAAGATCTCTGCAATTTTAGGTCTTCTCAAAAAGGAAAACATTTGCTAATTAAATGATACAAGTGAAAAAAAGCACAGAATGTTCCGTCGACTGGAAAATACCAATTAGGGAAGCGGCTCTGCTTTTCCTCCCACCTTGGGCTGAGCGGGGCGCTTATCTCGCTGTGAGGGGTCTGCTGGGAGCGGGGTGTGGGGCAGGGCCCTCCTCGGAGACCCCTGGCGGAGGATGGAGCGGCCGGGGCCTGGCCGGGCAGGCGGGCCGTGTGCTGGGGCTGGGGAGGGGGCCGGCTGACCCTGGGCCTGGGCGCTCGGAGCTGGGCGGCCCGGGCATCGCCTCCAGCTGTGAGGCAGCACCAAGGACAGGGGCCTCGCCCACACATGTCGGTGGTTAGTCTGCTTCCCTGCGGGCTGGCAGGGCCCCTGCCCTGGCCTTCACTTGGAGGAGCTGGTCCTTCGTGCTGGTGGTGGGGTGGTGGTTCCCGTGTGTTCACGCAGCCCGGCTCCGCTCCCTGGGCCGGAAGTGTCCTTCCCCAGCGCCCTGCTCAGGGCCGGTCTGGGGCAGGTCTCTGAGGCCTGGAACTCAGGTGTGTGTTTGCTGACCTGTGGTTCTCCCCCTGTGTCTCGCTGAGACCCCCACCACCTGCAGGCTCAGGAGCTCTCAAGCGCCTGTAAGGAAAAGTGTCCCCCAGCCTTCCCGCCCCTGCACCCCAAGGCTGGCTTGGAGACCATGTCCCTGCGCAGCCCACACCCTAATAATGGGGTTTATGGTTTTGAATGTGTGGATAAAAGTCAGAAGAGGAAGGACACTTTGGGACACACGAAAGTGACAGGCGTTCAGGCTCAGGGCCAGCAGTAGCCTGTCTCCGAGGAAGCTGCCCGTCCACCCGAACTTTCTGCAGCCCCTTTCCTGCTCCAGCGGCAGAGCTGAGCTGTGGCTCAGAGACCGTGAAGCGCACCACATCTATGCCGTCTGCCTGCCCTGACCCTTGTCCCCACTCGGACTCGGCCCGGTTCAGGGCCGGATCGGGCTGGGCTCAGGTCTCTGTCCCTTGGCCTCTTGCGTGGTGCTGGTGGGGCTTTTAGAAAGAGCCTTGGCTGAGTGAAGGGTGTCTCAAGGTCCCTGGCTTCCAGAAATCTAGCCAAGACACATACATGTTTCTAGAGCACGAACTTGCAATGGGCAAGGTGGGGCAACCAGGGGCTGGGAAGTGGTCCAGTCCTCAAGCATGCGTCCGATCAGCATGGAGCCGTGGGCCGAGTGTGGGCCCAGCTGGGATCTGGGGCCCAGAGCTCCAGCCTGCAGCGGGGGAGGCCCAGACACGATGCTCAGGCTCTCCCGGCATTGGGACCCATCTTTCCCACAGACGCGGCGATTGGCCAGTGAGCACGCATCCTGTGTCTGCTTTTCTGGGAGAGCATCGTTGTTGTTCAGTCACTAAGTCGCGTCCAACCCTCTGCGACCCCATGGATGGCAGCACGCCAGGCTTCCCTGTCCTTCACCATCTCCGGAGTTTGCTCAAACTCATGTCCACTGAGTCAGTGATGCCATTCAACCATCTCATCCTCTGTCACCCCCTTCTCTTGCCTTCAGACTTTCTCAGCTTCAAGGTTTTTTCCAATGAGTCAGCTTTTTGCATCAGGTGGCCAAAGTGTTGGAACTTGGGTTTCGGCATCAGTCCTTCCAATGAATATTCAGGGCTCATTTCCTTTAGGATTGACTGGTTTGATGTCCTTGCTATTCAATGGAAGTCTTAAAAGTCTTCTCCAACACCACAATTCAAAAGCATCAGTTCTTCAGCACTCAACTTTCTTTGCAGTCCAACTCTCGTATCCACACGTGACTATTGGAAACATATCATTGCTGGGTGTAAAGTCATGGTGATTGTGTCCGGCTGTGATCAGCAGTGCAGGTCTGGAGGAACGGGCGCTGGATCAGAGGCACTGCTGTGGTCGCCGAGCTGGGTCCCCGGGAAGGCATGGCTTGTCGTCAGAGCTGCCGTGAGAGAAGCCTTTCCTGAGGAGCTAAGATAGCAGTCCCCACAGCTCGGAGACTGAACAGTGATTTTGACATGGCAGGTGGCCTGGCTGCTTCTTCCGATAAGACAGCGCCCTGCTGTTCTCGGTGAAGCGAGGGTTCTTGGCTCCCAGGGGGCCTGGGCCCGGGGCAGGGGCACCTCGGGCCGTTGTGCCTTGCTGACCAGAGGCTCCAGCGTGCCCGGGTGTGTGCTGACCCTGCTCCTGCCAGACCCCTGCCTGCCCCAGGCAGACCCCCGCCACGTCCCACTGGCAGGGGGTGGAGGGCAGGGGTCCTCTTCACGGGGGCCTGTGCACTGCTCTGGGGCAGAAGGGAGGGGAGAATAGGGACGTTGTCCTGTGGGCCCGAGGCCCAAGACTCCCCATGCCCGCAGGGCCCATCCTGACCCTGGTCACACTCAAGGCCCTAAAGCTGGATAGGTGAGTGGCTTCCCAAGGTCGCACAGTGAGGACCTGCGTGCAGAGGCTCCGCTGCTTCAGACAGCGAGCACGCGCCTCGGCAGAGCGTGAGTGATGGAACCTCCCGCAGAGCCAGAAACACGCTCTTCTGGCAGCGGGGGAGGCACAGCAGGCCGCGGTGACTCACTCAAGGCCCCCATCCTGGTCTCGGCGGACGGCGGGGGCCCCTAGCCTTGGCAGGCCTTGCTCCGCCGTCATCCCCCTCCCCGTCGCGCCCGACGCCCGGAGGTTGCTCCGCTCCGCGGGGTGTTTTCTGCCTGTCTCCCACTCCATGCGGCCGCGGTCCAGGTGCCAGGAAGCCCTGGGGAAAGCCATGAGCTGGAGCCACGTGCCCGTGGCTCCTTTGCCCTGGGGTCATGGACCCCCAAGTCCCACCTTCCTCAGGAGTCACAGCAGGGTTCTCAGAGGCAGGACGACAAATGAACACATGTGTATACATATGTACCACTACACGGAGAGATTCAATATCAGGAATCGACTCGTGATTACAGAGGCTGGGGAGTCTGCAGTGTAGACAGCAGGCCGGAGCCCAAGGAGAGCCCAGGGTTCAGATGGGGTTGAAGGCTGCGGGCTGGAGAATCCCCTTCTGCTCGGGGAGCTTGGTCTCTGGCTCTAGTTGGGCCTTCAACTGCCTGGACGCGGCCCACCACCCTGAGGGGCAGTCTGCTTCTGGAACGTCTGAAAGCAGTTTACGCGATAATCTCACAGCCAAACACCCTCCAAGCCCTTCGTGCTTTTGCAGCTCCTCCCTCTCACCACCGCCGGGCCCACCCGGTCCCCCCGCAACCCCCACTCTCTGTCACTGGGTATTCCTTGAATTCTTTAGAGAAGGGGAATCATAACATGTGTGCCCCTTGGGGCTGGCTTTTCCACTCAGCAACATGACTCTCAGGCTCATCTGTACTCCTGCTTCCCCAGGTTTTCCCAACCAGTTTCAACAGCACGTGATGTGAGTCTCAGCCAGGGCCATCTCCCTGTGGGTCCCTGACGACCAGCCAGCCCACCCTGAAGCGGTTCCCTGCCGCTGGAGGGTAGGGGCCCCAGGTGCCTCTGCTGGTGATGCTGTCCTGAGGTCAGGATGGTCTCCACTTGGTGACATCTCAGATGCCCAGCCCTGGGGCCCCAAGCTGCCCCCTACAGAGTCACCACAGTGAGCCGTGAACAGACTGTGGGCTGGGCTGGGCTCTGGGGCGGTGGAGGATCTGCACGAGAAGGCTGGACAGTTACAGACAATGTCCGTGCTTTGGGGCGAAGTAATTAGACACAGACCCAGGCTTGGAGCTGGGAGATGGCGCGTGTTGCTGACCCCTGACCCTCACACAGGCCCCGCCTGGACCTGGGCAAACGTCCTGTGTTCTGAAGGTTCAGCCTCCTCGGAGCGTCGCCCTGAACCCACAGCCTCACGGAGAGCTGTTCCTTAGTTTACATCCCAGGTAAACTCAGGGGAGAAGCCTGAGTTCCGCTACAGGTGACGAGCAGGAGGCCAGGTCCCGATTCTTCGCTCACTCATTTATTCCCTGGATGCACTGAGGCCGTGTCTGTTCCAGAAACTGAACGGAGAAGGGCATGGCACCTGAGCCGTCCAGGCCCCACATCCCTCCCCTACCGCCCGGCTCCTCCCCCTGGTGCTTCACACTGGGATGGGATGGGATGGCCCTGCGTCTGAGGCCAGTGTGACTGGAGGCTCATTCAGCTTCTCAGACGCCCTTGACCCCAGGGAGGCTCAGCATGCAGGACACAGAGCCCAGAACCTCAGCTGTCACACGGAGGGAGCAGGGACCCCAGACTTCCCAAAACTGCAAAAAGTAAATGTGCACAGTATGAACTAAATAGAGTGAATAATAGAGTTGGTTTAAGGTAAAACTAAACAGATTTCTCTGGGAGAAATAGACAAGTAAGCGTGTGCCCAGGTCACACCTGACCCGGCACGTATATAGAGGCTCCTGGCCCAGGAGGCCCCACACCTGAGCACCTTCTCTCTCTCCACCTGGTCCTCTGACCTCCTCCACCCTCAACCCACCAGAACCATGGGCTGCTGTGGCTGTTCCAGAGGCTGCGGCTCCAGCTGCTGTGTGCCTGTCTGCTGCTGCTCCAGCTGTGGCAACGTGAAAGGTTGTTGTTGAATCACGCGAATACACCGGGATTCTTGGCCCCCGGAGGAGAAGAATTCAATCCGGGGCCAGAGACGAGGCTTGATCGCTCAGAGCTTTTGTGTAATAAAGTTTTATTAAAGTATAAAGGAGATAGAGAAAGTTTCTGACATAGGCATCAGAAGGGGGTAGAAAGAGTACCTGCTTGCTAGTGTTAACAATGAAGTTATATAATCCAAAGAATGTCTGGAGGTTGTAAAGACCTCATCAGACCTACTCCCATAATTTACATTTTAAGATAACAGAATTGGCCAAAAGGTTTGATCCAGAGACTGTCCTTAGGCAGGATATATTATTGTTATATAATCCTAAGGAATGTAGAGAAAGAAAAACAGTTTGTCCTTTCTTCCTCCTTGAGAATTCCAGACCCCTCTCTCCTTGGGGACCCCTAGACTCCCTGTCAACCTGCCTAGGAACTGACTCTCTCAAAAGGGGGCTGTGGCTCGTGTGGAGGCTCCAAGGGGGGCTGTGGCTCGTGTGGGGTCTCCCAGTCAACTTGCTGCTAGTGCAAGATGTGAGCTTCTGACCGCAGACCGCAGGACTCCAGTCGTGCAGGGACTGCGGTACCCAAGCGGCCCCCTCCTCTATCAATTGATCCCCTCCGGTGTTTAAAACCAGATGCTGAGTCATCTCTGAAGTCTCTGCCTGACCCGAGCGCCCTGTCTCCTCACTCCGATTCTCTCCTCCGGCTCTGGTGGTTCTGCGCCTGTGTTTCCTGGGAGCAGGGAGGGGCTCCCTTGGGAAGAAAACGAGGTGTTGGCTGCCATGTAACAAGGCAGACACCATGTGGGGAGACGTCACCCAAAAGTAGCAGGAAAAAGTTAACGGACGAAAGTATATAAGGAAAACGAAAAGATACGGAACCAAACGCAGAAGGCCAGCACGCGAGCAACAGGAATCTGAGCCCAAGAAGAATGATTCTGGAGGGAAAAAAAAAACTGGAAAAAATAACCGAGAGTTTTCCTCAAAATTAAAGAAACACTTTTTTAAAAGTCCTTATGTTAAAAGCGTTTGAGAAGAAACACTCCTTCCCACATGCGCGTCGTAGTGTGGGTGATAAAGAGGAGATTCTAGAATTTTCTGGGGAGGAGGCGCCTGAGCACTGGAAGGTTCACGCTCACACACGCTGGGGCCAGAGTTACACGTGGAAGAAAGGAACCGTCAACGGGACATTTCACGTCCAGTCCCAGGCACTTTTAAATGTGAGCGGACGGTCAGAGGCGTGAGTATTGTTTTCTTCATGGTGTCTTTAGAAGCAGAAAAGACTTTGATTTTGATAGAGTCCAGCTCACCCACGTTCTCTTGTATGGATCACGGTTGGGGTCGTCCGTGAGGAGCTGTGCCTGGA
Source organism: Bos mutus (assembly GCF_027580195.1). NCBI lineage: Eukaryota > Metazoa > Chordata > Mammalia > Artiodactyla > Bovidae > Bos > Bos mutus. Next base: position 62,014,637 of record NC_091638.1, on the reverse strand, counting down.
CCAGGGCTGCCGATGTTTCCTCCTGTGTTTTCTTGTAACAAGCTTGGTCCCAGCTCCAAATGCAGGCCCTCCTTGGACAGACCTCCGTGGTTGCGCGAGGCCTGAGCACTCAGGCCCGAGTGCCTCCTGCCTCATCCGGCGACGGCGGCCCTGCACCTTTCTCTCTGGGCAGCCCGTGGAGCTCCACGGACGGCAGACCCTGGCGAGAACGCCAGAGCCTGGGACACGCGGGTCTGTGCCCGAGTGGGCTGGCTGCTGGTTGGGTCTGTGCCCAAGTGGGCTGCGGTGTGGGTCTGTGCCCGAGTGGGCTGGCTGCTGGTTGGGTCTGTGCCCAAGTGGGCTGCTGGTTGGGTCTGCGCCTGAGCAGGCTGCTGGTGGGTCTGTGCCCGAGTGGGCTGGCTGCCGCATGGGTCTGTGCCCGAGAGGGCTGCTCGCCTTCTGCCAGGACCTTAGGATCAGTCCTTCTGGCCAGTGGGAGCCAAGCTGGGGCTTCTCTTGGGTGCTGCTGGAGCTGCTGCCACCTTGAGCTCCGGGTGGGGCCTGGGCGCCCCCTCCCCAATTCCCCAGACCCTTCGTTCCGGAACCACGGATGGCCTTCCTCTGCACTCTTTCCGCGACACTCGCGTGTCCAGACGACAGGCTTTATGAAGCCTCTACTCTGCCAGGCACCAAACCAAGGATGGATTCTTCCACCAAGACAAGACCAATAGACAATCTGTCTATGAATTCCTGAAACTTCACAAATGGTAAAACTCTATGACTATCTCAAATAGAAGCTGCAGAAGCTTATATATCCAACCAAGTCCAAAGTCCTAAAGCTTAAAGCTCAGCATTCATGTTTTTAGAAAAAAGGGAAATGCTTGAAAACCTAGCAATATTGTTAACTTTTGACAGACACCCGTCAGAAAATGACACTACAGTTCGCGTGAAGGTGACACGTGAGAAGAAAAAAGCTATTACCTATTCTATTTAGCATTGCTTTGGATGATAGCACCGTGACAAAATAAAAAGTAAATGCAATTAAAAGTATTTAAAAGGAAGGGACACACCCACCAGAACAGATAAAATCTCAGTGCAAAATAAAAGCGCCGTAAGTAAACAGTTTTCTAAACACCATGTGACAACATTTCTAATTCAAAAACCATAGACTACTCTAGGCAACTCCTTGGCAAAACACTAAAATAAACAAAGAAAATTTAGTTTAAAAAATTTAAGAGCCTACTCTCCTAAAGAAAAGATCTAAATAAATAAAAAAGCAACATGGTTTTGACTGGGGCAACGCAGTATAACTTCAATTCTCCAAAAGCAAATCTACAGATTTAATTTCATTCCAATTAAAAGAAAGGACTATTTTCATCCTACCAAGTTTCCTTAAAATTCTCATTAAAGAGGAAATATGCAGGCTAGCTATTAACTTTCTGAAAGCGAAGTACAAAGGAAACAGGATGAGTGGAGATTTCCCGGAAGATATTAGAACCAACTACAAAGGGCCAGGAATGAAACGGCAGATTCGAGATTAGACAGCAGAGCAAGGCTGCACCCGGAGCCCTCCAGCAAGCCCAGGGTCCTGGTGCGGGGAAGGCGGGCGGGGCAGCTTCACTGGACAGGGCAGGGGACGGCCTGCCGCTCGAGGGCAAAACCACTATATCGTTTGGAGCAAAAGAACTAAATCCTCAGTTAGACAGGACAGTAAAGACGAACCAAAATCTAAACAGAGACATGAAAGCATGGAGTTTCTGGAAGAACACACTGGGGAGTTTAACACAATCTTGGCATGAAATAATGGAGGTGTTTGAGACATTGGACACTTTCAATAGGAAACACGTGTCTGCTGAACACACCAACCAAAAAGAAAGATTTGCAGGTTCAGAGGAAATATTCCTAACGATATAATAAGAAAATATGAATATTGCTACTATCCAAAGGGATTGGTGGCTTCCCTGGGGGCTTAGCCAGAAAATATCTGCCAGCAAGGCAGGAGATGCAGGAGACTCGGGTTTGATCCCTTGAAGGAGGAAATGGCAACCCACTCCAGTGTTCTGGCCTGGATGATGCCATGGAGAAGGAAGTGGCAGCCCGCTCCTTCAGTGTTCTGGCTGGAAAACCCTGCAGACAGAGGAGCCTGGTGGGCCGCAGTCCCCGGGGTCACAAAGAGTTGGACATTCCTGGGCACACACGCACCCCTCCCTCTAAGCCGATCACACAAATCAGCAAGAGGCCAGGCGCTCAAGAGAGCAGTGGGCTGAGGGTGTGGGGAGATGGTTCAGAGGGACTCGGAACAGCGCGGCGCCGTCCACGCTGCTGCTAAGTCGCTTCTGTCGCATCTGACGCTGTGCGACCCCGTGGGCAGCAGCCCGCCAGGCTCCTCTGTCCGCAGGGTTCTCCAGCCAGAACACTGAAGGAGCGGGCTGCCACTTCCTTCTCCATGGCATCTATGACACCCACATAATCAGTAGATTCGTGCCGCTAACTACGTAGATCACTTTATATTTTAATTTAGTTTTCCTAAATCCATCTATATACATTTAACACAGTTCCTTTGAAAACTCAGGAAAACGTTTGTGTTTTTTTGGTAGAAATGGATTCTAAAACCTGTAGGGAAGGTAGAAGGATCAGCATAGCTAATTTAAAAAGATGTTTTTAGACTTTGGTCGAGGAGTCACACCAATTTACGGTAAAGTTGCTGTGATTAAAAAGGGATGCTGGGGCGATGGACGCCCAGTGAGGGGAGTGGAATGAGGCCCACACACAGCCGCACATGCGTGCGGACGCCGGCCAGGCTGCAGAGACGCTGCAGAGGAAGCAGAGTCTTCTAAATGAAGGGCACTGGCTGGAGCAATTACGCATCCAGACCCTTGACCTGAGCTTCACACCACCTTCTTAAAAAACTCAGTCACACTGGATCCCAGAGTTAAACAATATAAAACGGAAAACTTTCAAAAGCAAAGATAGGAGGAACTCTTCAGGACTCGGCCGAGTTCTGAGACACAGCATCGGAAGCGTGACGCTTTTGCTTTTTAATCATTAAAATCTGAAACTCTTGCCCTGCAAAAGCTTCCATAAAGAGGATGAAAGGTAAGTGCCAGGTTAGGGGACAGTGTTTGTGGTTCGTGTCTCTGATGAACGACTCACATTTAGAAGATAAAAAGAGCACTCAGAACTCGACCCCAAAGAGACAAAATGGACAGAAGACACATCACGGAAGGGGACTCACGGATGGCAAACGAGCCATGAAGAGATGGCCAACGCGGTTAGCGGGTCAGGAGGCACCGGCGGGGGTGATCGAGAGATACGGCGCGCTCCTGTTAAAACAGTGGAAATGGAAAATACCGACGACGCCACAGGCTGGAGATCACACGAGCTCACCGCTGCGGGGCTGTAGAAGGGACATCCATGCCAGAAAATGGCTTGGCAGTTTCTCAAAAAAAAAAAAAACTAAGCATACACTTACCCTGGGACCCAGTATCACACTCCCAGGCATTCATCCCAGAGGAGTGAAAACTCACGTCCACACACACATACACACATGCGTGCCTGCGTTGTTCACAGGAGCCTTATCTCTCGTGGCAAAACTGGAAACTAAAATATTCTTCACTGGTGACGGCTACATAAACAGTCGTCCGTGAGCCCCACGGGAGGCTCTTACCAATAAAAGAAATAAACTGTTGACAGGAGCATAGGTGGTCCCGAGGGGCGTCGTGCTGAGTGCAAACCCGAGATCTCAAGGGGCCACGAGCCGTGTGATGCCCGGAGTCCTTTGGGAAGAGACAGAATCATAGTCACAGGAACCAGGCAGGTGGCGGCTGGGCTTAGGGGTGGGGTGGGGTCTGTGACTCTCAGGTGACAAACACGGGGGCTGGGAAGTCACGCTGTCCCTGAGGACCAGACCCCACGGGGTGACGAACAGTCCTGGGGCCCCTGTGCTGCAGGTAAGCGGAGGGACGTGGGGGAACCAGTGAAGGATGGGACTCTCGGTTCTGTCTTTGAAAACTCCTGTGACTCTATATTGCTGCAGCTAAGTCGCTTCAGTCGTGTCCGACTCCGTGCGACCCCATAGAGGGCGGGCCACCAGGCTCCCCCGTCCCTGGGATTCTCCAGACAAGAACACTGGAGTGGGTTGCCATTTCCTTTTCTAATGCACGAAAGTGAAAAGTGAAAGTGAAGTTGCTCAGTCCCATGGACTGCGGCCTACCAGGCTCCTGTGTCCATGGCATTTTCTAGGCAAGAGGACTGGAGTGGGGTACCATTGCCTTCTCCATGACTCTGTATTATTTCCAAATAAAAAATATTTTTAAAACCCCATCATAAGCTTTTCTTTTCTTTCAAGGAGCATGGATTGTGTGCTATCTTGCAAGTGAGAAAGAAGACAAAATAGAGAGTAGCAAATATCTACTTACTGTTGCAACCAAAACCCCCAGGAAGGTAAGCCAGCAATGAGAAAAGGACTGAATGAGCAGGACACGGTAACTTCTGGACCCAGTTAACTGTCTCACAGAATCAAACAGGGAATATAAACTAAGATTTTTTAACAGGATGGAAAATGTGTAAAATGGAATAAAACTGGAATCTATGAGCGTTTTATGTGAATAACAGACTGTGAGGGGTGAACCCACATGAATTCCACCCACCTTAGAAACAGGCCGCGTACTCCAGAGTGAAGGCCAGGGCAGGGGCCCCGCCAGCCGGCAGGGAAGCAGACTAACCACCAACATGTGTGGGCAAGGCCCCTGTCCTTGGTGCTGCCTCACAGCTGGAGGTGACGCCCGGGCCGCCCAGCTCCGAGCGCCCAGGCCCAGGGTCAGCCGGCCCCCTCCCCAGCCCCAGCACACGGCCCGCCTGCCCGGCCAGGCCCCGGCCGCTCCATCCTCCGCCAGGGGTCTCCGAGGAGGGCCCTGCCCCACACCCCGCTCCCAGCAGACCCCTCACAGCGAGATAAGCGCCCCGCTCAGCCCAAGGTGGGAGGAAAAGCAGAGCCGCTTCCCTAATTGGTATTTTCCAGTCGACGGAACATTCTGTGCTTTTTTTCACTTGTATCATTTAATTAGCAAATGTTTTCCTTTTTGAGAAGACCTAAAATTGCAGAGATCTTGGGGATTTAGGGGAGGAATGCAAGACCAATTTCGCCTAATTACGGACCGTCTCGGCGGTCACTCTGACGCGTCCCAGAGTAGGGCTGCAGAGCCTGGGCCCCCGCGGGGCGGGCTCTGCCTCGGACGCTTACCTGGAGTCCTGGGCCCGAGTCTGGTTTACATTGAGAAATCAGACTGTTTACAGCCCAGCACATCTGTCTCCCCTCTGCTTCTCGTCCGCTTGGCTGTAACGCTCTGCAGGTCTCTCCGGGGTCCCTGTGGGACTATCGCTAACATCACTGCAGTCACGCCATCTCCGGGCCGCCCCGCGCGGGGCCGCAGCGGCCCCCGGCCCACCACCTGGGCGGTCAGCGGGGCCTGGGCTGGCGGTGCGGCGTGGGGCGGGTCCCGGGACCCCCGCATGGGAGCGGAGTGGGCCTCGGCCCGGGGCACGGCCTCGGGGTACGGGCAGGAGCTTGGCCGTCCCCGGATCTCGCAGGCCCAGGCCTGGATGCTGGACCCTCCGGGCTGTTCTGCAAGTGGAGGCTGAGGGTGGACACTGCGTTGTGGTCATCCCTGGTTCTGGGAGGCCCCGCTTCCCAGGGACCCAGCGTCCAGACCCCAGACCCAGGGCCCTGGTCAGGGGTAGCGAGAGCACTAGAGAAGGTGGGGGTCACAGACAGGGTCCTGGGACGGCAAAGCCGAGGGGGTCAGAGGGCCTGGTCTCGCCTCCCCTCCACCTGACCTGCCCCTTCCTCCGCCTCCAGATGCAGCTGGGCTGCTCTGGGGGCTGCAGCCCTGCAGACACCTCCAGCCACGCACCACCCCCGGCCAGACCCCAGACACCACCCTGTCCCTGTGACCCCCATGGTGTCGGTCCTTCGATTCTGTCAGCCCTGCCCGAGTGACCCAGGAGCACCGGACGCCCCCATCCCTCAGTCGACCTCGGCTCCTCTGCTGGACACGCCAGGCTGCCCCGTCCCACCGCTCCCCCGTGGGGAGCCCCGCACTGCCGCCACTGTCCCGGCCTTGCTCACACCAGCTGTGGTCGCAGGCCCGGGTCCCGGGCGCCCAGGAAAGATGGGGACACGTTGGCAAACACCAGGCAGGCAGGAGCCTCCTTGTTCCTTTGTTTTCCTCCTTTTTTCCGCCTTTTTTTCTCCCTGTTTTCAAAATTGGGATAAAGTGTGCACTCCCTCAACGTCAGCATCTCAACCGTTTCTAGGGACGCAGCTCAGGGCCACGAAGCACACTCACACGGGCATGTTGCCTGCACACCATCATCTCCAGAAGGCTCCACCTTCCCAGCTGACCCTGACCCCGTGAAAAACTCACCCTCTTCCCCTCCCTCTCCCCCAGCCCCTGACCCCACCATCTACTTCCTGTCTCTATGAACCTGACCCCACCAGGGACCTCCTGTGAGTGGAGTCAGACAGCGTTCGTCCTTCTGAGTCTGGCTAATTTCACTGAGTGTCATGCCCTTGACTTCCTGTAGCTCAAACGGTAAAGAATCTGCCTGCGACACAGGAGACCAGGGTTCGATCCCTGGGTTGGGAAGTTCCTCTGGAGAAGGGAATGGCAATCCACTGCGGTGTTCTTGCCTGGAGAATTCCATGGACAGAGAAGCCTGGCAGGCTACAGTTTGCCATATCGCAGAGTCGGACACGACTGAGTGACTAACCCACGTGCACACACACGTCCTAAGCCTCATCACGCTTGTAGCCTGTGTCAGGACTTTCTTCCTTCTTAAATTAAGGCTGAGAACTATTCCATTGTGTGGATGGACCACATTTTGTGTATTTGTGTTGATTTCCACAGTCAGACTGCTGTGAGCATATGTGTGCAAATATCCATCTGAATCTCTGCTTTCAATTCTTTGGGTCTATACCGAGGAGTGGGGTTGCCGGGCCATGTGGAAGTTCTATGTTCAACTCGCTTTCTCAAAAGGAACACGCTCTGCTGGCTGGCACACTCTTTGGTCATGTCCCCGATGCTCCTCTCAGCTTTTTAGAAGGCTGGTGCAATGGCAGGTGCTCCAGCAGCCATATTAAGCATGAGGCATGGATTCCTCCTGCCAGGAGTGTGGAGCAGCAAGACAGAAGGCGCTCGAACGCCTGATTATCTGCTGGTGCCTCTGAATAACCAGCCTCAGTAGACTCTACCTCTAGACTTGGAAAACGTGGTTGAGGATTAAAATCCTATCCTGTTTAAGCCAATGTTACTGTGCATTTCCTGTAATGCACTGACTCTTTAAAAATAATACTAGATTTGGGACAAATTGGAATAATTTTTTTTATTTAAGGAAAGAATGAAAGAAATTAAAGTGGGCCATAATCTCACCACCCAGATGGGTGCAGACTCTGCAGTTTTTAATACAGTCTCCGATTTTTTGCTGTATCCGCCCTGACTTTCCCTTGCAGATTCGTGTGACTGTTTGCATGGAGCAGTCTACTTGTGTAATTCTCAGCACATTAATCGTTTTTACATCCAGGGTTTTAATATTATTCCAAGTGAGGCTGGATCCTCTGTTATAACATTAGATGTCTTTAACCAGCACCCCTTTATGCATCAGGCTGTTAGCATTCCCGCAGATAAAACTGCATCAGGGCAATTGCTGTTTCCGGGCGCAGGGAGAGTGTGAGGTTTTGGAGCATTTTGTCAGCTGCTTCCAGAAATGGAGTCAGCAGTCAGTCCGCCTCTGAGCAAACGCTGACAGCATCTTCCCAGCTGCCCTCGGAGATGAAAGGGCACCTCAGCTTTTCTCTCCGTGGTGTCCCCTTTCTTTTTCGAACAAAATGGTGAACATTTTTTATGCATGCGGCCAACATCTTAGCCTGCCTGTTTTATGTGGGTTTTGGCCTTTTCTTCAGTTTTTAAGTCTTCCAGATATTAATGGTAACAAGTTTGTCATTATATTTAACAAGTGTTTGACCACACTCTGAATTTGTTTGGCTATTAATTTAATCTGGTTCCTGAAAAATACCATTATTCGTGTTGGTTTAATGGCAAAGGGACGTGCGGCCAGGGTGACAAATACCAGCAGTGCTTCCGTGAACGTAGAGTAAGACGAGCAAGCTCAGCGAGTCTTCTCACGGGAAGTTGCGTGAAGTGAAGTGAAATCACTCAGTCGTGTCGGACTCTTAGTGACCCCATAGACTGTAGCCTACCAGGCCCCTCTGTCCATGGGATTTTCCAGGCAATAGTACTGGAGTGGATTGCCATTGCCTTCTCCAGGGAATCTTCCCAACCCAGGGCTCGAACCAGGTCTCCCGCATTCTAGACAGACGCTTTACCGTCTGAGCCACCAGGGAAGTTGTGTGGGGCGATGCTAAACACCCACTAGTCCCTGGGGCTGATGGAAAGCCTGGCTTCTCCCTGTCCGGGTAGTGACTTGATTGTGTGATTACCTCCCCCCTCTCCCACTCCTCAGTCTGGCTGAGACAGAAACCCCTCCATCTTCATGAGAAGGAATCTACTCGGGAGCCCTTCTTTCAGCTCACACAGAAGGGCTGGTCATGGATTCAGACTGCAGGGGTGAAGGGCTCTCACTAGTGGCTACTGGACAGACTAGGGCTGCTGGGCCGCGACAGAGGGCTCTACCCCAGGGGAAGGTTCAGGAAAAGAGTGAACGTGCAGGACGGAGGCTTCGAGGCCCTGGGTTCCGCCACCATCCGAGGGAGCCGCCCTCTCCCCCTGCAGCCCGCCAGCCCCGTCTGGGGCGGAGACGGCCCTCCAGGCCCCGGTCCACGCCCACTCCTGCCCGTTGCGGGGCAGCTGGTCCCAGGAAACCCCGGCCCCACAAAGGCCCCCGGTGAAGTTCCTGCTTGGCCTGCGTCTGTTCTGGCCTCGCAGCTCGGTTGGTTTGGGGAGGCCCCAGCCCGGCCCGCGCACCCCGCCCTGGCTCCTGTGGGCTGCAGCTGCACATCCTGCAGCCCTGACGCTGAGCCCTCCGCACCGCGGGTCACACGGGCCTGGACGTGGTGAAGCCGCCCGCAGGGTGAGCCTGCAGGCCCCGGGGAGCAGGGGCTGAGCGGGGTGGCTGCCCTGCAGGGTGTGCTGTGGCCTCAGAGTTGGTGCTGGGGGCCGTGCTCGCTGCTCGCTGCGTGTCTGCTCCCTGCTCCAGCGTCGCTGGGCGGCCAGGGTCGTCCGGGCCTGTGGGTGTCTCAGGCCCCCATCCCTGCTGGACGCTCGGGGCTGCTGGGAGCCACAGGAAACATGTCCACACTGCCTGCCGTGCTGGGAGCCACGAGGCCTTTGTCTGTGTCCTGGTGTGGATGGACCTGGAGGGGCCAAGTCCTCCCTGTGGGAGGCAGCAGCAGTGACCCCTGGAGCCAGAGGGTGAGGGCTGTGCTGAGTGTGGTCAATGTATCCGGAGACAGGAGCTGGCTGAACCGTCAGCTCTCAGCAGGGACGGTGTCTCACCCCACATCAAGCTCCGTCACCAGCATCTTCCAAATGAGATCACAGACACGCATCAGCGCTGTCTCCCCAGGCGTCCCTCGCAGGCATCACAGCTCCCCGTACTCCTTTAAAGGGCTCCCATCAGGCCTCTCAGCTCTGCCCCCAGCCCCCCTCCCGGACCCCTTGGTCCTCCTGCAGCGGCTTCTGCTTGTCTGTGCGACAGGGGTCCCCGCGGCCTGCCCCCCTCCTGCTGGGCCTCCCCCCCACCTCCTTCTGTCTCTCCCCCGTCTCTCCCTGTGTGTCTTCTGTGTCTCCCTGTCCCCGCCGCCTCTCCCTGTCTCCACATCTCTCCCTGTTTCCCTCCGTCTCTCCCTGTGTCCCTTCTGTGTCTCCCTGTCCCCCCATCTCTCTCTCCTGTCTCTCCCTGTCCCCCGTCTCTCCCTGTCCCCCTCTGTCTCTCTGTGTCTCCATCCCCACTCTTTGACATCTGTATGCAAGAGACCCTCGACATGACCCTCCCCCAGAGCTGTGCTCCTACACGCGCTTTTGTGCCCCACTACCTGCTGGACGCTGCCCGGCTGGTTGCGGACACGTGCCCATCCACACACGGCCACCCCAGAGCCCCGGCCTCCCCGCTGCGGGAGAGCCACCCCCTGTGGGGAGAAACCTGGCCGTCACACTGGAGCCTGGCTCTGCCTTCCACCGCACACCCTGTCCACCAACGGGGCCATCATTCCCCGCCTGGGACGCGCTTCACGCTCACCCACACCCCAGCGGCCTGGCTGACACCCCGTCCGGCCCGTCTCAGCCCCACCAATTGTGATGAGCCCGAAGCGATCTTCTCGGAACCTGGCCGGTCCCTCCCGTCCTGCCCTGCATCTGGCAGCCTGCCATCACAGAGCCGCGACGGAGGGCTCTAGAAAGCATGACCATCCCCTCTCACTCCCCCCTTCGAAGCCCGCTGGCCCCCCGCTGTCCTCAGAAGATTGGCTGGAATCCTTGGGAGGCCGGTGCCCTCGGCCGAGCACGGGTCCTCCCGTGGGGCTGGCTGAGCGCGCACACGGAGAGGGGCGGCAAGTGTCCACGCCGTCATCCCTCAGGACAGACGGACGGACGGCATCTCCTCTCTGCCCCGTGTTTTATTATTAAATGACATCAGCTAATTCAGTTCATAGTTCATGGCCTGCGCATCTGAATCTTCTGCTGAACCTATTTCCAGCCATTCCACACCTCAGCCCCTGGTGATCCTGGTGAAGTCAGGGGAAGCGCGGCTTTGGGGGTTCGTGCATTCACCGCGTTCACACCGCCACTCCACGTGCAAACACGGTCCTCCCGCATGGAGGAGGCTGTGCCCCGTGCATCCACCCCGCCAGCCCCGCCGCCTCGGGCTCTGGATCTGATGTGCCAAAACCTTGTCAGAGACCAAACACCAGGTTTCAGGTATTCTGAATTTTCTGGGTTTTTTCCCCTCCTTATTTTCTATTTCTTTATTCTACCCTTTAATCTTTACCAATTTACCTCTTTCAAAAAAATTTATTAAGTCAAAACCTCTGTCTCTAACTCCCTTAACGGTTGTTTTTATGTAAACAAAAGAATCACAGCATACATGTTATTCAGCATCCTGACAAGTTTTCCTGAATTTGTCCATTCCTTTAAAGGTTAAAAATTAAAAAACTCGAATCTTTGTTACTAGGCAAACAACACAGGAACAAACAAAGGAAAAGCTACACCACACCCCCAACTCCCCCTAACTCCAATCTGGGGTATCAACAGGAGTGTATTTTAGGGGTAATTGTTCAGCTTTCTGTGCTAATGTGGACACGGAGCGTTCTTTTTTTCTCTTCTAAAACGGGAGCATCTTGAGGTCACATCTGCAGATGGAGCCCCCTCTTGTCGGCCGTTGCGTAATATTCCCTGGTCGAGTTGTATCACCACCTACAGAATGATCGCTCTGCTGGTGGAAAATCGTATTATTTCCAGATTGTTTGTTGTGTTCTGTTTTTCAGTTTCCATGACACGGAGTCCCGCAGCGGACCTCCTTGTTTATGAATCTCTGTGCTGACATGTTTCCACTAAGCCTAAGGTCCACAGGGGGCTGGAGGAGCCAGGAGATATTTGCAATTCAAATGAAACAGATGAGAACAATAAGACTCGCAGAAACATGGAAAAATCATGTAAATGAGAAATTCACACAGCAAAGCCCGACGGCCAGCACGCACTTGGAGGGGCCAGTAGCAATGGTTCCAACGTGATGGAGACGAGGCCAGTGCACACCCCAGCTCTGGGGGGAGGCAGAGGGTGTCCGTTACGGCCGGGAAGCCCGCCAGCTCTGCCCAGGCCTCTCCCCGTTTCCCACGGAAAGCCCTGCACCGCGACAGACCCCTCAGACCTGGGCCACTCCAGAACGTGGCGTGCGCTCAACCTCTCTCCCCTGCTGCCCGAAATCGTCAGCAGCAGACGCGGGTCTGCAGGCACCTGCCTCCCGCCCAGCTCTCTGACTGCGTTGCTCTCCTGAGGCTCTTCCTGCCTTCGTCCCCATCGCCCAGCACCACCCCGTCAGCAATGCCCAAGTATCAGTGGCGACGCGGGCGGTCTCTGAGTCTTCCTCTCAGTGGTGGTGGTTTGGGAACCACAGTCCACATTTCCTTCTTTCTTATTGGAGTATAATGGCTTTGCAATGCCTTCTCGGTGTCTGCTGTACAACGAAAGGGAACCAGCTATATATTTACACATACCCCTCCCTCGGGAGCCTCCCTCCCACCCCCGACCCCAGCCCAGTCCTCTAGGTCGCCACGGAGCACAAGCTGAGCTCCTGTGCTGTAGAGCGGGTGCCCACCAGCGGTCCATTTCACACACGGCGGTGGATGTATGGCAGGGCGACTTTGTCGACCTTCCCCCACACGGCCCACACACCCACCCCTACATTCGCATCTCTGTTCCTGCCCTGCGTGTGGGTTCATCCGTACCATTTCCCAGATTCCACACGTCTGCGTTAATACATGGTATTTTGTGTTTCTTTCTCTGACTTGCTTCACTCTGTACGACAGACTCTAGGTCCGTCCACAGCACTGCATGGTCCATATTTTCAAGTCCTGCTCCCCACTGGCTTTTGAAAAACGATGTTTCCCCCAGGTAAGCAGCTTCTTTGCATCCTTGTTTGACACTGGGTCTTGCAGGGAATGGTTTTACAAATGCTCTGTGGGCGTATGTGGAGAGGCTTTCTTTCACCAGGTTTTCCAAAAACCAGCCATCTCTCGTGTTCCTTTCTGGGGGGGACCCCTGTGGGCACACTGTGGGGAATACAGCTGTTCCCTCTCCAGAGCGAGGAGCCCCAGCCTTCCCGTCTCCGGGGGGAAGAAGATGGGCTAGCGGGACGGGCCCTCCATCAGCCCCAGCCCTGCTCCGCATCCTGACCCCCAGGGGCCCGCTTCCTGAGTGAGGACCAGCCCACGTCCCCTTGAAGGAGGTGCCGTCCCCCGTGGCCATGGACTTGTCACGGTACAGCTGTGCTCCAGTCCCTCAGGATGTGCTGAGACTGGATTTTGGAAAAAAGGAAGGTCATGGTCACACGCGAGTCAGAGCTGGAAATGTGGGAAACAGGTGAACAGCAGGATTTCAACCCCAATCTGGGGCAGGCCTGCTTCTGCCTCCATCCTGCAGTGACCCCACAGTCCCTGGATCCCGGTAACAGGGGGCACAGACAGGTCCCCGGGGCTCCGTGTCCCACTGGGCTCAGAGGTCACCACCCCGCAGGGCCCGGCCTGCCCCTGGGGACCGGGAGGCTGAGGCCGCCCTCCAGACGCACTGTGCCCTCCAGTCCCACGGCGCAGGGTCCCAGCGTGGGTTCAGAGCAGGACAACCCGCTCAGTGGGGTCAGGACGCCAACAAGCCGTTCCTGGGTCCACCTCCCTTCCTGACTGGGTCACCACAGCCTCTGGCTTCCTCATGGAGCTGAGAACTGGCCAGCGTCCGCCTCCAGCCACATGGACCGGGGTCTGCAGAGACCCTGCCAGCCCCATGCAGACCCCACACAGGAGCGCCCAGCTGACTGCGCCCTGGGGGAGCGGCAGCCGCGCTGGGGCCTCAGGAGACGCTCGCCTTCCGGGCAGTGGGAGGTGAATTCAGTGAAACCCAGGAGGGCCCCCAACCCCAGGTCTGTTCAGGCTTCTCCAAAGTGCAGGGAGGGGCGTGTCCCTGACGCCCACCACCATCGAGAAAGGCACACCATGACCAGGGGCCTGCTCGACTGCTGGAGGGGGACCCCGGCGGCGTTCCCTGCGGTCCTGTGTGTGACTCATTTACCAGGACGCCAGAGGGGCTCAGCCCCGAGGGAGACCGAGGTAGGTGGGGGGCCCCACGGCCCAGCGCAGACCCCATCAGCTCTGCCCCGGGGCTCACCTGTGTCCCGGTGCTACTGGCCGATCGAGGTCCCACACGCGGGCTCCAGAAGCCCTAGGGGAGCAAGGAACTCTTCTCTTTTTTATTTAGAAAAATCCTTTCTTTCTCTTGTATTTTAACAGGAAAATAACCCTTTGGTCAGGTGACACCCCCCTACTGGGGCCTGGTCCCACCCTGACGGACCTGCTCCAGCCGGGAGGACCAGGGCCCGGGGATCCGTCAGCCCCCGGCTCATCCCGCAAGCTCCCCAGGACGCTGTGCTTCCTGCGAGTCAGACTCTGAGGCAGGGACTCACGAGACGGGAGCACACGCGGGGTAGAGGAGCAGACCCTGTCCACGGGGCTGCAGGAGCCCCTCGGGAGTGTCCCTGGAGCTGCCTCCCTGTCCTTCATCTGTCCTCCGTCAGCTCAGGCCACCATTGGAAGGGCTTAGCCCCCAGATCCCGCAGCCCCCACGCTGGAGAGATGCTTAGGTGGGGACACACAGCTGCTGCCACAAGCAGCTCGTTTGGGGCACAAATGGGGGTCGGGCATGGAGTGCCTCCCAGCAGAGGCTCCGGGACCTCTCCAGGCTCCTTGCCCAGGTGTCCTGGCCCGGGGAGTCTCTCACTTCCAACCGCGAAGGAGAAAGAGGCCCAGAGCAGGGAAAGGCAGGTGCCGGCCGGAGTGGGCCTCACTCCTGCCCACTCCCTGTCCCTGAGACCCAGGCCCCACTGGACCTCGGGGGAGGCTGGGCCTGGGGAGCAGGGCCCACGAGCCCTGCTGGGGCTCACAGCGTGGGAGTCTTGGGAGGACAAGAACGCTCCCTGAGGGCAGGGGGCCCTGCGCCGGACGCCAGGCAGGGAGGCTGGGCTGGTGGGTCCCGCATGGGGCTGCCTGTCCTACACACGGAACCCCAAGGATGAGCCCGCGGGAAGAGCTGCAGCCTCCTCTGGGGCCCTGGGCTAAAGGCACTCGGGGCCCAGAGAAACTTTGCTCCCAGGAAGGCCGGGAAGGCCGGGCCAGCGCCCACCTCGCCGTTTGCCGGGCAACAGTGCCATCTGGTGGCCATCTCTGCACACTGCGCCCGCCCCCTTCACTAAGGGACACGATGCCCTCCAGCCTCGCACCCCACCCAGCAGAAGGTGACTTTCTCTTTAATTACACAGCTGAATTCAGGAGCTTACTGAGCTCATCAGGAAAGAGTAACAAGTTCCTAAAAGCACTCTTGGAAAAGCGGCCGGGATGCCTATAGTCGCATCGGCCTCCCCCAGAGCATCTGCTGTGGATGAACCTGACCTTGGCGCATCTGTCCAGGGTGGCCGGGGGGGGGCGGGGTGGGTAAGGAGGGGGTGTGACCACAAAGATCTGCTCTGTGTCTTCCAAACATTCCCCACTTTTGAATCCACGGGGGCAGCTACAGTAAGAGGTTCTAGCAATCACCAGGCCCCTGTGACATCACAGACGACGTCGCGGGATGTGAACATCCTGGAGCCCTGACGGCAGCTCTCCAGGGCTCAGGAGCAGACAGCAGGCAATTTCAAGAGGATCTCATCTCCCCAGCGTGATGGCTCACTCGGTGTGTCCCCGCAGCCCGGCCTTGGTCAAACACCAGTCCAGATGTTGCCCCGAAGGTGCTTTCTGATGAGATTAGCACTTAAATTAGGAGACTTAGAGGAAAGCAGGTCTCCTGCCCTCCAAGGGGTGGGCCTCACACACTCAGTCAAAGGCCTGACGGCCAAGACTGAGGTTTCCCAGAAAAGGTTTCAACCTCCAGTTGGCAACACAGGGAGCCAGCCTGCGTTCCTGCCCACGGAGCTCCGATGCGCCCCCTCCCCCAGCTGCATGAACCAGCTCCTTAGAATAAACCTCACAGAGAGAGAAGACCAACAGGGTGCACACCTACCGACTGGCTGTTGCTCAGGGTACTGGGAGGTGTGCTCGCATCCTAGGAAACAGTGACGCGCCCACTGCTGACTGGGGCTGGGCGTGACCGGGGCCCCAGGTGCGTGTAGCGGGGCAAGGCTGTCGGGGTCCACCTCGTGTCCCTGGTCTGGGGGAGCTGGGAGGCCCCTGGGAACACTCAGGGGCTCATGCAAACCTCCCACCTCCAGTTACTGAGCAGCACTGAACGCCCCACCTGACGGCACGCGGGCACACCCAGGGGCCCAGTGAGTACAGTTCTTTTACCTCTGGGAGACTTTCCTGAATGATGCGCTTTTGCTGGCAAAACCAGAAAGAGAGTCGCTTTGCCTGGGCCGGTGTCACCCGCATGGCCGTAAGCGAACCAGACTCTGACCTGCATCCTCAGAAAACGTGTGACGTGTGACAGACGGCATCTCGAAACCAGTGGGTCTTATCAGACAAGCGCTCCACCCCGGTTACGCGTCCTGCCTGTCTGTCTGTCGCCACCCAAGGTTCTGCCGATCATTTCAACGCGAAGACTGGCTTGAGGTTTGTACCTGTTGTGGAATCCTGCCCCAAGGCCTCAGGGGTGAGGCCTTGCAGTGGAGCCCAGAACCAAGGTCACCTCCGGGGCTGACTGAGCCCCTCTCTAATTGTTGCCAGAAGGCCCCCGACCGCCACCAGCAGGCTTCCTGATCGCAGTTGGGCAGAATGCCCATCTCCAGTCACCCCATGGCGCCCTAAGCGATCACCTAACGCCAACCTTCCAGCAGGAACTTTCTTCGTCTCGAGGCCATAAAAGTTGGCTGCTAACCGCGGTGGGCTCTCCCTGGCAGTCAGGAGGTCAGCCCGTTGCTCTCTCAGAGCTCACTTTGACTCTGCTGTCTGCTCTCGACAGCCTTACTCCTTTCTGAAACGCTCTCTGTCCGGACATTCTTTTCCAGCCCGCACTCGGACTGCCAACGACACCCATGCCTCCTGGCAGGCCTCGTGGGTGATGCCTTCTTCTATCCTCTGTGACGTCACAACCCCCCACGGTCCCCGGGAACCCGACGGCAGAGTGACCTCAGCCCCAGGTCCGGGGACCCTCGTGGCCAGACCTGCCTTGAGCAGCCAAGGAGAGGGGTGCCTCCGCCCTTTCCCCGCTGGTACCAGCAGGTGGGCCAGGGCGCTGCTGACGAAAGGCAGCCTCTGTGATGCGGTTTCCCCCCGGGGGCCAGGGAGGCAGCTGAAGGCTGGCCCCACACATTTCTGGGGACCGTGAACACAGAGCTGATGGGTTCGGTCACACCTGTAAACCATGGGCAGCGTCGGGTAGGCGGGACACATCCTCCCTGGCCCAGGCCCTCTGGCTGCAGCTCTTAACACAAACTGCTGCTGTTTCCCCCCAAAGGGGCTTTCTTCCAGATGGTTCCTGGTCCATGAGGAGCCACCAGCCGGGAGGTCCCGGGCCCCAGAGGGTGCAGTGGGAGCCAGAGTGGCTGGTCCCTGCAGAGGCAGAACTAGGGGGCTGCGGAGGGCTGTCAGCCAGCCCACAGCGGCACAGTTGAGGCAGGACTCAGGGCCTGCTCACCACCGGAGCTCCGAGTTATCGGATAACGTGTGAGTGGGCCCTCTTTCTCCACGTTTCTACTTTAAATGGTGCTGACAAACTCAGCTAATGTGTGTTTCTGTCATTTTAAAGGTAGCCAGAACCCCAAGAATTCAAAAATTAGAATTCCCCCAATGTCACCCACTCCTGGCAGGACTGGGCTTCCCACCACGGACGTGAAGGCCTCTGAGGCCGAGGCCCGCCATCCAGCCAGGCCCGCCCGCCGCCCCCGCGGCGTTCCCAGGCTGAGCTTTGCTGCAGGCTGCAGACAGCGCCTCTCTGCACAGCCGGCCTTATCTCACAGCAGCAGCTGTGGGAGAGATTAGCTCTTAAGATGAGCTTGGATTTGAAATATTTTCGCCAAAGACAGAAATGTTTGAAGATACCAAGTTCCCAACGTCAGTTTATCGAAAGGTATTTGGGCCTTTGCAGGCCAGCGCTGAGGGCCGCTGAAATCTGCCTGCTGGGAACATTCCGTGGGGCTTTACAGCTTCGCCACAGACCCTGGCCACTCTGGGGGCCGCTGGGGGCAGGGGCTCAGAAGGGGACGGGCTGGCTGCCTTTCGGAATCCCTGCTCTGGTCTCACGGTGGGAAACGGGTGGGAAGAAAAGCATTAAGGAAACACAGCTTGAGGCCCATTCCCTGCCTTAAAGAAAATCACACGAAATGGCGATTCTTTTGTACGAGGGAGATGTTACCATGAATGCACTCACTGAATTTTCATTCTTCAGACGCACACACCACACACACACCCCACCGTTTCAGGCTTCCATTAGCCCGTAACAAAATATCGCTTCAGAATCAACAGTCTTTGTGAGTAAGGACACCCACCCACTGCCTTGCACTAACGTGGCTCGAGTCCACTTTCCTGGTGTCAAATCAACTAGGTTTTACCACTTCCATGTCAGCCCTAAGGGGGCTTCCCTGGAGGCTCAGACGCTAAGGGATCCTCCTGCCACCCAGGAGGCCCAGGTTCGATCCCTGGGTCACAAAGATTCCAACTGAGCAACTAATACTAGCATCAGCTCTCAGCTCAGTTCAGCCGCTCAGTCGTGTCCGACTCTGCGACCCCATGGACCGCAGCACGCCAGGCCTCCCTGTCCATCCCCAACTCCTGGAGCCTACTCGAACTCTGAGGGTTTACAAAACACCATTTTGACGTGATTTGTAATATTTAAAACTGCCCGTGGGTTCTGTGAAATGCACGCTTTTGAGGGGACTGGAAGCAGAGAAGGGCAGAAATAACACGTGCTGAAGCCAACCCCGCTCCTCGGCCCCTGGAGCCCAGCACGGCCGCCCCCGCACGTCAGGAGTTAAACGGCAGAGACATGTTGTTCGTTCCCAAATAGCCCGCTAATCCCCTGAATAAAGTTCCCATCCCACGGCCCCGGGTTGCTTGCTGTAGATAAGTTTGCTTTCAGCCTAGGAACCTTGCAAACAAGCAGAGATAAGACAGGCAAAGTAAAAATAACTGCTAACAACTTGAGGCTTTGCAGGAGCCTTGAGATCCAGCCTACGTGAGCAAGCAGCAGGACAAACAAATGTTCTGCTCCCTTGAAGGCCAGGTGGCTCCAGGAAGTCTGCAGTCCGCCTGCACCCTTTCATCTCCAATCCCCTGCTCTCCCTTTCCATTAGCGCAAAAGAAGCCGCATCCTACCCCAAAGAACGTGGTTCTTTAGGACATTAGTCCACCATCTTCTGGGCCTGCCGGCCTCTGAATGAAGGCACTACTCCTTCCCAAGAGCTCACCCCTGGGCTCCCTGGCCTGCTGAGCAGCCAGCTGTGCAGCCTGGGACTGGGCAACAGAAGGACCCTGGGAGGAGGAGCGACACTCACGGTTTCACATACAAAGCTCACTGGTGGCCTTCCTGGTGGCTCAGTGGTGAAGAAGCCTCCTGCCAATGCAGGAGACACAGGTTCCCTCCCTGATCTGAGAGGACCCCCCGTGCAGGGGAGCAAATGAGCTCGTCTGCCATGACTATTGAGCAGGCCCAGGAGCTGCAACTGCTGAGCTCATGTGCCCCAACTGCCGACGTCCTCACGCCCCTGAGCCTGCGCCACGCAGCGAGAGACGCGCCGCAGTGAGAAGCCTGAGCAGCAGCTGGAAGTGGCCCCGCTCAGCACAGCCAGACAAAAGCCCTCACGGCAGCAGAGACCCAGCAATGCCTAAGATACACGGACGTCTTTGAAAAGCACGCTTCTCAAGTCAGAACGAGAAAGACAAACTGCGTATTAACACGTATACATGGGATCTACAAAAACGGTGCGAATGAAGCTGTTTCAGGGCAGGAAGAGACTCGGACATAGGACAGCCTGTGGACACAGAAGGGGCAGGGGGGCGGGACGGATTTCGCGGGTGGTGCTGAGACGCATGCACCACCATGTCTGAAACAGGTAGCTGACAGGAAGTTGCTTTAACACAGGGCTGGCAACCTGATGCCAGGCCTGGGACAACCTAGAGAGGTGGGAGGCTCAGGAAGGGGGGGACACATGTATACCTCTGGCCGATCCATGTTGATGTATTGCAGAAACCAAGACATCAGAAAGCAATTATCCTCCAATTAAAAGTAAATACATTTTTTTAAAAAAGTAAATTTTAAAAACCACTTCTAATACATGAGTTCACAGTGAACGTTGCCATGGTGACCAGCATCCCTCATCCATGAGCGCTGCCAGCAGCCAACCCCTCAGGACCGTTACTCTTCTCCACACTCTGAGTGTCTCTCCGCAGCATCTAGTGAGCAACGAAAACAGGAAGATCGTTTCGCCTCTGTTTCCCCCCGTTTCTGATACTTCTCCTTTGTTGCACAGCTTTTGGATTCTCTATTAACAGCTTTTCACTGTTTTCTCTTTGCATTTCAGTCTGTGTGGTTCGCGGGCCCTATCTTTAGTTCAGATTCTTTCCTCAGCTGTATAGAGACTCCTGATGACCCTCTTAGGAGGCATTTTTAGTTCTGTTACTGTGTTTCCTTTCCTCTTCTCCTTTGCCTTTCACTTCTCTTCTTTTCTCAGCTATTTATAAGGCCTTCTCTGACAACCATTTTTCCTTTTTACATTTCTTCTTCTTGAGGATGGTCACTGCCTCCTGTACAATGTCATGAACCTCCATCCATAGTTCATCAGGCACTCTGTCTATCAGATCTAACCCCTTGAATCTGTTTCTCACTTCCACTGTATAATCATAAGGGATTTTATTTAGGTCATACCTGAATGGTCTAGTGGTTTTCCCCACTTTCTTCAATTTAAGTCTGAATTTGGCAATAAGGAGCTCATGAGCTGAGCCATAGTCATCTCCTGGTCTTGTTTTTTCTGACTGTATAGAGCTTTTCCATCTTCGGCTGCAAAAAATATAATCAATCTGATTTTGGTGTTGACCATCTGGTGATGTCCATGTGTAGAGTCGTCTCCTGTGTTGTTGGAAGAGGGTGTTTGCGATGACCAGTGCACTCTCTTGGCAGAACTCCATTAGCCTTTGCCCTGCTTCATTCTGTACTCCAAGGCCAACTTGCCTGTTACTCCAGGTGTCTCTTGACTTCCTACTTTCACATTCCAGTCCCCTATGATGAACAGGACAGCTTTTTTGGGTGTTAGTTCTAGAAGGCCTTGTCAGTCTTCATAGAAGGGTGCGACTTCTGCTTCTTTGGAATTAGTGTTTGGGGCACAGACTTGGATTACTGTGTTATTGAATGATTTGCCTTGGGAACAAACAGATCATTCTGTCATTTTTGAGACTGCATGAAGTACTGCATTTTTGACTCTTTTTTTGACTATGAGGGCTATTCCATTTCTTCTAAGGGATTCTCGCCCACAGTACTGGATATAATGGTCATCTGAGTTAAATTCACCCATTGGGGTCCATTTTTGTTCACTGATTCCTAAAATGTCAGTGTTCACTCTTGCTGTCTCCTGTTTGATCACTTCCAATTTGCCTTGATTCATGGATGTAGCATTCCAGGTTCCTATGCGATATTGCTCTTTACAGCATCAGACTTTACTTCCATCACCAGTCACATCCACAACAGGGTGCTGTAGCTTTGGCTCAGCATCTCCATTTCTTCTGGAGCTATTTCTCCACTGATCTCCAGCAGCATATTGGGCACCTACTGACCTTTGGAGTTCATCTTTCACTGTCATATCTTTTTGCCTTTTCATACTGCTCATGGGGTTCTCAGATATACCCATCTTAAAGCAGAGCTCCAAAGAATAGCAAGCAAAAAGAAGAAAGCCTTCCTTTGTGATCAGGGCAAAGAAAGAGAGGAAAACAACAGAATGGGAAAGACTAGAGATCTCTTCAAGAAAATTAGAGATGCCAAGGGAACATTTCATGCAAAGATGGGCTCAATAAAGGACAGAAATGGCATGGACCTAACAGAAGTGGAAGATATTAAGAAGAGGTGGCAAGAATACACAGAACTGTACAGAAAAGATCTTGATCCAGATAACCATGATGGTGCAATCACTCACGTAGAGCCAGACATCCTGGAATGTGAAGTCAAGTGGGCCTTAGGAAGCATCACTATGAACAAACCAAGTGGAGGTGATGGAATTCCAGCTGAGCTACTTCAATCCTAGAAGATGATGTTGTGAAAGTGCTACACTCGATATGCCAGCAAATTTGGAAAACTCAGCAGTGGCCACAGGACTGGAAAAATCAGTTTTCATTCCAGTCCCAGAGAAAGGCAATGCCAAAGA
The DNA here is from genome assembly GCF_027580195.1 of Bos mutus. Lineage (NCBI taxonomy): Eukaryota > Metazoa > Chordata > Mammalia > Artiodactyla > Bovidae > Bos > Bos mutus. The sequence goes on along the minus strand of NC_091638.1, from coordinate 61,992,602 downwards.
ATGTTCAAATTACCACACAATTACACTCATTTCACACACTAGCAAAGTAATGCTCAAAATCCTTCAAGCTAGGTTTGTGAACCGAGAATTTCCAGATGTTCAAGCTGGATTTAGAAAAGTCAGGGGAACCAGAGATCAATTGCCAACATCCATTGGATCATAGAAAAAGCAGGAAAATTCCAGAAAAATACCTACTTCTGCCTCATTGGCTATGCTAAAACCTTTGACTGTGGTCACAATAAACTGTGGAAAATTCTGAAAGAGATGGGAATCCCAGACCACCTGACCTGCCTCTTGAGAAATCTATATGCAGGTCAGGAAGCAACAGTTAGAACTGGACATGGAACAACAGACTGGTTCCAAATAGGAAAAGGAGTACATCAAGGCTGTATATTGTCACCCTGTTTATTTAACTTTTATGCAGAGTACATCATGAGAAACGCTGGGCTGGAAGAAGCACAAGCTGGAATCAAGATTGCCGGGAGAAATATCAATAACCTCAGATATGCAGATAACACCACCCTTATGGCAGAAAGTGAAGAGGAACTAAAAAGCCTCTTGATGAAAGTAAAAGAAGAGATTGAAAAACCAGGCTTAAAAGTCAACATTCAGAAAATGAAGATCGTGGCATCCGGTCCCATCACTTCATGGCAAATAGATGGGAAACAGTGGAAACAGTGAGAGACTTTATTTGCTTGGGCTCCAAAATCACTGCAGATGGTGACTGCAGCCTTGAAACTGAAAGACACTTGCTCCTTGGAAGAAAAGCTATGACCAACCTAGACAGCATATTCAAAAGCAGAGACTTTGCCAACAAAGGTCCATCTAGTCAAAGCTGTGGTTTTTCCAGTGGTCATGTGTGGATGTGAGAGCTGGACCATAAGGTCAACTGCTGAAGAACTGATGCTTCTGAACTGTGGAGTTGGAGAAGACTCTCGAGAGTCCTTTGGACTGCAAGATCAAACCAGTCAATCCTAAAGGAAATCAGTCCTGAATATTGATTGGAAGGACTGATGCTGAAGCTGAAACTCCAATATTTTGGCCACCTGATGCAAAGAACCAAGTCATTAGAAAAGCCGTGATGTTGGGAAAGATTGAAGGCAGGAGAAGGGGGCGACAGAGGATGAGATGGTTGGATGGCACCACCGAGTCTATGGACATGAGTTTGAGCAAGCTCTGGGAGGTGGTGAAGGGCAGGGAAGCCTGGCGTGCTGCAGTCCATGGGGTTGCAAAGTCAGACACGGCTGAGCAACTAAACAGCTGCTGTGTTTCCTATTTCTAGCATTTAAATTTTTTAGTTTATTTTTTAAATTTATTTTTAATTGGAGGATAGTTGCTTTGAAAGTGAAGAAAGGGTCAGTCATTCTGTCGTGTCCAAGACCCCGTGGACTGTAGCCCTCCAGGCTCCTCTGTCCATGAGATTCTTCAGGCAAGAATATTGGAGTGGGCAGGCATTACCTTCTCGGGGGGTCGCTGAGCCAGCGATAGAACTACGGTCTCCTGCGTGGCAGGTGGTTCTTTACCGTCTGAGCCGCCAGGGAAGCCCAGTGCAATTCATTTTTAATTGGACGATAATTGCCTTACAATACTGTATTTGTTTCCGCCAGACAGCAACGTGAATCAGCCCTGTGTAGACACACACCCCTGTTCCTTGAGCCTCCCCCCGCCCCTCTGGGTCCTCACGGAGTGCCAGGCTGAGCCCCCGTGTCACCCAGCAGCTTCACACCAGGTGCACACTCACACGTGGCCCTGCGTACGTGTCCATGTGGCTCGCTCAGTTCCTCCCACCCTCCCTTCCCCCGCTGTGTCCGCAAGTCCACTCTGTACACCTGTGTCTCCACTTCTGCCCCGCAAATAGGTTCATCAGCACCATTTTATTCTGTCTTATAATTCTGATCTTCCTGCTGAAATTACCAGTGTGATTAAAAGACCTCCACATGCCTCCTCCCATAGAAAGCCTTCAGCCCTAACCACCATCTGGCCGTTTCATGAGAGCTGAGGGGCTCCTTTCTTGGGACGACCGTGAGTACAGATGGAATTGCACGAGGCTGACCTACTCAGCATTTAGGTATGTGCTTCATATGTGACCGTTCATCATCTCCTTGTCACCAAGTGTCCCACTGGACAGATACACAATTTGCTTATCTGCTCTGCAGTTTATGGACATTTGAAATGTTTCCAGTTCTGGGTTCTTTGGGATAAAGTGCCTTTGAACGTTTTTGCATCTGTCTTTTTGGTTAACATCACCATTTACGTCTGTTGGGGTGTATAATAATCAGGGGGGATTTGCTGGGAAACTGTTTTTGAAAGTAACTGAGCCAAGTTTTGCCCCTTCAACAGTGTGTGAAAGTCGCAGCTGACCTCACAGCCTGGCCACTGCTGTGAGGTCTGTTCAAATCTTTTGCACATTTTTCCGTTGGATTATATGTCCTTTTAAAATTATTCACAGAACGTTAATAACTTATTTATACTTAAATTATTCATAGCATCCTGATCATAGTTCTTTGTCAGATAAATGCCTTTCCAGCATCTACTCCAGCCTTCTGGTTGCCTTTGATTTTCTTAATAGTTTCTTCTTAATGACGTATTTCTTAAGTCTTAGCTATACTGAACCTTCATATTCCACCCTTTAAGACAACACAGGTCATTGGAAAGTTGTCCTCCTAGGTTTCCTATCTGTGCTCAGAGCCTTGGAGTGGGCTGCCATTTCCTTCTCCAGGGGATCTTCCTGATCCAGCGATCGAACCCAGGCCTCCTGTGCCTCCTGCACTCTTCACCGCTGAGGTGCCAGGGGAAGCCCCGAGGTTTCCTGTAGCAGTGTTATCATTTCTTAACCTTTCACATTAGAGATGCAACGTCTCTGAAACTGACTTTTGTGTATGGTGTAGGGTAGGGGGTAAGCCCCCCCCCTTTTTTCAATATGGATAGTCTATCACAAACCATTCATCCAAAAATCAAAAAAATAACCCTTTCCAAGCTGCACTGAAGCATCACGTTGACTATAAATGAGGCTATTGTGTAAGATGAGGGGACCCTTCACAGGTATGCTGTGCAATGCGGTAGCCATGAGTCACATCTGCCTATTTAAAATTAACTACGAGCTATGCGTTAAGTAGCCTCAGTCGTGTCCGACTCTCTTCGATTCCATGGACTGTAGCCCTCCAGGCTCCTCTGTCCATGGGACTCTCCAGATAAGAATACTGGAGTGGGATGCCAGTCCCTTCTCCAGGGGTCTTTCTGACCCAGGGGTCGAGCCCGCATCTCTTGTCTCCTGCATTGGCAGTGAGTTCTTTACCACTGGTGCCACCTGGGAAGCAAAATTAACTATAAATAAAATTTAAAATTCAGTTCTTCAGTCTCTTGGGTTACTTCTCAATAGCCAAAGAGCGGGTTAGGGCCCAGCAAACAGGACAGCACGGATGTGCAGCAAGGCTAAGAGGGCAGACAGACCGTGGGCGGTGCCGCCGCGCCATCAGTCCCCTCCCTGCGCTTCACTCCTTTCCCTGAAACGCTCTGCCTTCCCGCTGACTCTTGATGTCAGGGAAGTGAACCCTCCAACTTTGTTCCTCACGACCTCCTTAGCTCCTCAGGGGTCCCTTGAATCTCCATACACATTTTGGAAGCAGCTTATCACGGCAAACAAAGTGTGCCTTCTGGGGTCTTGATACAGAAGACACAGACTCTATATGTAAGTCTTAGAAAAATCATCATCTTTGTAATATTGGCTTTGCAAATCCATACACGTAATATTTGGCTTTATCAACTTCCCTCAAAAATATGTCACAATTCTCGTTCATTCTTTCATTTCACACCTAGATCATTATTTTCTTAAATTCCCTTGTTAATGATACATTTTAATGTTAATGAGATGATTAGATAGCATCACCAACTCAGAGAACATGGATTTGCACAAACTCCAGGAGATAGTGGAGTCTGGCGTGCTGCAGTCCATGGGGTCACAGAGTCAGACAGGACTTGGCCACCCAACAACAAAATGATACATTTTAACTTTCATTTCTAGGTTATTTTTATTGTAGCTTGTTCAGTTCAGTTCAGTCTCTCAGTCGTGTCTGATTCTTTGCGACCCCGTGGACCGCAGCACGCCAGGCCTCCCTGTTCATCACCAACTCCCAGAGTTTACTCAAACTCATGTCCATTGAGTCGGTGATGCCATCCAACCATCTCATCCTCTGTCGTCCCCTTTTCCTCCTGCCCCCAATCCCTCCCAGCATCAGAGTCTTTTCCAATGAGTCAGTTCTTCACATCAGGTGGCCAAAGTATTGGAGCTCCAGCTTCAGCATCAGTCCTTCCAATGAATATTCAGGACTGATTTCCTTTAAGATTGGAAATCTGGTTGGATTTCCTTGCAGTCCAAGGGATTCTCAAGAGTCTTCTCCAACACCACAGTTCAAAAGCATCAATTCTTCGGCACTCAGCTTTCTTTACAGTCCAACTCTCACGCCCATACATGACTACTGGAAAAACCATAGCTTTGACTAGACAAAGCTTTGTTGGCAAAGTAATGTCTCTGCTTTTTAATAAGCTGTCTAGGTTGGTCATAGCTTTTCTTCCAAGGAGCAAGTGTCTTTTAATTTCATGGCTGCAGTCACTATCTGCAGTGATTTTGGAGCCCCCAAAAATAAAGTCTGTCACTGTTTCCACTGTTTCCCCATCTATTTGCCATGAAGTGATGGGACCAGATGCTATGATCTTAGTTTTCTGAATGTTGAGCTTTAAACCAACTTTTTCACTCTCCTCTTTCACTTTCATCAAGAGGCTCTTTAGTTCTTCTTCACTTTCTGCCATAAGGGTGGTGTCATCGGCATATCTGAGGTTACTGATATTTCTCCCGGCAATCTTGATCCCAGCTTGTGCTTCATCCAGTTGCAAAACATGGTTGCTTTTTATACTGACCTTGTAACTATCTATCTTGCTACATTAACTTAATGATTATAATAGATTTCTTTGACCTCATACACTTTAAAATGTCTTATTCACGAACTTCCTTGACGATCCAGTGGCTAAGAACCCACCTGCCAATGCAGGGGACACAGGTTCAATTCCTGGTCCAGGAAGATCCCGCATGCCGAGGGCCGCCAAGCCAGTACACCGTGAGTACTGAAGCCCACACACTTGCTCCGAAACAAGAACGTTGCTGTGAGTTTCATAGATTTAAACAATCAGACAGGAGTGCTTACTTCTAGTCACGTTTGCTGAAAGTTCTGTTAGGCCGTGGTTCTGAACTGGGGGTAGTTTTGTCCCCCAAGACATTTGGCAGAAGCTGGAGACATTGGCAGTTAGGGTGCAAAGACATGCCTTAAGATGTGCAATGCTGCTGGGCGCCGTGGGCGGAACACCGGAAGCCTCTAACATCACCCCATGCCCGCCACAAAGAGCTCTCTGCCCCAGATGCCAGTTCACATTCCCACACATTCCCAGGGAATCTGTGTCTCGCGCTTTTCAGATCGAGGGAGCAGAAAATCCTGCTTTCACAAGGCAGAGGGACACGACCTATGAGACAGCTGTTCACATTCCTTCTTGCTTCCCAGGACTAACTGATGTCTCTCGGTCCAAGAAGGAGACTTGGGAAGGGGCAGCTGTGAATCTCTTTGATTCCAGAAGCCCCCCTGAGCCCTGAGGGGGCTCGCGAGCAGAGGCCGGGGCTCCAAGGGGCAGGAGGAGCCCCAGGTCCGGGAGAACTCACCGGCTTGGACCGGACACCCCCACCCCCAGCTCAGCCCTACCCAGTCCCCAGGCTCTGACCGCAGAGACACAGGCCTCCGAGGCAGAAGCCGGGCTCCTCCAGAACGGCCTCCCTCCATCCCGGGACGACGCTGGCAGACAGCAGAGTCCAGACACGGACGTGATTGTTCACAGAAACCCGTGATTGTGCGTGCACACGTGTTCACACCATGTGAAAGAATCACCCCATGTCTGTCTCACTGTTACATATCAGGTACTGGCAGCTGTGATCAGTGCCTTTCCAGGAACGTGGAGGTAGCTTATGGGTTTTTCCCCTTCCATGAAGTGTAGTATTTTCATAAATGTATCAGTATTAAACACACTCATATTCTTGATGTTAGGCGTTCAGTCGTGTCTGACTCTTTGCCATCCCGTGGACTGTAGCCCACCAGGCTCCTCTGTCCATGGGATTCTTCAGGCAATAATACTGGAGTGCATAGCTGTTCCCTTCTCCAGGGGATCTTCCCGACCCAGGGATCAAACCCAGGTCCCCTGCATTGCAGGCGGGTTCTTCCCCTTCCGAGCCTCCATTCTTGACAGGCACCATTATTTCCAGCGTGTATTACTGTGTTAATGACATTGGGTTTGGTTTGGCCACTTGCACTCAGCAAACTGGCCCCATTTCTGTCACAAGGAGAGGCGGCAATCCCGTTCCAGTCCTGCAGTCACCAAGTCCTCAAGTCTAAGTGACCATGAACTCAGAATGAGGTCTCGACACCCAGAGACCCTGGGGCGTCCTGAGAAGGGGTAGCTCTCAGGATCTGAGAGGTCAGGGTGGTCCCGAGGGTCTCTGGTAATATTTTGATCAATTTCTCCCTAGCTATTTCCCCAACAACCCTGAATGTTCATTGCAAGGACTGAAGCTGAAGCTCCAATACTTTGGCCACCTGATGCAAAGAACTGACTCATTTGAAAAGACTCTGATGCTGGGAAAGACTGAAGGCGGAGGAGAAGGGGACAACAGAGGATGAGATGGTTGGATGGCATCACCGGCTCAATGGACATGAGTTTGAGCAAACTCTGGGAGACGGTGGTGGACAGGGAAGCCTGGTGTGCTACAGCCCATGGGGTCACAGAGAGCCGGACACAAATGAACGGCTGAACGGCAGCAGCAGAGAAAGGGCATCTCTTCATCTCCAGGCTACGGCTCCCTTCCTGATGGTCTCCATGTAAACAATTCTTGTGCCCTGACTTTTAACCTGTGTCGTTAAAGACGCTTATTTAAAAAGGAGACTTCATGGCCTTACCCCACCTAGATGTGCCCGTGAGCACTGGTTAATTCTGCCCCGTGGCCTCCCCAAGACGTCAGCTTGCTCGCAACTCTTGGCTGTTATATACACAACTTCTGTTGTTACCCTTTATTTTTCAGATCTCCGTGAATGTCGAAGATGGACCGGGGGATCTCATTTTTTGCTTAATTTCTTTTTAGTGAGGGTGATTTTCTTCCTTTACAATATATTGTCTTTGAATTCTCTTTTCCTTGCTTAGAAAGTTATTTCTCCAGCAAGGAAATAAATTCTTTGTGTTCAAATAACGTGGTTTGTTTTCCACAGATGCTTATGTGGTCATTTAGTTCTTGATGTTTTTAAAGGCATTTTCACTTTTTCTAAACAGCCAAGTTTTCCTTGCTTGGCCGCACCCTTAAACAGCATGAGGAAGAGGGTCTGAGAAGTGAGGGCCGGAGAATGAGATGGGGTGTGGTTGCTGATGGGCGTAGAGAGGCGGATGGTGGATACAGATGCAGAGGACCCAAATGCAGGGCCCAGCACCCACCCCCCACAGCTCTCCCTGGATCTGAGGCCTGGACCGCACCGCCCCGTCCCCCGAGGACAGCAGTTCCCCGCCACCCACCCCACCCCCACCCCCCGGCCAGGCGAGGCTGAGTCCTGAGACCAGGAGGTGGAAGCCGGCCTGGGTGCCCATACAGAGCTCCCTCCCTGGGACTTCCCTGCTGGTCCAGGGGTTATGACCAGGGCCGGGGACACGGGTTCTATCCCGGGTCCAGGAGCTAAGTCTCCACGTGCTGCCAGGCAACGGCGCCTGGGGGCCTACTCCTGAGCCTGTGCACACTAGACCCCGATGCTGCCACTGGGGGGGCCGCCCCCGCTCCCCAGCTGGAGAAAGCCTGCAGGCAGCAGCCAGGAATAAACACGTGAAAATTTCAAGTCTCCGCTCCCTTAGCCACGCCCCCCCAGCCTCCCCCGGGCGACCCAGACTGGCCTGGACTGCAGGCACCTAGCTCTTCACGGGACGTGCAGACCTGCCCTTGGACACTGGGTGGAAGAAACCAGAAACTTCCCATATTGTTCAACTTAAGCAGAGGGTGTAGCCGGGACTGCCCAAACCTAAGAAAGGTAAAAAGACACCCTAATGACTGTGCAAGCAAAGCAAAGAAAAAGGAAAGGGAGGGAGGGAAGGAAGGAAAAGACATGTAATTAAAACCTAGTCCAGAAAACAAACCTGAATTTCCTAAAGACAATTCAGAAAACACAGCAAGTTAAAATATGGCAGGATCATTGATCAAGGCTGTATATTGTCACCTGCTTATTTAACTTACATGCAGACTATGTCATGTGAAATCCTGGACTGGATGAAGCACGAGCTGGAATCAAGATTGCTGGGAGAAATATCAATAACCTCAGATATGCAGACAACACCACCCTTATGGCAGAAGGTGAAGAAGAACTAAAGAGCCTCTTGATGAAAGTGAAAGAGGAGAGTGAAAAAGTTGGCTTAAAACTCAGCATTCAGAAAACTAAGATCGAGACATCTGGTCCCATCACTTCATGGCAAATAGATAGGGAAACAGTGGAAACAGTGAGAGACTTTATTTTCTTGGGCTCCAAAATTACTACGGATGGTGACTGCAGCCATGAAATTAAAAGACTCTTGCTCCTTGGAGGAAAAGCTATGACCAACCTAGACAGTGTATTAAAAAGCAGAGACATTACTTTGCCAACAAAGGTCCTTCTAGTCAAAGCTATGGTTTTTCCAGTGGTCATGCATGGATGTGAGAGTTGGACCACAAAGAAAGCTGAGGGCCAAAGAATTGATGCTTTTGAGCTGTGGTGTTGGAGAAGACTCTTGAGAGTCCCTTGGACTGCAAGGAGATCCAACCAGTCCATTCTAAAGGAGATCAGTCCTGGGTGGTCATTGGAAAGACTGATGCTGAAGCTGGAGCTCCAATACTTTGGCCACCTGATGTGAAAAAGTGACTCATTGGAAAAGACCCTCATGCAGGAAAAGATTGAAGGCAGGAGAAGAATGGGATGACAGAGGATGAGATGGCTGGCTGGCATGACCAACGTGATGGACGTGAGTTGAATAGGTTCCGGGAGTTGGTGAGGGACAGGGAGGCCTGGTGTGTTACAGTCCATGGGGTTGCAAAGAGTTGGACACGACTGAGAGATGGAACTGAACTGAGGATCATTTGAATAGGACTCATGGATGAAAAAGATAAAACTGTAAGATAAGCTTTAAAAGGAAGCCATAGAGGCCCGTGGACAAACGATGACCACCGGAGATCATTACAGACAAAATCACTGAAACACAAGAGATGGAACCGCTTTAACTACACGGGAAGACCAGACAGGCCCACAGCACAGCTGCTCCGCTTCTAGCGACCACCAGAGAGAGGGGAACACACGTGCGCCCGCGCCCACCCAGCCTCAGGACAAGCGGTAAAGACTCAGCAAGCGGGGCTGAAATGTACTTTTTAAAACATATGAGATTCTCTGTGACCTAGAAATTCTGCTAGTTTACCTCCAAAGAAGATAACAAGTTTCCCATGGGAAAATGGATACAGAATGCTCAAGACTAAGACATATGGTTGATTACATTGTAGAATTCCAAAGGTTTTAAAAAATGTGGCAAAAATAGCAATTCCCTAGTCCCCATTCCATGGGGTGGGGTGGGTGTGGCTAAGTGGCCGACTCCAGACCTGTCCCTCAGAAACATCCTAAAGCCAGACAAACAGCAGAAATAGCTTCAGGAAATTGGGGAAAACAAGTCTGACCGAAAAGCAATAGAGGAGGCCACAGCATGACTGAAGAAAATAAAGACAGGCAAGCGGTCCCTGCAGGACAGGAGGCCAGAGCTGCAGGCCCCTGGCTCCTTGACAAAGCCTGGCAGGACCCATCCCTCGGGACTGCCTCACATCAAAGAGGAGCGATGGGCGAGGCCCTGATGGGACCCATAACGTGGGGATTAATGCTGAGTGATTACAAACGATGATCAGAGCAGGGACCAGCAACGGATCCCTGGCTGTAACATGTGAACTGCGGAGTCTCCCCTCACCCCCACGCTAATGCTTCTTGCATCTTCCAAGGGGACCGGGAGATTCCCGTCAAAGCTGGTATCACAAATGTCCTTTGGAAATTGTCGCATCTTTACTTGGTTCAGGTTTTCCCATCCGGCCACCCTTTGAGAAGGGGCAGGACCCCTCCTGATTTCCCTTCTTCTCCAGAGAAAGACCCACACGGACACATGTCAGGACACATCGGCATCGCGCATGCCCTGAGAACACAGCGTGGCTTTGATGTTTTTATTTGAAATTGACAAACATGTGGTCCTACAGCCGCTCTCGTTTCATTCCTTTTACCTGCTGAGCACCATGCTTCTGAAGACTGAGCCATGTTTCCTGGTAGAAACCCAGGTCTTCTTCTTCCGGAACCTAGCTTTTCAGCAGGAGCCCACATCCCTACCTTAGCTGTGTCTTAGCTGTGGACACCAGAGGAGCCCCACCTTCCTCCCCAGGAGCCAGGCCCTGCCAGCACCTCCTATGTGGCCCAGGCTCTGAGTGCCTGCCTAGTGGGGCCATGGTCCCATCACACACAAAGGGGCTTAGAGCTACTCCCATCTCCAGGATCCGATGTGAGCACCAGTGAGGCAAGTCTGAAGGACACTCAGAGCGTCTCCTGACACATAAGAACGGCCCCGTGTACCACCCGCCGCCATCACTGTGCCTGACTTCAGAGGCTCGGGTGCCAGGTCCCCCCGACTCTGCCTCCTGTCCTGACCCGGCCCTCCTCTCAGGACCCAGGCCCCACATCTGGAGGGTGACTCCTCCTCCTCCTGATCCCCAAAACTTTCTGCTTCCACGTCATTTCAGAACTGTTTGTTCATTTCCTTGCAGAGTCTCTAGGGGTCTGTAGAACGGGCTGCGTGGCTTGGAGGGAACAGCATCTGTCTGTCCACACCTGCCTTGCCTCAGCGCAGGTTTAGACAAGGCCCCAGTAGTTTAGTAGACACCAGCCTGGGGGTGTGGCAGCCTGGTCATGCTGGCAGCTGACCCTTGCTCCTCTGTGAGTTCTGTTCACTGTAAGAGAATCCCTGTTATGAATGTTCTCCTGAGTTGCCCTCTCTACAGGCTGTAATCAAGTGCTCAGCACCGCTGTCCCTGCCCCTGGCTCTCACTGTATTCTGGATTCAGGAGACAGAGGAGTGAAAACCCACGTGATCCACCACTGAGTCCCCCGGACGCCCACAGCAACGAGAAGGGGCGACGCCGCTCTCTCCTTCCCTGCGGCCTCCTCTTGGAGGAAATTCTTAACGTGGAGCCTGCAGTCCATGGATGGACATCAGGTCTGATAGGGAGGCTTTGAATTCGATGCAAAGCTGTGTGTTGACGTGCAGATATGTGCACTTGTCTGAAGAGAAGCCCAGTAGAATTCCAAAAAGAGGCATATACACCAGAAGTCCTTAGCACGGGGCTTCCGGTCTGGTCCCCGATGCGGAGCAGGAAAGTGCATCGAAGCACACCTGGGTCTCAGCGTCAGAGGGTGAGAATGGACTAACGCGCGCCACCTGGCGGCACAGGAGCATCTCTGCCTCACAGGAAGACCCTGCTCCTGGGGCCGCTCAGACTGCTCATCCTGGGTGGGCATCAGGAGGGGAGAGGCCCCTGCTGTGCTGACGGCTCAGCGGGAAGGCTTCAGGAGCCCCCTCCTCACCTGCTCAGGCCTGAGACCACTTTGCAGGACTCAGTGCCCCTAGAGGTAATCAAAACATCAAAGGAGATCAAGGCTCACTCTAAAGACCCCCAAGGAAACCAAGGTCCTCTGGTACCCTGGGGAGGGAGCCCACCCAGAGGCAGTTACTGGGAGTTCAGTGGACACGTTAACACGCTGTCTGCACCTGGATGCAAACGTTTCTCTCTGTAACTTCAGGGGGACGCCCTGCCTCCACCTGGGGTGAGCAGCCTGCAGGACTGAGGCCCGGCTCCCAGGGAGGTCCTGCAGCGCCATCGTGTGTCAGCAGGAGGACGGCTTCTGTCCCCTCTGAGCTCAGAAGTATTCACACCCCTGGACAATCCTCTTACTTCAGAAGCATCTGTGAGAAATCCCGGCTCCAACTATCCTGAATTTTACCTGTCAACCCTGACACCCACGTGATGAGCTGAGGAGAGAGGTCTCAGAGACGAGAACCAAGCTCCCTGTTACGACAGGAGCACCTTCTAAATGGAGCTTGAGGCAAAATGCTGTGATAAGCACTTAATCCATTATTCCAGCCAATACTGAGAATCTCTAATCCAGTCCTGTATAGATGAGATGCCCGAAGACCAGAAATTCCCCTGGACAGGAGCCCCTGCACACAAGGAAGAGGAGGACCTAGTACCCTCCAAGCCCGGAGAAGTGGTTTCAAAGGTGACATCACACAGGATCGATCCAGGCCACGGGCCCCACACCGGTTCCCAAGACCAGGTTCTGGGTGAGTCTCCACCTTCTCTGCGCGTCCACGCCCGGGTCTGTCAAAGGAACATCACATGCTGGAGTGGTCAACTTCACCAAGAACAACATTCCACCAACAAAACTGACAGCAAGGTGCAGAGAGGACGGTATAAACACAGAGGACTTAGATCATGTGGGACACAGACATCCCCTGGGCAAGTGGCACAAGACCAGGAAGTGACCTGTGTCCAGCATCACACCTCTCCCTGGACTGGTAGATAGACCTTCTGCCACAGGAGACCCCACACCTGAGCACCGGCCCTCTCTCTCCACTGCTGTTCCACCGGCTCCACCCTCAACCTGCCGACCATGGGCTGCGGGGCCCGCGGCTGCAGCTGTGGGGGCTGCGCTGCGCTGGAATCAGAGAGAGCAGCATGAAGAGTGGATGTGTGTGATCTGAAACAGGGTCCTCTGCTCCACTGAGAGGTTTAGGAGAACGACCGAGCCAACGCCAGCGTGAAGACTGCTGAGCTGAAATACAGTCCTCATACCTTAATCAGGCCTGGGTTTGCTAGAGAAATTGGTCAGGAAATAAAGACTATGAATCTGCAACATCTTGTGATCCCAGAAAGCAGGAAGATGAGAAAGAAGGACCACTCGGTCACTATGGCTGAATCATTTGAGCAGGACTCATAAATGAAATAATAAAACTATAGAATTCATGAAAGAAAAAAGCGGAGACCTATAGATAAAAATTAGCATTCCTAATCATTATACATAGAACCAATAAATAGAAACAGCTGGACAGTTCAGAAATGGCTAGAAATTAGTCTGATATAACAACAAAAAAAGATTTGAGAGGTTCACCATGCAGGGGAAAATGGAAACATATTAGAAAAGCAGAAAGGTTAGTGGAGGTAGGGGCAGAGAACACCCACCTCAGTACAGGTGGTAAAGATCCCAGAGGGGAACAGAAATGCAGTGTTTCAAAGGCAAGACCCTCCGTGAGGGAGGAAATCTGCACGTTTAGCTGAAAGGAGGATGACATGTTCCAGGAAAGCAGATACAAAAGCTCAGGACTAAGATGAACTGAAGACATAGGATGATTAAAAGCAGAATTCCACATATTTTAGGAAATGTTGCAAAAACACCAATCCCCCAGTCCCGGGGCCCTGGGTGGGGAGGCTCTGGCATCTGGTCAATGTGAGCCCCATCTCTTGGAAACACCCTAAACCCAGCAAGGCAGGAGCCCTATCTGCAAACACCTGATGGGAACACAATCACCCCTGAGACAGTCCCTGTGCACACAGCATCCTCAAGGACTAGCAACAGGCAAGCAGGCCCTGCAGGACAGGAGGCCAGAGCTGCAGGCCCCTGGCTCCTTGACAAAGCCTGGCAGGACCCATCCCTCGGGACTGCCTCACATCAAACAGGAGCGATGGGAGAGGCCCTGATGGGACCCATAACGTGGGGATTAATGCTGAGTGATTACAAACGATGATCAGAGCAGGGCCCAGCAACGGATGCCTGAGTGTCACATGTGAACTGCGGAGTCTCCCCTTCATCCCCACGCTAATGCTCCTTGCATCTTCCAAGGGGACCGGGAGATTCCTATCAAATCTGCATCATAAGTTTCTTTTGAAAACTGTTTTTCCCTGACTTGGTTTGTGTTATTCCCACCCTGCCACCCTGTTAAGGAAGGGCTGGAACCACTGATCTCCCCAATTTCCCAGAAGAAAGAAGACATGGGAAACACAGTGTATCTTTTGATGTTTTTATTTGAAACTGACATATATGCTGTGCCACAGAATTTCTGTCTTTCCTTTTACTTGCTGAATATTATATTTTTGAAAATTCAGTCACCTTTCTTTGTATGAACCCCGTCCATCTTCCCTCTGGTACCTAGCTCTCCAGCATAAGCTTCCACCCTGCTTACTGAGGGTCTCAGCTGTGGACACCAGGGGAGCCCCCACCTTCCTCCCCAGGAGCCAGGCCCTGCCAGCACCCTCCTATGTAGTCCAGGCTCCAAGTGCCTGCCTAGCGGGGCCATGGTCCCATCACACACAAAGGGGCTTAGAGCTACTCCCATCTCCAGGATCCAATCTGAGCACCAGTGGGGCATGTCTGAAGGACACTCAGAGTGTCTCCCGACACATAAGAAAGGCCCCGTGTACCACCCGCCGCCATCACTGTCCCTGACTTCAGAGGCTCGGGTGCCAGGTCCCCCCGTCTCTGCCCCCTGTCTTGCCCCAGCCCTGCCTCTCAGGGCCCAGATCCCTCATCTGGAGGGTGACTCCGCTTCTCTGGTGATCCCTGAACTCTCCGGCTTCCATATCACTGCAGAATTGTTTGTTCAGTTCCTCACAAAACATCCTGGACTTGGTAGCCTTGGCCGTGTCATTAGTTTGGAGGCGGTGGCATCTGTCTGTCCATTGCCAACCGTCAGTGCAGCTTGAGGCAACGCCCCGCAGTTTGGGGAGGACCCGCCTGGCGGGGGCCGTGCTTGCGGCTGACCCTCGCTCCTGCCCCTGTCTGTCCCTGCAAATGAACATTTGTCATGGATATTCTCACTTTTAGCCCTCTCTACAAGCCTGAAACTTTCCAAGCTCAGAAAAATCAGCATTTTGTCATCGTATACACTGCTGCCCGGCACCTCGGCCCTCAGTGTATTCTGGTTTCAGGCGATAGAGGAGTGAAAACCCACGTGATCCACCCCTGAGTCCCCGTGACGCCCACAGCAACGTGAAGGGGCAATGCCACTCTCTCTCCTTCCCTGCGGCCTCTGCTTGGAGGAAATTCTAAACGTGGAGCCCGCAGTCCATGGATGGACATCAGGTCTGATATGGAGTCTCTGAATTCGATGCAAAGCTGTGTGTTGATGTGCAGATGTGTGGACTTGTCTGGGGACAGGCCCAGCAGGATTTCAAAGACACGCATATGCACCAGAAGTCCTTAGCACGGGGCTTCCGGTCTGGTCCCCGATGCGGAGCAGGAAAGTGCATTGAAGCACACCTGGGTCTCAGCGTCAGAGGGTGAGAATGGACTAACGCGCGCCACCTGGCGGCACAGGAGCATCTCTGCCTCACAGGAAGACCCTGCTCCTGGGGCAGCTCAGACTGCTCATTGCTGGGTGGGCATCAGGGAAAGGCGAGGCCCTGCTGTGCTGACGGCTCAGCGGGAAGGCTTCAGGAGCCCCCTCCTCACCTGCTCAGGCCTCAGACCCTCTTTGCAGGACTCAATGACCCTCAGTTCAGTTCAGTTTCTCAGTCGTGTCCGACTCTTTGCAACCCCATGAATCGCAGCATGCCAGGTATCCCTGTCCATCACCAACTCCCGGAGTTCACTCAAACTCATGTCCATCGAGTCAGTGACGCCCTCTAGCCATCTCATCTCCTCTGTCGTCCCCTTCTCGTCCAGCCCCAAATCCCTCCCGGCATCAGGGTCTTTTCCAATGAGTCAACTCTTTGCATGAGGTGGCCAGAGTATTGGAGTTTCAGCTTAAGCATCAGTCCTTCCAATGAACACCCAGGACTATCTCCTTTAGGATGGACTAGTTGGATCTCCTTGCAGTCCAAGGGACTCTCAAGAGTCTTCTCCAACACCACAGTTCAAAAGCATCAATTCTTCGGTGCTCAGCTTTCTTCACAGTCCAACTCTCACATCCCTGAAAGAAAGAAAAGAAAGTGAAGTCACTCAGTCATACCCGACTCTTTGCAACCCCATGGACTGTAGCCCACCAGGCTCCTCCGTCCATGGGATTCTCCAGGCAAGAATACTGGAGTGGGTTGCCATTTCCTTCTCCAGGGGATCTTCCCGACCCAGGGGTCAAACCCAGGTCTCCTGCATTGAAGGCAGACACTTCAACCTCTGAGCCACCAGGGAAGCCATACATGACACTACTGCTACTACTACTCCTAAGTCACTTCAGTCGTGTCCAACTCTGTGCAACCCCATAGACGGCAGCCCACTAGGCTCCACCGTCCCTGGGATTCTCCAGGCAAGAACACTGGAGTGGGTTGCCATTGCCTTCTCCAATGCATGGAAGTGAAAAGTGAAAGTGAAGTCACTCAGTCGTGTCCGACTCTTAGCGACCCCATGGACTGCAGCCTCCCAGGCTCCTCCCTCCCTGGGATTCTCCAGGCAAGAACACTGGAGTGGGTGCCATTGCCTTAACCAATACATGACCTTAGAGGTAATCAAAACATCCAAGGAGATAAAGGCTCACTCTAAAGACCCCCAAGGAAACCCAAGTGCTCTGATACCCTGGGGAGGGTGCCCACCCAGAGGCAGTTACTGGGAGTTCACACTCGTGGAGACAGACGTTTCTCTCTGTAACTTCAGGGGGACTCCCTGCCTCTGCCTGGGGGGAGCTGCCTGCAGGCCTGAGGCCCGGCTCCTGGGAGGTCCTGCGGCGCCATCGTGTGGCAGCAGGAGGAACAGCATGGCGTCGGTCCCCTCTGAGCTCAGAAGTATTCACACCCCTGGATGCTCCTCTTTCTTCAGAAGCATCTGTGAGAAATCCCGGCTCCAACTATCCTGAATTTTACCTGTCAACCCTGCCACTCACATGATGAGCTGAGGAGAGAGGTCTCAGAGACCAGAACCAACCTCCCTGTTATGACAGGAGCACCTTCCTACAGGGAGCGTGAGGCTAAATCCTGGGATAAGCACTTAGTCCATTTTTTCACCCAATACTGAGAATCTCCTATACAGTCCTGAATAGATGAGATGCCCAAAGAACAGAAATGCCCCTGGACAGGAGCCCCTGCACACAAGGATGGTGAGGGTCTGGGATCCTCCAAGCCCGGAGAAGTGGTTTCAAAGGTGACATCACACAGGATCCATCCAGGCCACGGGCCCTACACTGGTTCCCAAGACCAAGCTCTGGGTGAGTCTCCACCTTCTCTTCGCGTCCACGCCTGGGGCCATCAAAGGAGCACCACATGCTGGAGTGGTCACCTTCACAAAAAACAACTTTCCACAAACGAAACTGACAGCAAGGTGCAGAAAGGACGGTATAAACACAGAGGACTTAGATCATGTGGGACACAGAGATCCCCTGGGGAAGCGGCACAGAGCCAGGAAGTGACCTGTGTCTCACATCACAGCTCTCCCTGGACAGGTACATAGACCTTCTGGCCCAGGAGGCCCCACACTTGAGCACAGGCCCTCTCTCTCCACTGCTGCTCTGACCAGCTCCACCCTCTACCCGCCAACCATGGGCTGCGGGGCCCGCGGCTGCGGCTGTGGGGGCTGTGCTGCGCTGGAATCAGAGAGAGCAGCATAAAGAGTGGATGTGTGTGATCTGAAACAGGGTCCTCTGCTCCAGTGAGAGGTTTAGGAGAATGACCGAGCCAGTCAGCATCATGAAGACTGCTGTGCTGAAATACAGTCCTCACACCTTAATCAGGCCTGGGTTTCCTAGAGAAATAGGTCTGGAATTGAAGACTATGAATGTGAAACATCTTGTGATCCCAGAAAGCAGGAAGATAACAAAGAAGGACCACTCGGTCATGCCATTAGAAGGAGGCAAGAACTTGAAAAGACTCCCGAAAACAAACTAGAGACGGTGTGAACACCAGTTTTTCAAGTGGATTGCTACAGGTCAAGTATATTCACATCTCTGAGTCCACAATCACACACCACTCATAGTGTGATGCCACACAAAAGGTGTAGCTTAGCATAACTGTAAGGTGCTTCGTCTAAGTTTTATAATTACTATTGTTGTTCAGTTGCCAAGTCGTGTCTGACTGTTTGCAACCCCTTGGACAGCAGCATCCAGGGTCCTCCATCCTTCAGTATCACCGGCGTTTCCTCAAACTCAAGTCCATTGATTGGGTGACATCACCCAACCATCTCATCCTCTGTCGCGCCTTCTCCTCCTGCCCTCGGTCTTTCCCAGCATCAGGGTCTTTTCCAGTGAGTCACCTCTTCCCATTACCTGCCAAAAGTATTGGCTCTTTAGCTTCAGGATCAGGCCTTCCAGTGAATATTCAGGACTGATTTCCTTAGGATAGACTGGGTGGATCTCCTTGCTGTCCACAGGACTCTCAAGAATCTTTGCCAGCACCACATTCAAAGCGTCAATTCATTGCTGCTCAGCCTTCTTTATGGTCCAACTCTCTCATCTGTACCTGACGCCTGGAAAAACCAAGCTTTGACTATACGGACCTGTGTCGTCAAGTGACGTCTCTCCTTTTCAATACACTGTCTAGGTTTGTCAGAGCTTTCCTTCCAAGCTGGAATGAAGATTGCCAGGAGATATGAACAACCTGAGGCAGGCAGATGACACCACCCTAATGGCAGTAGGTGAAGAGGCACTAGAGACCTTCCTGATGACGACGAAAGAAGAGAGTGAAAGCTGCCTTATGACTCACCATTCGAAGACAGAGACCATGGCATCTGGTCCCACCACTTCAGGCCAAATAGATGAAGAAAGAATGGGAAAAGGGGCAGATTATATTTTCTTGGGCTCCAAAGTCACTGCGGCTTCATAGTCATCAGAAGCAAAATTCTGCCGTGGATACAGAAAAGAGAAAGAGACAGGAATCCAGGTATTCCACTACAAAGAATCATCAGGTGACAAAGGAAGACAGTACGGGAGGGAGAAGAAATAAACTACAGAACAGCAAGAAGCAATGAACAAGAGGACGAGAGCAAGGCCCTCACCAGCAGTGACCAACGAAGAGGAGTTACGTTCTCCAAATGAAGACTCAGAGAAGCTCTACTGAAACAAAAGGTCTGAATTAAAACATAATCCAGAAGAAAGAGTGAAGTTCCTACAAATGCTCTAATTCTATAGCTAATTGAAATATATGAGAGAATCCTTTCAACAGGAATCGGAGGCGCTGTGATAAAAACACGGAGGAGTGGAAAGGAACATGTGGACACCTATAGAAAGAAGAGACCATCAGTGACCGCCACACGAGAACACAAAGGAGAAGAGCGCAGAGAGGAAAAAAGCCTGCCAGAAACTGAGCAGCTGAGCCTCGAAAAAAACCGAGACGTTCACCACGAGGGGAAAATGCAGAGCAGTATCACCAGCAGACAGGTGAGCAGATGCGGGCAAGTCAACACCCAGCCACACTGCATCGCTCAGAACCTCAGTGAACAGAGTTGAAATCTGTATTTTAAATATAAAGAACGCTCCATGACCTGAAGGAAAATCTGCACGTTTAGCTGAAAGGAGGATAATATGTTCCAGGGGAAAACAGATGCAAAATGCTCAGGACTAAGAAGATATAAGATGATTACAAGCAGAATTCCACAGGTTTTAGGAAATGTTGCAAAAACACCAATCCCCCAGTCCCAGGGCCCTGGGTGGGGACGCTGTGGCTATCTGGTCAATGTGAGCCCCGTCTCTTGGAAACACCCTAAACCCAGCGATGCAGGAGCCATATCTGCAAACACCTGATGGGAACACAGTCACCCCTGAGACAGTCCCTGTGCACACAGCATCCTCAAGGACTAGCAACAGGCAAGCAGGCCCTGCAGGACAGGAGGCCAGAGCTGCAGGCCCCTGGCTCCTCGACAAAGCCTGGCAGGACCCATCCCTCGGGACTGCCTCACATCAAACAGGAGCGATGGGAGAGGCCCTGATGGGACCCATAATGTGGGGATTAATGCTGAGTGATTACAAACGATGATCAGAGCAGGGACCAGCAACGGATGCCTGAGTGTCACATGTGAACTGTGGAGTCTCCCCTTCATCCCACGCTAATGCTTCTTGCCTCTTCCAAGGGGACCGGGAGATTCCTATCAAATCTGCATCATAAGTTTCTTTTGAAAACTGTTTTTCCCTGACTTGGTTTGTGTTATTCCCACCCTGCCACCCTGTTAAGGAAGGGTTGGAACCACTGATCTCCCCAATTTCCCAGAAGAAAGAAGACGTGGGAAACACAGTGTATCTTTTGATGTTTTTATTTGAAATTGACGTATATCCTGTGCTACAGAATTTCTGTCTTTCCTTTTACTTGCTGATTATTACATTTTAAAAAATTCAGTCACCTTTCTGTGTATAAACCCAGTCCATCTTCCCTCTGGTACTGAATTCTCCAACATAAGCCCCCACCCCACCCCCAGGTTGCCTTAGCGTGGACACCAGGGGAGCCCCCACCTTCCTCCCCAGGAGCCAGGCCCTGCCAGCACCTCCTATCTGGTCCAGGCTCTGAGTGCCTGCTTGCGGGGAGGCTTAGAGCCACTCCCATCTCCAGGATAGGATGTGAGCACCACTGAGGCACGTCTAAAGGACACTCAGAGTGTCTCCCGACACATAAGAAAGGCCCCGCGTACCACCCGCTGCCATCACTGTGTCTGACTTCAGAGCCTCAGGTGCCAGGTCCCCCCATCTATGCCTCCTGTCCTGCCCCAGCCCTGCCTCCCAGGCCCCAGGCCCCATACCTGGAGGGTGACTCCTTTTCTCTGATGATCCCTGAACTCTCCTGCTTCCACATCACTGCAGAATTGTTGGTTCAGTTCAGTTCAGTTGCTCAGTCGTGTCCGACTCTTTATCACCCCATGAATCGCAGCATGCCAGGCCTCCCTGTCCATCACCAACTCCCGGAGTTCACCCAAACTCATGTCCATCGAGTCGGTGATGCCATCCAGCCATCTCATCCTCTGTCGTCCCCTTCTCCTCCTGCCCCCAATCCCTCCCAGCATCACAGTCTTTTCCAATGAGTCAACTCTTCACATGAGGTAGTCAAAGTATTAGAGTTTCAGCTTTAGCATCATTCCTTCCAAAGAAATCCCAGGACTGATCTCCTTTAGAATGGACTGGTTGGATCTCCTTGCAGTCCAAGGGGACCCTCAAGAGTCTTCTCCAACACCACAGTTCAAAAACATCAATTCTTTGGTGCTCAGCTTTCTTCACAGTCCAGCTCTCACATCCATACATGACCACTGGAAAAACCATAGCCTTGACTAGACAGACCTTTGTTGGCAAAGTAATGTCTCTGCTTTTCAATATGCTATCTAGGTTGTTTGTAACTTTCCTTCCAAGGAGTAAGCGTCTTTTAATTTCATGGCTGCAGTCACCATCTGCAGTGATTTTGGAGCCCAGAAAAATAAAGCCTGACACTGTTTTCACCATTTTCCCATCTATTTGCCATGAAGTGATGGGACCAGATGCCATGATCTTCGTTTTCTGAATGTTGAGCTTTAAGCCAACTTTTTCACTCTCCTCTTTCACTTTCATCAAGAGGCTTTTTAGTTCCTCTTCACCTTCTGCGATAAGGGTGGTGTCATCTGCATATCTGAGGTTATTGATATTGCTCCTGGGAATCTTGATTCCAGCTTGTGCTTCTTCCAGCCCAGCGTTTCTCATGATGTACTCTGCATAGAAGTTAAATGAGCAGGGTGACAATATACAGCCTTGACAAACTCCTTTTCCTATTTGGAACCAGTCCGTTGTTCCAGGTCCAGTTCTAACTGTTGCTTCCTGATCTGCATATAGGTTTCTCAAGAGGTAAGGCAGGTGGTTTGGTATTCCCATCTCTTTCAGAATTTTCCAGTTTATTGTGATCCACACAGTCAAGGCTTTGGCGTAGTTCACAAAACCTCGGGGAATTGGTAGAACTGGCCGAGTGATTGGTTTGGAGGCAGTGGCGTCTGTCTGTCCATCACCACCAATGAGTGCAGGTTGAGACAACGCCCCGCAGTCTGGGGAGGACCCGCCTGGCGGGGGCCGTGCTGGCGGCTGACCCTCGCTCCGATCCCTGTCTGTCCCTGCAAGTGAACCTTGGTCATGAATATTCTCACTTGTAGCCCTCTCTACAAGCCTGAAACTTTCCAAGCTCAGAAAAATCAGCACTTTGTCATCTTACACACTGCTGCCCGGCGCCTCAGCTCTCAGTGTATTCTGGTTTCAGCAAACAGAGGAGTGAAAACCCATGTGATCCACCCACTGAGTCCCCGATTGCCCACAGAAACGTGAAGGGGCAACGCCGCTCTCTGCCCTTCCCTGCGGCCTTCGCTTGTAGGAAATTCTTAACATGGAGCCTGCAGTCCATGGATGGACATCAGGTCAGATATGGAGGCTTTCAATTCGATGCAAAGCTGTGTGTTGATGTGCAGATGTGTGGACTTGTCCGAGGAGAGGACCAGCAGGATTTCAAAACCACGCATATGCCCCAGAAGTCCTTAGCACGGGGCTTCGGGTCTGGTCCCCGATGCGGAGCAGGAAAGTGCATTGAAGCACACCTGGGTTACAGCGTCAGAGGGTGAGAATGGACTAACGCGCGCCACCTGGCGGCACAGGAGCATCTCTGCCTCACAGGAAGACCCTGCTCCTGGGGCAGCTCAGACTGCTCGTCGCTGGGTGGGCATCAGGGAGGGGCGGGGCCCTGCTGTGCTGACGGCTCAGCGGGAAGGCTTCAGGAGCCCCCTCCTCACCTGCTCAGGCCTGAGAACACTTTGCAGGACTCAGTGCCCCTGTTGCTGCTGCTGCTGCTAAGTCCCTTCAGTCGTGTCCGACTCTGTGCGACCCCATAGACAGCAGCCCACCAGGCTCCCCCGTCCCTAGGATTCTCGAGGCAATCACACTGGAGTGGGTTGCCATTTCCTTCTCCAATGCGTGAAAATGAAAAGTGAAAGTGAAGTCGCTCAGTCGTGTCCGACTCTCAGCGACCCCATGGACTGCAGCCCACCGGGCTCCTCCGTCCATGGGATTTTCCAGGCAAGAGTACTGGAGTGGGGTGCCAAATCAAAGGAGATGAAGGCTCACTCTAAAGACCCCCAAGGAAACCTAAGTCCTCTGATACCCTGGGGAGGGAGCTCACCCAGAGGCAGTTACTGGGAGTTCAGTGGACACGTTAACACACTCTCTGCACCTGGATGCAGACGTTTCTCTCTGTAACGTCAGGGGGACTCCCTGCCTCCGCCTGGGGTTAGCTGCCTGCAGGCCTGAGGCCCGGCTCCCGGGAGGTCCTGCAGCGCCATCGTGTGGCAGCAGGAGGAACAGCACGGCGTCCGTCCCCTCTGAGCTCAGAAGTATTCACACCCCTGGATGCTCCTCTTTCTTCAGAAGCATCTGTGAGAAATCCCGGCTCCAACTATCCTGAATTTTACCTGTCAACCCTGACACTCACATGATGAGCTGAGGAGAGAGGTCTCAGAAGACCAGAACCCATCTTCCTGTTACAACAGGAGCACCACCCTAAATGGAGCTTGAGGCAAAATGCTGTGATAAGCACTTAATCCATTATTCCAGCCAATACTGAGAATCTCTAATCCAGTCCTGTATAGATGAGATGCCCGAAGACCAGAAATTCCCCTGGACAGGAGCCCCTGCACACAAGGAAGAGGAGGACCTAGTACCCTCCAAGCCCGGAGAAGTGGTTTCAAAGGTGACATCACACAGGATCGATCCAGGCCACGGGCCCCACACCGGTTCCCAAGACCAGGTTCTGGGTAAGTCTCCACCTTCTCTGAGCGTCCACGCCCAGGTCTGTCAAAGGAACATCATATGCTGGAGTGGTCACCTTCACTGAGAAGAACATTCCACCAACAAAACTGACAGCAAGGTGCAGAGAGGACGGTATAAACACAGAGGACTTAGATCATGTGGGACACAGACATCCCC
Organism: Bos mutus; assembly: GCF_027580195.1. Lineage (NCBI taxonomy): Eukaryota > Metazoa > Chordata > Mammalia > Artiodactyla > Bovidae > Bos > Bos mutus. The sequence continues at coordinate 61,968,611 of NC_091638.1, read as the reverse complement.
TGGGCAAGTGGCACAAGACCAGGAAGTGACCTGTGTCCAGCATCACACCTCTCCCTGGACTGGTAGATAGACCTTCTGGCCCAGGAGACCCCACACCTGAGCACCTGCCCTCTCTCTCCCCTGCTGCTCTACCAGCTCCACCCTGAACCCGCCGACCATGGGCTACGGGGCCCGCGGCTGCAGCTGTGGGGGCTGCGCTGCGCTGGAATCAGAGAGAGCAGCATGAAGAGTGGATGTGTGTGATCTGAAACAGGGTCCTCTGCTCCACTGACAGGTTTAGGAGAACGACCGAGCCAACGCCAGCGTGAAGACTGCTGAGCTGAAATACAGTTCTCATACCTTAATCAGGCCTGGGTTTCCTAGAGAAATTGGTCAGGAAATGAAGACTATGAATCTGAAACATCTTGTGATCCCAGAAAGCGGGAAGATGAGAAAGAAGGACCAGTCGGTCACTATGGCTGAATCATTTGAGCAGGACTTATAAATGAAATAATAAAACTATAGAATTCATGAAAGAAAAAAGTGGAGACCTATAGATAAAAATTAGTATTCATAATCATTATACATAGAACCAATACATAGAAACAGCTGGACAGTTCAAAAATGGCTAGAAATTAGTCTGATATAACAAAAAAAAAAAAAGATTTGAGAGGTTCACCATGCAGGGGAAAATGGAAACATATTAGAAAAGCAGAAAGGTTAGTGGAGGTAGGGGCAGAGAACACCCACCTCAGTACAGGTGGTAAAGATCCCAGAGGGGAACAGAAATGCAGTGTTTCAAAGGCAAGACCCTCCATGAGGGAGGAAATCTGCACGTTTAGCTGAAAGGAGGATGACATGTTCCAGGAAAGCAGATACAAAAGCTCAGGACTAAGATGAACTGAAGACATAAGATGATTACAAGCAGAATTCCACAGGTTTTAGGAAATGTTGCGAAAACACCAATCCCCCAGTCCCGGGGCCCTGGGTGGGGAGGCCGTGGCATCTGGTCAATGTGAGCCCCGTCTCTTGGAAACACCCTAAACCCAGAGATGCAGGAGCCATATCTGCAAACACCTGATGGGAACAGAGTCACCCCTGAGACAGTCCCTGTGGACACAGCATCCTCAAGGACTAGCAACAGGCAAGCAGGCCCTGCAGGACAGGAGGCCAGAGCTGCAGGCCCCTGGCTCCTCGACAAAGCCTGGCAGGACCCATCCCTCGGGACTGCCTCACATCAAACAGGAGCGATGGGAGAGGCCCTGATGGGACCCATAACGTGGGGATTAATGCTGAGTGATTACAAACGATGATCAGAGCAGGGACCAGCAACGGATGCCTGAGTGTCACATGTGAACTGCGGAGTCTCCCCTTCATCCCCACGCTAATGCTCCTTGCATCTTCCAAGGGGACCGGGAGATTCCTATCAAATCTGCGTCATAAGTTTCTTTGAAAACTGTTTTTCCCTGACTTGGTTTGTGTTATTCCCACCCTGCCACCCTGTTAAGGAGGGGCTGGAAACACTGATCTCCCCAATTTCCCAGAAGAAAGAAGACGTGGGAAACACAGTGTATCTTTTGATGTTTTTATTTGAAATTGACATATATGCTGTGCTACAGAATTTCTGTCTTTCCTTTTACTTGCTGAATATTATATTTTTGAAAATTCAGTCACCTTTCTGTGTATAAACCCCATCCATCTTCCCTCTGGTACTTAGTTCTCCAGCATAAGCCCCCACCGCACCTCCAGGTTGCCTTAGCTGTGGACACCAGGGGAGCCCCCACCTTCCTCCCCAGGAGCCAGGCCCTGCCAGCACCTCCTATCTGGTCCAGGCTCTGAGTGCCTGCTTGCGGGGAGGCTTAGAGCCACTCCCATCTCCAGGATAGGATGTGAGCACCACTGAGGCACGTCTAAAGGACACTCAGAGTGTCTCCCGACACATAAGAAAGGCCCCGCGTACCACCCGCTGCCATCACTGTGTCTGACTTCAGAGCCTCAGGTGCCTCTCTACCTCCTGTCCTGCCCCAGCCCTGCCTCCCAGGCCCCAGGCCCCATACCTGGAGGGTGACTCCTTTTCTCTGATGATCCCTGAACTCTCCTGCTTCCACATCACTGCAGAATTGTTGGTTCAGTTCAGTTCAGTTGCTCAGTCGTGTCCGACTCTTTATCACCCCATGAATCGCAGCACGCCAGGCCTCCCTGTCCATCACCAACTCCCGGAGTTCACCCAAACTCATGTCCATCGAGTCGGTGATGCCATCCAGCCATCTCATCCTCTGTTGTCCCCTTCTCCTCCTGCCCCCAATCCCTCCCAGCATCAGAGTCTTTTCCAATGAGTCAACTCTTCCATGAGGTAGCCAAAGTATTAGAGTTTCAGCTTTAGCATCATTCCTTCCAAAGAAATCCCAGGACTGATCTCCTTTAGAATGGACTGGTTAGATCTCCTTGCAGTTCAAGGGACCCACAAGAGTCTTCTCCAACACCACAGTTCAAAAGCATCAATTCTTCAGTGCTCAGCTTTCTTCACAGTCCAACTCTCACATCCATACATGACCACAGGAAAAACCATAGTCTTGACTAGACGGACCTTTGTTGGCAAAGTAATGTCTCTGCTTTTCAATATGCTATCTAGGTTGTTCGTAACTTTCCTTCCAAGGAGTAAACGTCTTTTAATTTCATGGCTGCAATCACCATCTGCAATGATTTTGGAGCCCAAAAAAGTAAAGTCTGACACTGTTTCCACTGTTTCCCCATCTATTTGCCATGAAGTGATGGGACCAGATGCCATGATCTTCGTTTTCTGAATGTTGAGCTTTAAGCCAACTTTTTCATTCTCCCCTTTCACTTTCATCAAGAGGCTTTTTAGTTCCTCTTCACCTTCTGCGATAAGGGTGGTGTCATCTGCATATCTGAGGTTATTGATATTGCTCCTGGCAATCTTGATTCCAGCTTGTGCTTCTTCCAGCCCAGCGTTTCTCATGATGTACTCTGCATAGAAGTTAAATGAGCAGGGTGACAATATACAGCCTTGACAAACTCCTTTTCCTATTTGGAACCAGTCTGTTGTTCCAGGTCCAGTTCTAACTGTTGCTTCCTGACCTGCATATAGGTTTCTCAAGAGGCAGGGCAGGTGATCTGGTATTCCCATCTCTTTCATAATTTTCCACAGTTTATTGTGATCCACACAGTCAAGGCTTTGGAGTAGTTCACAAAACCTCGGGGAGCTGGTAGAACTGGCTGTGTGATTAGTTCGGAGGCGGTGGCATCTGTCTGTCCATCACCACCAATGAGTGCAGGTTGAGACAACACCCCGCAGTCTGGGGAGGACCCGCCTGGCGGGGGCCGTGCTGGCGGCTGACCCTCGCTCCGATCCCTGTCTGTCCCTGCAAGTGAACCTCGGTCATGAATATTCTCACTTGTAGCCCTCTCTACAAGCCTGAAACTTTCCAAGCTCAGAAAAATCAGCACTTTGTCATCTTACACACTGCTGCCCGGCGCCTCAGCTCTCAGTGTATTCTGGTTTCAGCAAACAGAGGAATGAATTTCATGTGATCCACCCACCGAGTCCCCGATTGCCCACAGAAACGTGAAGGGGCAACGCCGCTCTCTGCCCTTCCCTGCGGCCTTCGCTTGTAGGAAATTCTTAACATGGAGCCTGCAGTCCATGGATGGACATCAGGTCAGATATGGAGGCTTTCAATTCGATGCAAAGCTGTGTGTTGATGTGCAGATGTGTGGACTTGTCTGAGGAGAGGACCAGCAGGATTTCAAAGACACACATATGCACCAGAAGTCCTTAGCAGGGGGCTTCCGGTCTGGTCCCGGATGCGGAGCAGGAAAGCGCATTGAAGCACACCTGGGTCTCAGCGTCAGAGGGTGAGAATGGACTAACGCGCGCCACCTGGCGGCACAGGAGCATCTCTGCCTCACAGGAAGACCCTGCTCCTGGGGCAGCTCAGACTGCTCGTCGCTGGGTGGGCATCAGGGAGGGGCGGGGCCCTGCTGTGCTGACGGCTCAGCGGGAAGGCTTCAGGAGCCCCCTCCTCACCTGCTCAGGCCTGAGAACACTTTGCAGGACTCAGTGCCCCTGTTGCTGCTGCTGCTGCTAAGTCCCTTCAGTCGTGTCCGACTCTGTGAGACCCCATAGACAGCAGCCCACCAGGCTCCCCCGTCCCTAGGATTCTCAAGGCAATCACACTGGAGTGGGTTGCCATTTCCTTCTCCAATGCGTGAAAATGAAAAGTGAAAGTGAAGTCGCTCAGTCGTGTCCGACTCTCAGCGACCCCATGGACTGCAGCCCACCGGGCTCCTCCGTCCATGGGATTTTCCAGGCAAGAGTACTGGAGTGGGGTGCCAAATCAAAGGAGATGAAGGCTCACTCTAAAGACCCCCAAGGAAACCCAAGTCCTCTGGTACCCTGGGGAGGGAGCCCACCCAGAGGCAGTTACTGGGAGATCATGGGACACGTTAACACACGGTCTGCACCTGGATGCAGACGTTTCTCTCTGTAACATCGGGGGGACGCCCTGCCTCCACCTGGGGTTAGCTGCCTGCAGGCCTGAGGCCCGGCTCCTGGGAGGTCCTGCGGCGCCATCGTGTGGCAGCAGGAGGAACAGCACAGCGTCGGTCACCTCTGAGCTCCGTATTCACACCCTTGGGACCCCTGGGACATCCTCTTCCTTCAGAAGCATCTGTGAGAAATCCCGGCTCCAACTATCCTGAATTTTACCTGTCAACCCTGACACTCACATGATGAGCTGAGGAGAGAGGTCTCAGAAGACCAGAACCCATCTTCCTGTTACAACAGGAGCACCACCCTAAATGGAGCTTGAGGCAAAATGCTGTGATAAGCACTTAATCCATTATTCCAGCCAATACTGAGAATCTCTAATCCAGTCCTGTATATATGAGATGCCCGAAGACCAGAAATTCCCCTGGACAGGAGCCCCTGCACACAAGGAAGAGGAGGACCTAGTACCCTCCAAGCCCGGAGAAGTGGTTTCAAAGGTGACATCACACAGGATCGATCCAGGCCACGGGCCCACACGGTTCCCAAGACCAGGTTCTGGGTGAGTCTCCACCTTCTCTGAGCATCCACGCCCAGGTCTGTCAAAGGAACATCACATGCTGGAGTGGTCACCTTCACAAGAGAAGAACATTCCACCAACAAAACTGACAGCAAGGTGCAGAGAGGACGGTATAAACACAGAGGACTTAGATCATGTGGGACACAGACATCCCCTGGGCAAGTGGCACAAGACCAGGAAGTGACCTGTGTCCAGCATCACACCTCTCCCTGGACTGGTAGATAGACCTTCTGGCCCAGGAGACCCCACACCTGAGCACCTGCCCTCTCTCTCCCCTGCTGCTCTACCAGCTCCACCCTGAACCCGCCGACCATGTGCTACGGGGCCCGCGGCTGCAGCTGTGGGGGCTGCGCTGCGCTGGAATCAGAGAGAGCAGCATGAAGAGTGGATGTGTGTGATCTGAAACAGGGTCCTCTGCTCCACTGACAGGTTTAGGAGAACGACCGAGCCAACGCCAGCGTGAAGACTGCTGAGCTGAAATACAGTCCTCATACCTTAATCAGGCCTGGGTTTCCTAGAGAAATTGGTCAGGAAATGAAGACTATGAATCTGAAACATCTTGTGATCCCAGAAAGCGGGAAGATGAGAAAGAAGGACCACTCGGTCACTATGGCTGAATCATTTGAGCAGGACTTATAAATGAAATAATAAAACTATAGAATTCATGAAAGAAAAAAGCAGAGACCTATAGATAAAAATTAGTATTCAGAATCATTATACATAGAACCAATACATAGAAACAGCTGGACAGTTCAAAAATGGCTAGAAATTAGTCTGATATAACAACAAAAAAAAAAGATTTGCGAGGTTCACCATGCAGGTGAAAATGGAAACATATTAGAAAAGCAGAAAGGTTAGTGGAGGTAGGGGCAGAGAACACCCACCTCAGTACAGGTGGTAAAGATCCCAGAGGGGAACAGAAATGCAGTGTTTCAAAGGCAAGACCCTCCGTGAGGGAGGAAATCTGCACGTTTAGCTGAAAGGAGGATGACATGTTCCAGGAAAGCAGATACAAAAGCTCAGGACTAAGATGAACTGAAGACATAAGATGATTAAAAGCAGAATTCCACAGATTTTAGGAAATGTTGCGAAAACACCAATCCCCCAGTCCCGGGGCCCTGGGTGGGGAGGCCATGGCATCTGGTCAATGTGAGCCCCGTCTCTTGGAAACACCCTAAACCCAGCAAGGCAGGAGCCATATCTGCAAACACCTGATGGGAACAGAGTCACCCCTGAGACAGTCCCTGTGGACACAGCATCCTCAAGGACTAGCAACAGGCAAGCAGGCCCTGCAGGACAGGAGGCCAGAGCTGCAGGCCCCTGGCTCTCGACAAAGCCTGGCAGGACCCATCCTCGGGACTGCCTCACATCAAACAGGAGCGATGGGAGAGGCCTGATGGGACCCATAACGTGGGGATTAATGCTGAGTGATTACAAGCGATGATCAGAGCAGGGACCAGCAACGGATGCCTGAGTGTCACGTGTGAACTGCGGAGTCTCCCTTCATCCCCACGCTGATGCTCCTTGCATCTTCCAAGGGGACCGGAGATTCCTATCAAATCTGCGTCATAAGTTTCTTTGAAAACTGTTTTTCCCTGACTTGGTTTGTGTTATTCCCACCCTGCCACCCTGTTAAGGAGGGGCTGGAACCACTGATCTCCCTAATTTCCCAGAAGAAAGAAGACATGGGAAACACAGTGTATCTTTTGATGTTTTTATTTGAAACTGACATATATGCTGTGCTACAGAATTTCTGTCTTTCCTTTTACTTGCTGAATATTATATTTTTGAAAATTCAGTCACCTTTCTGTGTATAAACCCCATCCATCTTCCCTCTGGTACTTAGTTCTCCAGCATAAGCCCCCACCGCACCTCCAGGTTGCCTTAGCGTGGACACCAGGGGAGCCCCCACCTTCCTCCCCAGGAGCCAGGCCCTGCCAGCACCTCCTATCTGGTCCAGGCTCTGAGTGCCTGCTTGCGGGGAGGCTTAGAGCCACTCCCATCTCCAGGATAGGATGTGAGCACCACTGAGGCACGTCTAAAGGACACTCAGAGTGTCTCCCGACACATAAGAAAGGCCCCGTGTACCACCCGCTGCCATCACTGTGTCTGACTTCAGAGCCTCAGGTGCCAGGTCGCCCCATCTCTGCCTCCTGTCCTGACCCAGCCCTGCCTCTCAGGCCCCAAGCCCCATACCTGGAGGGTGACTCCTCTTCTCTGGTGATCCCTGAACTCTCCTGCTTCCACATCACTGCAGAATTGTTGGTTCAGTTCAGTTCAGTTGCTCAGTTGTGTCCGACTCTTTTCGACCCCATGAATCGCAGCACGCCAGGCCTCCCTGTCCATCACCAATTCCCGGAGTTCACCCAAACTCATGTCCATCGAGTCGGTGATGCCATCCAGCCATCTCATCCTCTGTCGTCCCCTTCTCCTCCTGCCCCCAATCCCTGCTGGAGTGGTCACCTTCACCGAGAACAACATTCCACCAACGAAACTGACAGCAAGGCGCAGAAAGGAGGGTATAAACACAGAGGACTTAGATCATGTGGGACACAGACATCCCCTGGGGAAGCGGCACAAGAGCCAGGAAGTGACCTGTGTCCAGCATCACACCTCTCCCTGGACAGGTAGAGAGACCTTCTGGCCCAGGAGTACGGTTCCTCTGGTTCCTCTGCCTTTTCTAAATCCGCTTCTACCTTTGGAAGTTCTCAGTTCACATACTGTTGAAGCCTAGCTTGACGTATTTTGATCATTACCTTGCTAGCATGTGAAATAAGTGTAAATGTGTGGTAGTTTGAACATCCTTTGGCATTGCTTTTCTTTGGGATTGGAATGAAAACTGATTTTTTCCAGTCTTGTGACCATTGCTGAGTTTTCCAAATTTGCTGGCATATTGACTGCAGCACTTTAACATCATCATCTTTGAGGATTTGTAATAGCTTAGTTGGAAGTCCTTCACCTCCACTAGCTTTGTTCATAGTGATGCTTCCTAAGGCCCTCTTGACTTCGCACTCCAGGGTGTCTGGTTCTATGTGAGAGATCACGCCATCATGGTTGCCTGGGTCATTAAGACCTGTTCTTTTACAGTTCTTCTGTGTATTCTTGCCGCCTCTTCTGAATTTCTTCTGCCTAGGTTAGGTCCACACCATTTCCGCATTTACTGTGCGCATCTTTGCATGACATGTCCCTGGTATCTCTAGTTTTCTTGAAGAGATCTCTAGTCTTTCCCATTCTCTTGTTTTCCTCTATTTCTTTGCACTGTTCCTTTAAAAAGGCACTTTTACCTCTCCTTGCCGTTCTCTGGAGCTCTGCATTCGGATGGGTATAGCGTTGCTTTTCTCCTTTGCCTTTCACTTCTCTTCTTTTCTCAGCTGAGAACACTTTTCCACAAACATAGCTGACAGCAAGGTCGGGGCAATGTAGGGAAAGGACAGAATAAACAGAGGGGGGTTGGAAAATGTGAGAACAGAGTGATTCCTTGGGAAACTGGCCCAGACAGGAACCAGGAAGGGAGCATGTGCCCAGGATAACCCAGACCCCTGCAGGTATGCAGAGGCTCCTGTTCCTGGAGGCCCCACACCTGAGCACCTTCTCTCTCTCCACCTGTTCCTCTGACCTGCTCCAGCCTCAGCCCACCAACCATGGGCTGCTCTGGCTGTTCCAGAGGCTGCGGCTCCAGCTGTGGGGGAGGGGGCTAATTTGGTTGTTGTGGTATATTTGAATTTAAAAAGCAACATGAAATCTTGACGAGTATTGTCCCTAAAAAAATAGTATGCTATTCCATTGAAAGACCTAGAATAATGACCAATCCAGTAGCTATGAGCACTCCAGCACCAAAATTGCCGGGGTACAAGACCATTTCCCGTATGTTAATGAATGAGACCTGAGTTTTCTGGAGAAATGGATGTGGAAAAGAACAAGCCTCTTGCTGTCCCAGGAAGCAGGAAGATAACAAAGACTACTCCGGTCAAGCCCAAGGACTGAGGCATCAACCTGGAAGAGGCCCCAGGAAACTGGGGACAAGGGGAAAACCAAGATTTCAAACGGACGGATGCACAGCAAATGTGCTGAAATCCATGAGTACACGATCACACTCAAATAATAACAGAAATAATATGCCAAATACATGGACTGTGATGAGATGTTTTATAGAAGCCCCTGATCACATAGTAATCAGAAAGTTAAAATTTGCAGAAGACAAGCAAAAGATAGAGACAGGAATCAAGGCATTCCACTACAGAAAAATCATCAAAGAAATAAGGAAGACAGCAAGAGAGAAAGAAAAAGGAAAACAAACTACCAAAGCCCGAAACAATCAACTAGATGACGAGAGGAAGTGCCCACCTCTCAATAACGACCTTACATGTAAATGGATTAAAATTTCCAATCAAAAGATATACCAAAGTTCAAGGAAAAAAAGAAAATCTAAATTAAAACATAATTCAGGAGACACAGACCATTACCTATAGATATTTGAGCTACACTGTACGTTAAAATATGGCTGAATCATTTGAGCAGGACTCATAAATGAAATAATAAAACTATAGAATTCATAAGAGAAAAAAGTGGAGACCTATAGATAGGACTTAGCATTCATGATCATTATACATAGAACCAATAAATAGAAACGGGTGGACAGTTCAGAAATGGCTAGAAATTAGTCTGATATAACAACAAAAAAAAAAGATTTGAGAGGTTCACCATGCAGGGGAAAATGGAAACATATTAGAAAAGCAGAAAGGTTAGTGGAGGTAGGGGCAGAGAACACCCACCTTAGTACAGGTGGTAAAGATCCCAGAGGGGAACAGAAATGCAGTGTTTCAAATGCAAGACCCTCCATTAGGGAGGAAATCTGCACGTTTAGCTGAAAGGAGGACGACATGTTCCAGGAAAACAGACGCAAAATGTTCAGGACTAACATGAGCTGAAGACATAAGATGATTACAAGCAGAATTCCACAGGTTTTAAGAAATGTTGCGAAAACACCAATCCCCCAGTCCCGGGGCCCTGGGTGGGGACGCTGTGGCTATCTGGTCAATGTGAGCCCCATCTCTTGGAAACACCCTAAACCCAGCAAGGCAGGAGCCCTATCTGCAAACACCTGATGGGAACAGAGTCACCCCTGAGACAGTCCCTGTGCACACAGCATCCTCAAGGACTAACAACAGGCAAGCAGGCCCTGCAGGACAGGAGGCCAGAGCTGCAGGCCCCTGGCTCCTCGACAAAGCCTGGCAGGACCCATCCCTCGGGACTGCCTCACATCAAAGAAGAGCGATGGGAGAGGCCCTGATGGGACCCATAACGTGGGGATTAATGCTGAGTGATTACAAACGATGATCAGAGCAGGGCCCAGCAACGGATGCCTGAGTGTCACATGTGAACTGCGGAGTCTCCCCTTCATCCCCACGCTAATGCTCCTTGCATCTTCCAAGGGGACCGGGAGATTCCTATCAAATCTGCGTCATAAGTTTCTTTGAAAACTGTTTTTCCCTGACTTGGTTTGTGTTATTCCCACCCTGCCACCCTGTTAAGGAGGGGCTGGAACCACTGATCTCCCTAATTTCCCAGAAGAAAGAAGACATGGGAAACACAGTGTATCTTTTGATGTTTTTATTTGAAACTGACATATATGCTGTGCTACAGAATTTCTGTCTTTCCTTTTACTTGCTGAATATTATATTTTTGAAAATTCAGTCACCTTTCTGTGTATAAACCCCATCCATCTTCCCTCTGGTACTTAGTTCTCCAGCATAAGCCCTCACCCCACCTCCAGGTTGCCTTAGCTGTGGACACCAGGGGAGCCCCCACCTTCCTCCCCAGGAGCCAGGCCCTGCCAGCACCTCCTATCTGGTCCAGGCTCTGAGTGCCTGCTTGCGGGGAGGCTTAGAGCTACTCCCATCTCCAGGATCGGATGTGAGCACTACTGAGGCACGTCTGAAGGACACTCAGAGTGTCTCCCGACACATAAGAAAGGCCCCGTGTACCACCCGCTGCCATCACTGTGTCTGACTTCAGAGCCTCAGGTGCCAGGTCGCCCCATCTCTGCCTCCTGTCCTGACCCAGCCCTGCCTCTCAGGCCCCAGGCCCCATACCTGGAGGGTGACTCCTCTTCTCTGGTGATCCCTGAACTCTCCTGCTTCCACATCACTGCAGAATTGTTGGTTCAGTTCAGTTCAGTTGCTCAGTCGTGTCGACTCTTTTCGACCCCATGAATCGCAGCACGCCAGGCCTCCCTGTCCATCACCAATTCCCGGAGTTCACCCAAACTCATGTCCATCGAGTCGGTGATGCCATCCAGCCATCTCATCCTCTGTCGTCCCCTTCTCCTCCTGCCCCCAATCCCTCCCAGCATCACAGTCTTTTCCAATGAGTCAACTCTTCACATGAGGTAGTCAAAGTATTAGAGTTTCAGCTTTAGCATCATTCCTTCCAAAGAAATCCCAGGACTGATCTCCTTTAGAATGGACTGGTTGGATCTCCTTGCAGTCCAAGGGGACCCTCAAGAGTCTTCTCCAACACCACAGTTCAAAAACATCAATTCTTTGGTGCTCAGCTTTCTTCACAGTCCAGCTCTCACATCCATACATGACCACTGGAAAAACCATAGCCTTGACTAGACGGACCTTTGTTGGCAAAGTAATGTCTCTGCTTTTCAATATGCTATCTAGGTTGTTCGTAACTTTCCTTCCAAGGAGTAAACGTCTTTTAATTTCATGGCTGCAGTCACCATCTGCAGTGATTTTGGAGCCCAGAAAAATAAAGCCTGACACTGTTTCCACCATTTTCCCATCTATTTGCCATGAAGTGATGGGACCAGATGCCATGATCTTAGTTTTCTGAATGTTGAGCTTTAAGCCAACTTTTTCACTCTCCTCTTTCACTTTCATCAAGAGGCTTTTTAGTTCCTCTTCACCTTCTGCCATAAGGGTGGTGTCATCTGCATATCTGAGGTTACTGATACTGCTCCTGGCAATCTTGATTCCAGCTTGTGCTTCTTCCAGCCCAGCATTTCTCATGATGTACTCTGCATAGAAGTTAAATGAGCAGGGTGACAATATACAGCCTTGACGTACTCCTTTTCCTATTTGGAACCAGTCTGTTGTTCCAGGTCCAGTTCTAACTGTTGCTTCCTGATCTGCATATAGGTTTCTCAAGAGGCAGGGCAGGTGATCTGGTATTCCCATCTCTTTCATAATTTTCCACAGTTTATTGTGATCCACACAGTCAAGGCTTTGGAGTAGTTCACAAAACCTCCGGGAGCTGGTAGAACTGGCTGTGTGATTAGTTCGGAGGCGGTGGCATCTGTCTGTCCATCACCACCAATGAGTGCAGGTTGAGACAACGCCCCGCAGTCTGGGGAGGACCCGCCTGGCGGGGGCCGTGCTGGCGGCTGACCCTCGCTCCGATCCCTGTCTGTCCCTGCAAGTGAACCTCGGTCATGAATATTCTCACTTGTAGCCCTCTCTACAAGCCTGAAACTTTCCAAGCTCAGAAAAATCAGCACTTTGTCATCTTACACACTGCTGCCCGGCGCCTCAGCTCTCAGTGTATTCTGGTTTCAGGAAACAGAGGAGTGAATTTCATGTGATCCACCCACCGAGTCCCCCATTGCCCACAGAAACGTGAAGGGGCAACGCCGCTCTCTGCCCTTCCCTGCGGCCTTCGCTTGTAGGAAATTCTTAACATGGAGCCTGCAGTCCATGGATGGACATCAGGTCTGATAGGGAGGCTTTGAATTCGATACAAAGCTGTGTGTTGACGTGCAGATGTGTGCCCTTGTCTGAAGAGAAGCCCAGTAGAATTCCAAAAAGAGGCATATACACCAGAAGTCCTTAGCACGGGGCTTCGGGTCTGGTCCCCGATGCGGAGCAGGAAAGTGCATTGAAGCACACCTGGGTCTCAGCGTCAGAGGGTGAGAATGGACTAACGCGCGCCACCTGGCGGCACAGGAGCATCTCTGCCTCAAGGGAAGACCCTGCTCCTGGGGCAGCTCAGACTGCTCATCGCTGGGTGGGCATCAGGGAGGGGCGAGGCCCCTGCTGTGCTGACGGCTCAGCGGGAAGGCTTCAGGAGCCCCCTCCTCACCTGCTCAGGCCTGAGAACACTTTGCAGGACTCAGTGACCCTAGAGGTAATCAAAACATCAAAGGGGATGAAGACTTACTCAAAGACCCCCAAGTAAACCAAGGTCCTCTGGTACCCTGGGGAGGGAGCGCACCCTAGGAGGGCTAGGAGCTGGCTGGACACGTTAACACACTGTCTGCACCTGGATACAGACGTTTCTCTCTGTAACTTCACAGGGACGCGCTGCCTCCGCCCGGGGGTGAGCTGCCTGCAGGCCTGAGGGCCGCCTCCTGGGAGGTCCTGCAGCGCCATCGTGTGGCCGCAGGAGGAACAGCATGGCATCGGTCCCCTCTGAGCTCAGGAGTATTCACACCCATGACCAACTTAGACAGCATATTAAAAAGCAGAGACATTACTTTGCCAACAATGGTCCGGCTAGTCAAAGCTATGGTTTTTCCTGGAGTCACTCAGTCATGTCTGACTCTTTGTGACCCCATGGACTGCAGCCCGCCAGGGTCCTCTGTCCATGGGATTCTCCAGGCAGAAATACTAGAGTGGGTTGGCATGCCGTCATCCAGGGGATCTTCCCCACCCACGGATCGAACCCAGGTTTCCTGCACTGCAGGTGGATCGTTTACCATCTGAGCCACCAGGGAGCTGTGTTATCACAGAGCAGCTTCCCCACACGGAGGATGAGACAAATGCACCTTCCTCCATCATTTCAACCAGTACCAAGAATCTCCAATACAGTCCTGTGTAGATGAGACACCCGAAGGCCAGAAATAGCCCCTGGACATGAGCGCCCTGCACACAAGGAAGGTGAGGGTCTGGACCCTCCAAGCCCGGAAAAGTGGTTTCAAAGGTGACATCACACAGGATCGATCCAGGCCACGGGCCCCACACCGGTCCCCAAGACCAGGCTCTGGGTGAGTCTCCACCTTCTCTGCGCGTCCACGCCCTCCTGCCCATGAAAAGCAGACATGTGGAACCAGTCATCTTCCCTGAAGGTAAACTCCACAAAGGTACCTGACAGCAAGGCAGGGCGAGGACAGGATGCCCAGAGGGGAGCAGGAAAGAGGAGACAGAGTGACCCCCTGGGAAACTGCAGACGGGAGCCGGGAAGCGACCTGCGCCCAGGCCCCTCCTGACCCTGGCAGGTATACCGAGGCTCCTGGCCCAGGAGGCTCCATACCCAGGCACCTGCCTTCTCTCTCCATCTCTAACCACTCCACCCTCAACCCACCCTAACCAGGGGCCCCTGTAGCTGCTCAGAGGCTCGGGCTCCAGTGTGGGGGCCGTGGCTATATTTGGTTGTTGTGCTATGTTTGAGTTGGAAACAGCGACAAGCAATCATGATGAGTATTATCTCTTAAAAAAAACTAGTATTCTATTCCACTGAAAGACTTAGAAAAATGCCCAACCCAGAGACTGAGCACTCCAGCACCAAGACTGCTATGGTGAAGTACCATTATCTGTATCTAACGGGGCCTGACTTTTCTGGAGAAGTGTTTCTGGAAATGAACAAGATGGATCTAGATCATCTTGTTATCAGAAAGCAAAAAGGATAACAAAGATTACTCGGCCACGCCACTGGAGCAAGACGTCAAAATCCAAGAGGCTCCCAGGAAACAAACTGGAGCAATACGTTTCAAATGGGTTGATAAGCATCAATATGTTGAAATCTGTGAGTTACATAATCATTCACAGAAAGTGATACAAATAACACTCAAAATGCATGAGCTGTTATGACCATAAGAATTTCATCTAAGCTTCATAGCAGTCAAAAATCAAAAAACAGCAGTAGATAGAGGAAAGATAAAGAGGCAGGAATCAAGACACACCACGACTGAAAATCATCCTGTCACGAAGGAAGACAGCGAGGTAGAGAGAAAATATGAAATGACAAAACAGCCAGAGAGCAATTGAAAAGAGGGCCGGAGTAAGCCCCTGTCTATTAAAAAATATTTTAAATGTGAATGGATAAAGTCTCCATTCAGAAGCCATGGACAGGCTGACGGAAATTAAAAACAAATCCATCTCAATGAAAGCACAATCCAGAACAGACGTGCATTTCTTGCACGTGGGGGTCTTTGTGGCTGCTGTTCAGTCACTGTCGTGTCCCACTCTGTGAACCCATAGACGGCAGCACGCCAGGGTCCTCTGTCCTTCACCATCTCCCTGAGCTTGCTCAAACTCATGCCCATTGAGTCGGTGATGCCATCCAACCGTCTCATCCTCTGTCGTCCCCTTCTCTTTCTGCCCCCAATCTTTCCCAGCATCAGTCTTTTCCACTGAGTCAGCTCTTCACATCAGGTGGCCAAAATATTGGAGTTTCAGCTTCAGCATCCATCCTTCCAATGAACACTCACTGGGCTGATTTGAAAGGGTTGATCTCCTTCAGGATGGACTGGTGTGATGTCCTTGCTGTCGAAGGGACTCTCCAGACTCTTCTCCAGGACGACAGTTTGAAAGCATCAGTCCTTTGCCTCTCAGGCTCTTTGTGGTCCAGGTCTCACACCCATACATGACTACTGGGAAAACCACAGCTTTGATTAAACACATGTTTGTCGACAAAGTGATGTCTCTGCTTTTAAATACTCCACCTAGGTTTGTCATAGCTTTTCTTCCAAGGAGCAACTATCTTTTAATTTCATGACTGCAGTCACCTACCACAGTGATTTTAGACCAAAAGAAAATAAAATCTGTCACTACTTTCAATTATTTCCTTTTTATTTCCCAGTAAGGGATGGGACTGGATTCTATGATCTTAGTTTAGTGAGTGTTGAGTTTCAAGCCAGCTTTTTCATTCTCCTCTTTCACCATCAACAAGAGGCTCTTTAATTCCTCTTCACTTTCTGCCCTTAGCATGGTATCATCTGCATATCTGAGGCTGATGCTATTTCTCAAGGAAATCTTGATTCCAGCTTGTGATGCAACCGGCCCCACGTTTCCCATGACACGGCAGCCTTGCCATAGTCGCTTCTTACCTTGGAACCAGTCCGTTAAAATGTGGCAGAGCATTCAACAAGACTCCTTGTTGAAATGATACAGCTACAGAAGTTTGAAAAGGGAGATGCCGGGCCCTGTAGACAAAAAAGGACAATCAGAGGTCATTCTAGTCACAATAGATGAGACGGAAAGCAAGGACAGGGCAGAGAGTCATAGCTGAGGCTCACCGCGTGGGGGACGCGCAGAGCTGTGACACCCCCAGAGCAGGGGGACGGGACAGGGCAGGGATGGCCACAGAGTCATAGCTGAGGCTCACCACGCGGGGGGACACGCAGAGCCGTGACATCACCAGAGAGGTGAAGAGCTACCTGGCGGGGCAGTGGACACGCGGCCTCAGCACGAGTGTAAAGACTCAGTGAGTGGGATGGAAATGCATTCTTCAAATATAAGAAACACTCCATGACCTGAAAACATATCTGCACGTTTAGCTGAAAGGAGGATAACCTGTTCCAGGAAAACAGATGCAAAATGCTCAGGACTAAGAAGACATAAGCTGATTACAAGCAGAATTCCACAGGTTTTAAGAAATGTTGAGAAAACACCAGTCCCCCAGTCCTGGGGCCCTGGGTGGGGACGCTGTGGCTATCTGGTCAATGTGAGCCCCGTCTCTTGGAAACACCCTAAACCCAGCAAGTCAGGAGCCATATCTGCAAACACCTGATGGGAACAAAGTCACCCTTGAGACAGTCCCTGTGGACACAGCATCCTCAAGGACTAACAACAGGCAAGCAGGCCCTGCAGGACAGGAGGCCAGAGCTGCAGGCCCCTGGCTCCTTGACAAAGCCTGGCAGGACCCATCACTCGGGACTGCCTCACATCAAACAGGAGCGATGGGAGAGGCCCTGATGGGACCCATAACGTGGGGATTAATGCTGAGTGATTACAAACGATGATCAGAGCAGGGACCAGCAACAGATGCCTGAGTGTCACATGTGAACTGCGGAGTCTCCCCTTCATCCCCACGCTAATGCTCCTTGCATCTTCCAAGGGGACCGGGAGATTCCTATCAAATCTGCGTCATAAGTTTCTTTTGAAAACTGTTTTTCAAAAAAAAAAAAAAAAGAAAACTGTTTTTCCCTGACTTGGTTTGTGTTATTCCCACCCTGCCACCCTGTTAAGGAGGGGCTGGAACTACTGATCTCCCCAATTTCCCAGAAGAAAGAAGACATGGGAAACACAGTGTATCTTTTGATGTTTTTATTTGAAACTGACATATATGCTGTGCTACAGAATTTCTGTCTTTCCTTTTACTTGATGAATATTATATCTTTGAAAATTCGGGGGGGGCGGGCATTAAAAAAAAAGAAAGAAAATTCAGTCACCTTTCTTTGTATGAACCCCGTCCATCTTCCCTCTGGTACCTAGTTCTCCAGCATAAGCCCCCACCCTGCTTACTGAGGGTCTGAGCTGTGGACACCAGGGGAGCCCCCACCTTCCTCCCCAGGAGCCAGGCCCTGCCAGCACCCTCCTATGTGGTCCAGGCTCTGAGGGCCTGCCTAGCGCGGCCATGGTCCCATCACACGTAAAGGGGCTTAGAGCTACTCCCATCTCCAGGATCCAATCTGAGCACCAGTGGGGCACGTCTGAAGGACACTCAGAGTGTCTCCCGACACATAAGAAAGGCCCCGTGTACCACCCGCCGCCATCACTGTCCCTGACTTCAGAGGCTCAGGTGCCAGGTCCCCCCGTCTCTGCCTCCTGTCCTGCCCCAGCCCTGCCTTTCAGGGCCCAGATCCCTCATCTGGAGGGTGACTCCTCTTCTCTGGTGAGCCCTGAACTCTCCGGCTTCCACATCACTGCAGAATTGTTTGTTCAGTTCCTCACAAAACATCCTGGACTTGGTAGCCTTGGCCGTGTCATTAGTTTGGAGGCGGTGGCATCTGTCTGTCCATGGCACTCTGTCGGTGCAGCTTGAGGCAACGCCCCGCAGTTTGGGGAGGACCCGCCTGGCAGGGGCCATGCTTGCGGCTGACCCTCGCTCCTGCCCCTGTCTGTCCCTGCAAATGAACATTTGTTATGAATATTCTCACTTGTAGCCCTCTCTCCAAGCCTGAAACTTTCCAAGCTCAGAAAAATCAGCATTTGGTCATCTTACACACTGCTGCCCGGCACCTCGGCCCTCAGTGTATTCTGGTTTCAGGCGATAGAGGAGTGAAAACCCACGTGATCCATCCACCGAGTCCCTGGGACGCCCACAGCAACATGAAGGGGCAACGCCTCTCTCTCTCGTTCCCTGCGGCCTCCGCGTGGAGGAAATTCTTAACGTGGAGCCTGCAGTCCATGGATGGACATCAGGTCTGATATGGAGGCTTTGAATTCCAGGCAAAGCTGTGTGTTGACGTGCACATATGTGGACTTGTCTGAGGAGAGGCCCAGCAGGATTTCAAAGACACGCATATGCACCAGAAGTCCTTAGCACGGGGCTTCGGGTCTGGTCCCCGATGCGGAGCGGGAAAGTGCATTGAAGGAAACCTGGGTCTCAGCGTCAAAGGGTGAGAATGGGCTAACGCGCGCCACCTGGCGGCACAGGAGCATCTCTGCCTCACAGGAAGACCCTGCTCCTGGGGCAGCTCAGACTGCTCATCGCTGGGTGGGCATCAGGGAGGGGCGAGGCCCCTGCTGTGCTGACGGCTCAGCGGGAAGGCTTCAGGAGCCCCCTCCTCACCTGCTCAGGCCTGAGACCACTTTGCAGGACTCAGTGACCCTCAGTTCAGTTCAGTTCAGTTCAGTTTCTCAGTCGTGTCCGACTCTTTGCAACCCCATGAATCGGAGCATGTCAGGTATCCCTGTCCATCACCAACTCCCGGAGTTCACTCAAATTCATGTCCATCGAGTCAGTGATGCCATCCAGCCATCTCATCCTCTGTCGTCCCCTTCTCCTCCAGCCCCAAATCCTTCCCAGCCTCAGGGTCTTTTCCAATGAGTCAACTCTTCACATGAGGTGGCCAGAGTATTGGAGTTTCAGTTTCAGCATCAGTCCTTCCAATGAATATTCAGAACTGATTTCCTTTAGGATGGACTGGTTGGATCTCCTTGCAGGCCAAGGGACTCTCAAGAGTCTTCTCCAACACCACAGTTCAAAAGCATCAATTTTGGTGCTCAGCTTTCTTCACAGTCCAACTCTCACATCCATACATGACCCTGAAAGAAAGAAAAGAAAGTGAAGTCACTCAGTCATGTCCGATTATTTGCAACCCCGTGGACTGTAGCCCACCAGGCTCCTCCGTCCATGGGATTCTCCAGGCAAGGATACTGGAGTGGGTTGCCATTTCCTTCTCCAGGGGATCTTCCCGACCCAGGGGTCAAACCCAGGTCTCCTGCATTGCAGGCAGACGCTTCAACCTCTGAGCCACCAGGGAAGCCATACATGACACTACTGCTACTACTACTGCTAAGTCACTTCAGTCGTGTCCGACTCTGTGCAACCCCATAGACGGCAGCCCACCAGGCTCCACCGTCCCTGGGATTCTCCAGGCAAGGACACTGGAGTGGGTGCCATCGCCTTCTCCAATACATGACCCTAGAGGTAATCAAAACATCAAAGGAGATGAAGGCTCACTCTAAAGACCCCCAAGTAAACCTAAGTCCTCTGATACCCTGGGGAGGGAGCTCACCCAGAGGCAGTTACTGGGAGTTCAGTGGACACGTTAACACACTCTCTGCACCTGGATGCAGACGTTTCTCTCTGTAACGTCAGGGGGACGCCCTGCCTCCACCTGGGGTGAGCAGCCTGCAGGCCTGAGGCCCGGCTCCTGGGAGGTCCTGCAGCGCCATCGTGTGGCAGCAGGAGGAACAGCATGGCGTCGGTCCCCTCTGAGCTCAGAAGTATTCACACCCCTG
Source organism: Bos mutus (assembly GCF_027580195.1). NCBI lineage: Eukaryota > Metazoa > Chordata > Mammalia > Artiodactyla > Bovidae > Bos > Bos mutus. The sequence goes on along the minus strand of NC_091638.1, from coordinate 61,948,633 downwards.
GATGCTCCTCTTTCTTCAGAAGCATCTGTGAGAAATCCCGGCTCCAACTATCCTGAATTTTACCTGTCAACCCTGCCACTCACATGATGAGCTGAGGAGAGAGGTCTCAGAAGACCAGAACCAACCTCCCTGTTATGACAGGAGCACCGTCCTAGATGAAGCGTTAGGCAAAATGTTGCAATAAGCACCTTAATCCATTATTCCAGCCAATACTGACAATCTCCTATAGAGTCCTGAATAGATGAGACGCCCGAAGGCCAGAAATACCCCTGGACAGGAGCCCCTGCACACAAGGAAGGTGAGGGTCCGGGACCCTCAAGCCCAGAGAAGTGATTTCAAAGGTGACATCACACAGGATCGATCCAGGCCACGGGCCCCATACCGTTCCCAAGACCAAGCTCTGGGTGAGTCTCCACCTTCTCTGCGCGTCCACATCCGGGGCCGTCAAAGGAGCATCACATGCTGGAGTGGTCACCTTCACCGAGAACATTCCACCAACGAAACTGACAGCAAGGTGCAGAAAGGACGGTATAAACACAGAGGACTTAGATCATGTGGGACACAGAGATCCCCTGGGGAAGCGGCACAGAGCCAGGAAGTGACCTGTGTCCAGCATCACACCTCCCCCTGGACAGGTAGATAGACCCTCTGGCCCAGGAGACCCCACACCTGAGCACCTGCCCTCTCTCTCCACTGCTGCTCTGACCAGCTCCACCCTCAACCCGCCAACCATGGGCTGCGGGGCCCGCGGCTGCGGCTGTGGGGGCTGTGCTGCGCTGGAATCAGAGAGAGCAGCATAAAGAGTGGATGTGTGTGATCTGAAACAGGATCCTCTGCTCCACTGAGAGGTTTAGGAGAACGACCGAGCCAGTCGGCAGCGTTAAGACTGCTGAGCTGAAATACAGTCCTCACACCTTAATCAGGCCTGGGTTTCCTAGAGAAATTGGTCAGGAAATGAAGACTATGAATATGAAACATCTTGTGATCCTAGAAAGCAGGAAGATAAGAAAGAAGGACCACTCGGTCACTATGGCTGAATCATTTGAGCAGGACTCATAAATGAAATAATAAAACTATAGAATTCATAAAAGAAAAAAATGGAGACCTATAGATAGAACTTAGCATTTATGATCATTATACATAGAACCAATAAATAGAAACGGGTGGACAGTTCAGAAATGGCTAGAAATTAGTCTGATATAACAACAACAAAAAAAGATTTGAGAGGTTCACCATGCAGGGGAAAATGGAAACATATTAGAAAAGCAGAAAGGTTAGTGGAGGTAGGGGCAGAGAACACCCACCTTAGTACAGGTGGTAAAGATCCCAGAGGGGAACAGAAATGCAGTGTTTCAAATGCAAGACCCTCCATGAGGGAGGAAATCTGCATGTTTAGCTGAAAGGAGGATAACATATTCCAGGAAAACAGATGCAAAATGCTCAGGACTAAGAAGACATAAGCTGATTACAAGCAGAATTCCACAGGTTTTAAGAAATGTTGTGAAAACACCAATCCCCCAGTCCCGGGGCCCTGGGTGGGGAGGCTGTGGCTATCTGGTCAATGTGAGACCCGTCTCTTGGAAACATCTTAAGCCCAGCGGTGCAGGAGCCGTATCTGCAAACACCTGATGGGAACACAGTCACCCCTGAGACAGTCCCTGTGGACACAGCAACCTCAAGGACCAGCAGCAGGCAAGCAGGCCCTGCAGGACAGGAGGCCAGAGCTGCAGGCCCCTGGCTCCTCGACAAAGCCTGGCAGGACCCATCACTCGGGACTGCCTCACATCAAACAGGAGCGATGGGAGAGGCCCTGATGGGACCCATAACGTGGGGATTAATGCTGAGTGATTACAAACGATGATCAGAGCAGGGACCAGCAACGGATGCCTGAGTGTCACTTGTGAACTGCGGAGTCTCCCCTTCATCCCCCGCTAATGCTTCTCGCATCTTCCAAGTAAGCCAAGAGATTATCACCAAAGCTTGTATTAAATTGTATCAAATTTCCTTTGAAAATTGTACTTTACTTGGTTTGGATTACTCTGTGTTAGAAGGAACAGGACCCTTCCTGATTTTTCCACATTCCTCTAAGAAAGAAAACTAATGCACTCTAAAGATAACCAGGCGTGTATCTGTGTCTCAACAAACACGGTGTGGCTTTTGACGTTTCTACTGGAAACTGACAAACATGTTGTGCTGCAGACCTCGTGTCTTTCCTTGTACTTGCTGAATATTCTATTGTGAATAATAATCCAAAAACTTCTACAGAGTCTCTTTGTAGAAACCCAGTCCGTCTTCTCTCTGGTTTGCCGATAAAAACCCGTGGCCCACCTCGGGTTGTCCTGGCTGTGGACACCACCGTGCCTCCACCTTCCTCCCCAGGAGCTAGGCCCTGCCAGCATCCACCTGTGTGGTCAGGACTCTGAGTGCCTGCTTTAGGGAGGCTGTGGTCCCATCACATGTAAAGAAGCTCAGAGCTACTCCTACATCTCCAGGATCCGATGTGAGCATCAGTGAGGCACGTCTGAAGGACACTCAGTGTCTCCCGACACATAAGAAATGCCCCGTGTACCACCCGCCACCATCACCTGCCTGTCCCTGATTTGTGGGGCTCAGGTGCCGGGTCCACCAGTCTCTGCCTCCTGTCCTGACCCAGCCCTGCCTCTCAGGGCTCAGGGTCCACACCTGGAGGGCGACTCCTCCTCCCTGGGGACCCGGGACCTCTGCTTCCACATCATTTCAGAAGGGTTTATTCAGTTTCTTGCAGAGCCGCTGGCAGTTGGTAGAATTGGCTGGGCGATCAGTTTGGAGACAGTGGCATCTATCTATCCATCACTACCTGTGTCAAGATTGCCAGGAGAAATATCAAGAACCTCAGAAATGCAGATGACACCACACTTATGGCAGAAAGAGAAGAAGAACTAAAGGGCTTCTTGATGAAAGTGAAAGAGAAGAGTGAAAAAGTTGGCTTAAAACTCAGCATTCAGGAAAGTAAAATCATGGCAAGCCATCCCATCACTTCATGGCAAACAGATGGGTAATCAATGGAAACAGTGAGAGACTTTATTGGGCTCCAAAATCACTGCAGATGGTGACTGCAGCCATGAAATTAAAAGATGCTTGCTCCTTGGAAGGAAAGCTATGACCAACCTAGACAGCATATTAAAAAGCAGAGACATTACTTTGCCAACAAAGGTCCATATAGTCAAAGCTATGGTTTTTCCAGTAGTCATGTATGGATGTGAGAGTTGGACTAAAAGAAACCTGAGCACTAAAGAATTGATGTTTTTGAACTGCAGTGTTGGAGCAGATTCTTGAGAGTGTCTTGGACAGCAAGGAGATCAAACCAGTCCATCCTAAAGGAAACAAGTCCTGAATATTCACTGGAAGGACTGATGCTGAAGCTGAAACTCCAATACTTTGGCCACTTGATGTGAAGAACTGACTCACTGGAAAAGACCCCGATGCTGGGAAAGATTGAAGGCAGGAGGAGAAGGGGACAACAGAGGATGAGATGGTTGGATGGCATCACTGACTCAATGGACATGAGTTTGAGTAAACTCCAGGAGTTGGTGACAGACAGGGAAGCCTGGCGTGCTGCAGTCCATGGGCTCTCAAAGACTGGGACGTGACTGAGTGACTGAACTGAACAGACCTTGTATCAGTGCAGGTGTAGACAACGTCGGGTAGTTTGGGGAAGGACCGGCCTGGCAGGGGCTCTGCTGGCAGCTGACCCTTGCTCCTCTGTGCGTTCTGTTCACTGCAAGAGAATCCCTGTTATGAGTGTTCTCCTGAGTTGCCCTCTCCACAGCCTGTAATCGAGTGATCAGCACCACTGCCCTGCCCCTGGCTCTCAGTGTATTCTGCTTTCAGGAGACAGAGGAGTGAAAACCCACGTGATCCACCACTGAGTCCGGGGACGCCCACAGCAACGTGAAGGGGCAACGCCGCTCTCTCCTTCCCTGCGGCCTCCGCTTGGAGGAAATTCTTAACGTGGAGCCTGCAGTCCATGGATGCACATCAGGTCTGATATGGAGACTTTGAATTTGACGCAACGCTGTGTGTTGATGTGCACATATGTGGACTTGTCTGAGGAGAGGCCCAGCAGGATTTCAAAGACACGCATATGCACCAGAAGTCCTTAGCACGGGGCTTCCGGTCTGGTCCCCGATGCGGAGCAGGAAAGTGCATCGAAGCACACCTGGGTCTCAGCGTCAGAGGGTGAGAATGGGCTAACGCGCGCCACCTGGCGGCACAGGAGCATCTCTGCCTCACAGGAAGACCCTGCTCCTGGGGCAGCTCAGACTGCTCATCGCTGGGTGGGCATCAGGGAGGGGCGGGGCCCTGCTGTGCTGACGGCTCAGCGGGAAGGCTTCAGGAGCCCCCTCCTCACCTGCTCAGGCCTGAGACCACCTTGCAGGATTCTGTGAGCCTAAAGACATCAAAGGACCAAAGCGGATGGAGGCTCACTCTAAAGACCCGCAGTGAGAATAAGTCTTCTCATACCGGGGAGGGAGTCCACCCAGAGGCAGTTACCAGGGGTCCAGACACATTAACACACTATTCCATGCTCTGGGAGCTGTGACTCCAGCTACAGGGTCTGTGGCTATATTTGAGTTAGAAATAGCAAAATGAAATCATGATATGTATTAATATTAACTTAAACATACACACAACAGCATTCTATTCCATTGAAAGACCTAGAAAAATGGCCAACCCAGTAGCTATGAGCACTCCTGTGCCAAGACTGCCCTGGTGCAATATCACTTATGTATCTTAAGAGAACCTGAGTACTGGGGAGAAATGGAAGTCCCAAGATGAATCTGGAACATCTTGTTATCCAGAACGGAACAGAACAAAGAAACGCTACTCAGTCACGCCATTGGAATAAGGCACCAAACTCTAAAAGACTCCCAGGAGACAAACTGGAGAAATGTAAACATTAAATTTTCAACTGGGCTGCAATCTATGAGCACATAATCGTACACAAATATAAGTACAAATAATATGCCAAATACATAAGCTGTCATGACTCTAAGAATTTCATCTAAGCCTCACAGCTCAGAAATCAGTACCAGCAGAAGATACAAAAGAGATAGCTAGGAATCCAGGCACATCACTACAGAAAATCATCACATCAAAGAAGAGAAAGAAGAAAAAACCTGCAAAGCAGCCTGAAACAGACAAAAGTATGCCCCTACGTGGTAATAAGTACTTTAAATGTAAATGGATCAAATTCTCCATTCAAAAGACACAGTGAAGCTGAAGAAGGGAACAGCAATCAGCCTCAATTGAAACGTAATCCAGGAAACGGAAGTGCATTTCCTACACATGGTTGAGCGATACAGTCAATTCCAATATGGCAGAATCATTTGAATAAGGCTCACAGATGAAATGATACAACTCTAGAAGTTAGAAAAGGGAGACGTGGAGCCCTATAGACACAAGCTGACCGTCAGAGATCATTGCAGACAGAACACGTGAAACAGAAGAGCACGGAGCCAGACAGAGAGCGGCACAAACTGAGAGGCTGAATGAGGAAGAAAAAGGACCTGGGAGGCTCACCACGCCGGGGACGGCAGAGCCGGGGCTGAGGCTCACTGTGCGGAGGGACGCGCAGAGCTGTGACACCACCACAGCGGCGAGCAGGACAGGGCAGGGATGGCTACAGAGTCCATAACTGAGGCTCACCGTGTGGGTGGGAGCACAGAGCTGTGACATCACCAGAGAGGTGAAGAGCTACCTGGCGGGGCAGTGGACACGCGGCTTCAGCACGAGTGTAAAGACTCAGTAAGTGGGATGGAAATGCATTCTTCAAATATAAGAAACACTCCATGACCTGAAGGAAAATCTGCATGTTTAGCTGAAAGGATAACATGTTCCAGGAAAACAGATGCAAAATGCTTAGGACTATGAAGACATAAGCTGATTACAAGCAGAATTCCACAGGTTTTAAGAAATGTTGCAAAAACACCAGTCCCCCAGTCCTGGGGCCCTGGGTGGGGAGGCTGTGGCTATCTGGTCAATGTGAGACCCGTCTCTTGGAAACACCCTAAACCCAGCGAGGCAGGAGCTGTATCTGCAAACACCCAATGGGAACAGAGTCACCCCTGAAACAGTCCCTGTGGACACAGCATCCTCAAGGACTAGCAACAGGCAAGCAGGCCCTGCAGGACAGGAGGCCAGAGCTGCAGGCCCCTGGCTCCTCGACAAAGCCTGGCAGGACCCTGCCCTCAGGACTGCCTCACATCAAAGAAGAGCGATGGGAGAGGCCCTGATGGGACCCATAACGTGGGGATTAATGCTGAGTGATTACAAACGATGATCAGAGCAGGGCCCAGCAACGGATGCCTGAGTGTCACGTGTGAACTGTGGAGTCTCCCCTTCATCCCCACGCTAATGCTTCTTGCATCTTCCAAGGGGACCGGGAGGTTCCTATCAAATCTGCATCATAAGTTTCTTTGAAAACTGTTTTTCCCTGACTTGGTTTGTGTTATTCCCACCCTGCCACCCTGTTAAGGAGGGGCTGGACTCCACTGATGTCCCCAATTTCCCAGAAGAAGGAAGACCTGGGAAACACAGTGTATCTTTTGATGTTTTTATTTGAAACTGACATATATGCTGTGCTACAGAATTTCTGTCTTTCCTTTTACTTGCTGAATATTATATTTTTGAAAATTCAGTCACCTTTCTTTGTATGAACCCAGTCCATCTTCCCTCTGGTGCCTAGTTCTCCAGCATAAGCCTCCACCCTGCTTACTGAGGGTCTCAGCTGTGGACACCAGGGGAGCCCCCACCTTCCTCCCCAGGAGCCAGGCCCTGCCAGCACCTCCTATGTGGTCCAGGCTCTGAGGGCCTGCCTAGCGGGGCCATGGTCCCATCACACGCAAAGGGGCTTAGAGCTACTCCCATCTCCAGGATCTTATGTGAGCACCAGTAAGGCACGTCTGAAGGACACTCGGAGCGCCTCTCGACACATAAGAAAGGCCCCGTGTACCACCCGCTGCCATCATTGTGCCTGATTTCAGAGGCTCAGGTGCCAGGTCCCCTCATCTCTGCCTCCTGTCCTGCTCCAGCCCTGACTCTCAGGGCCCAGGCCCCTCATCTAGAGGGTGACTCCGCTTCTCTGGTGATCCCTGAATTCTCCGGCTTCCACATCACTGCAGAATTGTTTATTCAGTCCCTACACAGCCCTCTGGGAGATGTTAGCATCGGCTGTGTGATTAGTTTGGAGACAGTGGCGTCCCCTGGGCCAGCACTCCTTTGTGTCGATGCGTGTTTAGACAACGCCCAGGAGTTTGGTGGAGGACCACCCGCGTGGGGCCATCCTGGTCACTGATGCTCGCTCCTCTGCAGGTTCTGTTCACTGCAAGTGAATCGTTGTTGTGATTATTCTCACTTGCATTGCTCTCTACAAGGCTGTAATTTACCTTCCGCACGTAAAGCAGTATTCTACCATCTTAAAAAATGGTTTACCCTGTGCCTTTGCTTTCGATGTGTTTTGCATTCAGGTGACAGAGGACTGAAAACCCATGTGATCTGCCCTCCAAACCCCTTGGGACGCCCACCGGAAAGCGAAGGGGAAGTGCTGCTCCCTCCTTGTTCCTTGGCATCTCTGTTAGGAGTGCCTCCTCAGCGGGGAAATTGAGGACCACGGTGGGCTGACAGGGAGTCTATACAGAGCTGTGTGTTGACATGCAGATGCGTAAATCTGTCTACTGGGAGAAGCATTAGAACTTCAGAGAGGGGTATATGCACGGAAAGTACTTTAGAGAGGCGTCTACACACGGAAAGTATGCAGAATGGAGTATACGCACGAGAAGTACTCAGAGAGGGGTATACACATGAGAAGTACTCAGAGAGGGGTATACACGTGAGAAGTACTCAGAGAGGGGTATACGCACAGAAAGTACTCAGGGGTATACACGTGAGAAGTACTCAGAGAGGGGTATATGCACAGAAAGTACTTCAGAGAGGAGTCTACACACGGAAAGTACTCAGAATGGGGTATACGCAAAAGAATTACTCAGAAAGGGGTATACACATGAGAAGTACTCAGAGAAGGCTATATGCATGAAAAGTACTCAGAGAGGGGTATACACACAGAGAGTGCTAAGAATGGGGTATATGCACGAGAAGTACTCTGAGAGGGGTATACACGTGAGAAGTACTCAGAGAGGGGTATACGCATGGAAAGTACTCAGAGAGGGGTATATGCACGAGAAGTACTCAGAGAGGGGTATACACGTGAGAAGTACTCAGAGAGGGGTATACGCACAGAAAGTACTCAGAGAGGGGTATATACATGAGAAGTACTCAGAGAGGTGTATACACATGAGAAATACTCAGAGAGGGGTATACATATGAGAAGTACTCAGAGAGGGGTATAGGCACGGAAAGTACTTCAAGGAGGGGTATACACACAGAGAGTACTCAGAGAGGGCTATACACATGGAAAGTACTCAGAGAGGTGTATACACACAGAGAGTACTCAGAATGGGGTATACTCACGAGAAGTACTCAGAGAGGGGTATACGCACGGAAAGTACTCAGAGAGGGGTATACACGTGAGAAGTATTCAGAGAGGGGTATATGCACGAGAAGTACTCAGAGGGGGTATACACATGAGAAGTACTCAGAGAGGGGTATATGCATGGAAAGTACTCAGAGAGGGGTATACACGTGAGAAGTATTCAGAGAGGGGTATACGCACGAGAAGTACTCAGAGAGGGGTATACACATGAGAAGTACTCAGAGAGGGGTATACGCACGGAAAGTACTCAGAGAGGGGTATACACGTGAGAAGTACTCAGAGAGGGGTATACACGTGAGAAGTACTCAGAGAGGGGTATACACGTGAGAAGTACTCAGAGAGGGGTATACGCACGGAAAGTACTTCAGAGAGGGGTATACGCATGGAAAGTACTCAGAGAGGGGTATACACGTGAGAAGTACTCAGAGAGGGGTATACGCACGGAAAGTACTTCAGAGAGGAGTCTACATACGGAAAGTACTCAGAACGGGGTATACGCACGAGAAGTACTCAGAGAGGTGTATACACGTGAGAAGTACTCAGAGAGGGATATACACACAGAGAGTACTCAGAATGGGGTATACGCACGAGAAGTATTCAGAGAGGGGTATACACATGGAAAGTACTCAGAGAGGGGTATACACGTGAGAAGTACTCAGGGGTATACACGTGAGAAGTATTCAGAGAGGGGTATATGCACGGAAAGTACTCAGAGAGGGGTATACACATGAGAAGTACTCAGAGAGGGGTATACGCACAAGAAGTACTCAGGGAGGGGTATACGCACGGAAAGTACTTCAGAGAGGGGTATACACACAGAGCGTACTCAGAGAGGGCTATACACATGGAAAGTACTCAGGGGTATATGCACGGAAAGTACTCGGAGTGGGTCTACAGGTGGGGTCCTTGACATGGAGCAGGGAAAGGATGTTAAAACACATTTGTTTCACCTTCAAAAAGTTAAAGTTACCTAACATGCTGTGTGTAACACTGTAGGAGCATTTGTGCATCACAGAAATACCCGCCTTCCTGAGAGCAGCTCACACGCTGCTCATCACTTGGTGGGCATCAGGCAGGCGCGAGGCCCCTGCTGTGCTGACGGCTCAGCAGGAAGGTTTCAGGAGTCCCCTCCTCACCTGCTCAGGCCTGAGACCACTTTGCAGGACTCGGTGATCCTAAAGACATCAAAGGGGATGAAAACTGTTGGTCACTCAATCATGTCCGCCTCTTCGCGACCCCATGGACTGTAGCCCACCAGGCTCCTCTGTCCATGGGACTCTCCAGGCAAGAATACTGGAGTGGGTAGCCATTCCCTTCTCCAGAGCATCTTCCCCACCCACGGATGGAACCCGGGTCTCCCGCATAGCAGGCAGATAGATTCTTTACTATCTGAGCCACCAGAAAATCCCTAAAAAGAATGAAGGCTTACTCTAAAGACCCCCAAGGAAACCCAAGTCCTCTCATACCCTGGGGAGGGAGCCCACCCAGAGGCAGTTACTAGGAGTTCTCTGGACACGTTAACACACTGTCTGTACCTGGATACAAACGTTTCTCTCTGTAACTTCACTAACTTCAGAGGGACGCCCTGCCTCCGCCTGGGGTGAGGGGCCTGCAGGCCTGAGGGCCGGCTCCTAGGAGGTCCTGCAGCGCCATCGTGTGGCAGCAGGAGGAACAGCACGGCGTCGGTCCCCTCTGAGCTCAGAAGTACTCACACCCATGGGACCGCTGGGCCATCCTTACTCTTAAAAATAACTTGTCTAGGTGAAACCCAGGCTCCACTGGCCTCCTGAACTTTACCTGCCTACCCTGCCTCCAACCCTGGACAGAGTGACCGAGTGGCATTTTTTTTAAGACTCAGCTATATGATGCTTCCTACAGAGATCCATCTGAACTTCAAGGACATACATGGGCTAAAAATGAAGGGAAGGAAAAAGATATTCCACGAAAACGAATAGGGAAAGATACACTTACATCAGAGGAAATAGGTTTGTTAGTGAAAACCTATAACTAGAGGCAGAATGTCATTCTATAACAGCAAAAGAGTGAATTCATGAAGAGGATTACAGCCGTAAACATAGATGCACCCACATCAGAGCAATTAAATGTTATACAAGCATTAACAGACCTTAAAGCGGAACTAGACACAGATGCAATAACGGCAGGGAACTCCAGTGCCCCGCATTCAGCAATGGATAGATGGTCCAGACAGAAAATAAATAAGGAGATGTTGGGCTTGAATTACACATTATATCACAAGGACTTAACAGATATCTATGTAATGTTCCACCCAATAGGATGACATGGAACATTCTCCACTCTTCATTCTCATATGTTCAGTTCAGTTTAGTTCAGTCGCTCAGTCGTGTCCGACTCTTTGCGACCCCATGAATTGCAGCACACCAGGCCTCCCTGTCCATCACCAACTCCCGGAGTTCACCCAGACTCATGTCCATCGAATCAGTGATGCCATCCAGCCATCTCATCCTCTGTTGTCCCCTTCTCCTCCTGCCCCCAATCCCTCCCAGCATCAGAGTCTTTTCCAGTGAGTCAACTCTTCGCATGAGGTGGCCAAAGTATTAGAGTTTCAGCTTTAGCACCATTCCTTCCAAAGAAATCCCAGGGCTGATCTCCTTCAGAATGGACTGGTTGGATCTCCTTGCAGTCCAAGGGATTCTCAAGAGTCTTCTCCAACACCACAGTTCAAAAGCATCAATTCTTCGGTGCTCAGCCTTCTTCACAGTCCAACTCTCACATCCATACATTAACACAGGAAAAACCATAGCCTTGACTAGACAAACCTTTGTTGGCAAAGTAATGTCTCTGCTTTGAATATGCTATCTAGGTTGGTCATAACTTTCCTTCCAAGGAGTAAGCATCTTTTAATTTCATGGCTGCAGTCACCATCTGCAGTGATTTTGGAGCCCCAAAAAATAAAGTCTGACACTGTTTCCACTGTTTCCCCATCTATTTGCCATGAAGTGATGGGACCAGATGCCATGATCTTCATTTTCTGAATGCTGAGCTTTAAGCCAGGTTTTGAGTCTCAATATATTTAAGACTGAAATAATATCAAGTATCCTTTCTGACTGCAATGGCATGAAACTAGAAATCATTGACAGGAAAATAGAAACGTTCACGAAAACGCGGAAATAAATAAGACACTCCTTAACAACCAACGTGTCAAAGAAAAAGATCAAGGGGGAAATAAATCAATATCTTTAAACAAACAAAATGGAAACGCGACATACCAAAGCTCACGGGATGCAGCAGAAGCAGTTCTGAGACAGTCAAATGGCTTGAATAGCTGTGTCCGCCCCGCTGCCCAGCCCTGGGTCCTGCACTGAAACCCCAGCATCCAGTGTAATGGTGTTTGAACGTGGAGTCTTTGGAAGGTGCTCAGGTCCTAGGAGTGGGCCCCTCGTGAATGGGATTAATGTTCTTATAAAAGAGACCCCATGGAGAAGGCAATGGCACCCCACACCAGCACTCTTGCCTGGAAAATCCCATGGACGGAGGAGCCTGGTAGGCTGCAGTCCATGGGGTCGCTAAGAGTCGGACACGACTGAGCAACTTCACTTTCACTTTTCACTTTCCTGCATTGGAGAAGGAAATGGTAACCCACCCCAGTGTTCTTGCCTGGAGAATCTCAGGGACAGGGGAGCCTGGTGGGCTGCCATCTCTGGGGTCGCACAGAGTCGGACACGACTGAAGAGACAGCAGCAGCAGCAAAACAGACCCCATAGAACTCCCTCGCCCTCCCGGCCACGTAAGGACACAGCGACACGATGCCGCCGATGAGCCTGGAAGCGGCCCCCCCAGCGCGGCAACCCGCCCAGCGCCAGCACCGTGGAGCTACCCGGCTCCATGGCGTGAGAAACACGCTTCCGTCCTTTATAAGCCACCCCGCTTGCAGTATTTTGTCAGAGCAGCCCAAATGGCCTGAGACAGAGCTTACAGCAATCAACACTCACATAAAGACAGAGGAAAGGTCTCCAGAAGGCAACCTTTACATCTCAAGGAGCTAGAAAAAGAAGAACGAACTAAGTTCCAAGTTAGCAATAGGAAGAAAATAACAAAGGTCAGAGCAGAAATAAATGAAACTGAGGGTACAAAGCAATAGAAAATATCCAGGAGACCAAGAGCTGGGCTTTTGAAAAGAAACAAAACTGATGAGCCTTTAGCTAGATTAACTGGAAAAAAGAGAGAGAGAGAGAGAGAGAAAGAGAGAGAAAGAAAAAGAGAGAGAGAGGGAGAGTGAGAGAGAGAGAATGAGAGAGAGGGAGAGAGAGAGAAGAGAGAGAAAGAGAAAGAGAGAGAGAGGGAGAGAGAGAGAAAGAGAGAGGGAGAGAGAGAAAGAGAGAAAAAGAGAAAGAGAGAAAGAGAGGGAAAGAGAGAAAGAGAGAGAGGGAGAGAGAGAAAGAGAGAGAGAAAGAGAAAGAGAGGGAGAGAGAGAAAGAGAGAGAGAGAAGAGAGAGAGAGGGAGAGGGAGAGAGAAAGAGAAAGAGAGAGAGGGGGAGAGCGAGAAAGAGAGAGAAAGAGAGAGAGAGACAGAGAGAGAGAGAAAGAGAAGACTTGACCACAACATTATTAATTGGCTATCCTCCAATGTAAAATTAAAAAAAATTTTTTTAAAGAACAAAAGGAAAGTAAGTTATAATAAAATAATGTGTATTTCAATAAAAAAAGAGAGAAGATTCAAATAAAATCAGACATGAAAGAGGGGACATTGTAACAGAGACCCCCGAAATGCACAGATCATACGAGTCTATTATGAAGTTATACATCAATGTCAACAGAAAAAGAAAGGAAAATGCACCACTCGAGAGTTGTGAGTTAAGTTTTATTTAAGCTACGTCCGCAGCTCCAAGGAACTGCTCTGCAAAGGTGAGGCGAGAGCTCAGTGTGCGTGATTTTGCTGAAGGAGGAGAACGTGCGACCAAGCCTTGGTTGGCGGAAGGTTGCCCCAGTCGCGGGAATCAAGTGTCTCAGGTAATGACTTTAGTGCTTGTCCAGATGGGAGGAGACACCCAGCTCGTCAGTCCTTCTCCTGATAAATGTCTCTTCGAGGGCCTGTTCTGCTAGTTTTCTCCCAGGCACATTGTGCTTCATTCCTGACCTCCTTTCAGAGGGCGTTGAAGGCCAGTGACTGCAGTGGCTTGTGACCTCATTCTTACAGAACCAGAGGGTGAAGGACGATTTTTAGTTGGCACCAACAAGTTGGAAAACTCCAATGTGTATTTTTTCAATACCACCAGACAATTTTTTAAGTTCTCTATGGTCACTGACCAGGTATCCCACAAAGTAACTCAATTCTGTTCTGACACTGTCTACCTGGAGTTAGTGTCTGACCCCAGGGGTTACTGCTCAGTCCTTCAACTGCCCACTTTCCACTTCAGACACCAACATCAAGTCCAGGTTGTCACCAGCGCTTCTAGACTGATTGGACACGGAGCAGAGGCTCAGCAACCCTCTCCTTGGGGTTGACTGATGTGCCAGAGCAGCTCACAGAGTTACTGGATTACTGATCTGGCATAAAAGGATGGGATTCAGGAACTGCCGGTGGGAGAGGTGCAGGGCAAGGCGTGCACGGGGCACAGCACTTCCATGCCCTCTGCAGCCGCCCGCTCTGCCCGAGCCTCCGCGTGCTCGTCAGCCTGGACGCTCACTAGCCCAGACCGTTGAAGAGCTTTTGCAGAGCTTAGTCTGCAGCTCCCCCTCCCCAGACGTCAGTGGGTCAGCCTGCGAGTTCTCTCTCAATCAGCCTGAGACTTCTCTCTGATCCCTAGTCTTTCTGATGGCCAGCCCCATCCTGAGACACTCCAGGGGTCCCACCTGGTCAGCAACCACTCAGGTGCTCCAATGGGACTTGTAATGAAGGACAGACACTCCCATCACTAAGGAAATCCCAAGGGTGCCAGGGGCTCTGTGCTGGGAACCAGGGACAAAGACAATATGTCTATTCTTATTAGACGCAGTACCCTAGGAGAAAGAGAGTCCTGGACACACATGACCAAGACTGAATCATGAAGAAACACAAAATCTGAACAGACTGAATCAAAAAACTCCCAGATGACATCATGAGAGGCAAAAGCAAAAATAAACAAGTGGAACCACAGCAATTCAGCAGTTTCTGCACAGCGACAGACACCGTCAGCAGAGTAAAAAGACAACCTGGGGAACTGGAGGAAATGCTTGCAAATCATTTATCTGATGTTACTATAAACATATAAGGAACTTACACAACTCAATAGCAAAATACAAACAATTGAATTAAAAATGGGCAGAGAACATGAACAGATATTTTTACAAGAAGACATACAAAAGGCCAATAGGCATACTGGGAGAAGTGCTCAGCATCACTAACCATCAGTGGGATGCAAGTCAAAACCACAGTGAGGTCCCCCTCTGCACCTCCCAGAATGGCCTCCCAGAATAGGAGAGAATCATCAAGGCAGAATGTGAAGGAACTTGGGCAGAATGTTGGAGGGAATGTAATTTTGCTGTAGGTTGGAGAGCAGCAGGAGAATCAAAAAATTTAGAACTTCCATACAATCCAGCATGCCACATCTGGAATTGTTTCCAAAAGAAATGAGCGTAGTATATCAAAGAGGAGGTTGCAGCTCACAAAAATTAAAACTAGAACTAGGTGTCCATCAACAGATGAACGTGTCCAGCATCTCAGAAATCTGGAATTGTTTCACAAAGAAATATGCTGTAGTATATCAAAGAGCTGATCTGCACACCCACAGACTGTAGCCCACCAGGCATTGTCCACAACAGCAAGAAGATTGGAGCTGGAAGCAACCTCCTGCCAGGTGTCCATCAACAGATGAACGTGTGTGGTTACATCTCACTGAACCACCAGAAAAGAAACCTGAGGTGGTTACAAAAGCCTTACAAACAGTATACAAAAAGCCTTACAAACAGTATGCAAAAGCCTTACAAACAGGTCGTGTCTGACTCTCTGTGACCCTTACAAACAGTATACAAAAGCCCAGTATACAACCCTTACAAACCTCTGTCAAACAGGATTCTCCAGGCAAGCCTTACAAACATTGAGCTGGTTGCCAAACATTTCCTTACAAACAGTATACAGGGATCCCACAAACAGGATCAAACAGCCTTACAAAATCTTCAAACAGTATACAAAACAGCCTTACAAACAGTATACCCTTACAAACAGTATACCACAGCCTTACAAACAGTATACAAAAGCCTTACAAACAGTATACAAACAGCCTTACAAACAGTATACAAACAGCCTTACAAACAGTATACAAACAGCCTTACAAACAGTATACAAAAGCCTTACAAACAGTATACAAACAGCCTTACAAACAGTATACAAAAGCCTTACAAACAGTATACAAAAAGCCTTACAAACAGTATACAAACAGCCTTACAAACAGTATACAAAGCCTTACAAACAGTATACAAAAGCCTTACAAACAGTATACAAACCTTACAAACAGTATACAAAAGCCTTACAAACAGTATACAAAAAGCCTTACAAACAGTATACAAAAAGCCTTACAAACAGTATACAAAAGCCTTACAAACAGTATACTTAAAAAAGCCCTTACAAAACAGTATACAAAAAGCCTTACAAACAGTATACAAAAAGCCTTACAACAGTAAACAGCCTTACAAACAGTATACAAAAAGCCTTACAAACAGTATACAAAAGCTTAAACAGTACAAAAGCCTTAAACAGTACAAACAGTATACAAAAAGCCTTACAAACAGTACAAACAGTACAAACAGTATACAAACACAAAAGTATACAAAAACAAACAGTATACAAACAAACAAACAGTATACAAACAGCCTTACAAACAGTAGCCTTACAAACAGTATAAAAAGCCTTACAAACAGTATACAAAAGCCTTACAAACAGTATACAAAAGCCTTACAAACAGTATACAAAAGCCTTACAAACAGTATACAAAAGCCTTACAAACAGTATACAAAAGCCTTACAAACAGTATACAAAAGCCTTACAAAAATACAAAAAAGCCTTACAAACAGTATACAAAAAAGTATACAAACAGCCTTACAAACAGTATACAAAAGCCTTACAAACAGTATACAAACAGTAAACAAAAGCCTTACAAACAGTATAGCCTTACAAAAGTACAAAGCCTTACAAACAGTATACTTAAAGCCTTACAAACAGTACAAAAGCCTTACAAACAGTATACAAAGCCTTACAAACAGTATAAAGCCTTACAAACAGTAACAAAAGCCTTACAAACAGTACAAAAAAGCCTTACAAACAGTATACAAAAGCCAAACAAACAGTATACAAAGCCTTACAAACAGTATATAAAAAGCCTTACAAACAGTAAAACAGCCTTACAAACAGTATACAAACAGCCTTACAAACAGTATACAGCCTTACAAACAGTATACAAAAGCCTTACAAACAGTATACAAACAGCCTTACAAACAGTATACAAACAGCCTTACAAACAGTATACAAACAGCCTTACAAACAGTATACAGCCTTACAAACAGTATACAAAAGCCTTACAAACAGTATACAAAAGCCTTACAAACAGTATACAAACAGCCTTTAAACAGTAAACAAAAGTACAAACATACAAACAGCCTTACAAACAGTATACAAAAGCCTTACAAACAGTATACAAACAGCCTTACAAACAGTATACAAAGCCCCTTACAAACAGTATACAAAGCCTTACAAACAGTATACAAACAGCCTTACAAACAGTATACAAACAAACAGCCCAAAAGCCTTTACAAACAGTATACAAAAGCCTTACAAACAGTATACAAACAGTACAAACAAAAGCCTTACAAACAGTATACAAAACCTTACAAACAGTAAACAGTATACAAAAGCCTTACAAACAGTATACAAACAGCCTTACAAACAGTATACAAACAGCCTTACAAACAGTATACAAAAGCCTTACAAAACAGTATACAAAAAGCCTTACAAACAGTATACAAACAGTATAAACAGTAAAGCCTTACAAACAGTATACAAACAGCCTTACAAACAGTATACAAAAGCCTTACAAACAGTATACAAAAGCCTTACAAACAGTATACAAACAGCCTTACAAACAGTATACAAAGCCTTACAAACAGTATACAAAAGCCTTACAAACAGTATACAGCCTTACAAACAGTATACAAAAGCCTTACAAACAGTATACAAAAGCCTTACAAACAGTATACAAAAGCCTTACAAACAGTATACAAAGCCTTACAAACAGTATACAAAAGCCTTACAAACAGTATATAAACAGCCTTACAAACAGTATACAAAAGCCTTACAAACAGTATACAAAAGCCTTACAAACAGTATACAAACAGCCTTACAAACAGTATACAAACAGCCTTACAAAAGGAGGCACTCCTGCCATGTGTGGCGACACGGATGAGCCTGGAGGGCACTGAGCTAAGTGAAATAAGCCACATGTAAAAAGACAGACGCTGTGAGGTCTCATTCACACGAGGACTCTAAACCACCTGAACTCATGGCAACAGAGAGCAGAGTGGTGGTTTCCAGGGACTGGGCTTCCCTGGTGGCTCGGATGGTAAAGAATCTGCCTGCAATGCAGGAGACCCAAGTTCGATCCCTGTGTTGGGAAGATCTCCTGGAGAAGGGAATGGCAACCCACTCCCGTATTCTTGCCTGGAGAATCCTGGGGACAGAGGAGCCTGGCGGGCTACAGTCCATGAGGTTGCAAATAGTCATACATGACTGAGTGACTAACACACACACTCCCAGGGACTGGGGAGGTGACAGAAACAGGGACCTGTTGGTTAAAGGGTACAAGCATTCAGCTACAAGACGGTAAGTTCTGGCGTCTGATGTACAGCGTGGTGACTATAGCTAATAATGTGTTAAACGCTTGAACTTTGTTAAGACAGTAAATTATCAAGTGTTCTCATCACAGGAGAAGGGTGGCTATGTGAGGTGGCAGGTGTGTTAATTAACTGGATTGTTGGAACCATTTCACAATGTGTGGATCTAATGCACATGCTCACACAGCGTACCACAGAAGCAATTTTTATGTATTTATCAATCGTATCCTTTTTTCATTTACAGAAAAAATATGCAAAACGCAAACTCTACTAGATGGCCTTTGAAGGAGGCTGAGAACTGATTCATTAAACATGAGAAAGGGAAAGTAGGTTTATCCAATTTTTTATACACAAACTCTATCTCGTGGTAATCATAAAATGAAAGGAAGAATTCCAGCTTATAAATGGGGAGAAATCATAGGATCAGAAACTCAACATCCTGTATCACTCATGATCTAATGAATCTAGGCAAAGATAATGAATCATTATGTATGGAGTTTACTGAAGGCAACCAAATCAGCACTCGGAGAAAAATGGATACCCTGAAATGCACATTAGAGTAAAAAGGACGGGCTTAGAACTACCGAGTCGAAAACCCACCCCAAGTACCAACAGAGGCTGAATTAGGGCTGTTGGCAGGCCCTGCCCGCCCCTGGGAGCCGGGCAGCGGGTGGGCGGTGGTGGCGCTGGCGGGTCCCCTGGGAGCCGCCCGAGCGGGGCTGATGCGCGGCTGCATCAGTGCCCGGGGGCGCTCCCGCCGAGCCCCACGGTGAGGGGCCGAGCGGAGCCGGCATGACCCGCACCCGCAGGAGGGCACCGGCGGGCGCGGCCTGTTTGGCGGCGCAACCGCTCTGTGCCGGAGGACAGACGCGCGGAGCTGTGGGGCAGCTCAGGGTCCGGGGCGGGCGCGGGAAGGAAACTAGCAGGACGGGCAGGCCGGCCGGCCCCCGCCCCCTGGCGAAGCCCCTGCATCTCCCCGGAGAGCGCAGACAGCGCCGTGCTGCCCCGGGGAGTGGCTGCGGCTCACGGAAGGTGGGGCCGCAGCCTGGTTGATTACCAGATGGCAAGGGGTGCACTATTTCCCGGGTGCCCTCAGGGCTCGGAAATTGGCATTTGGGGGCTGGAATTTCTGATGACTGTAACATCCTTGTTTACTGAAATGGCAGGAATACTCCATTTCTCAGAAGAAAGTCCGTAAAGCTGGGGAGACACAGAATTCTCAAGCCCAACTGGTCAGTGAAAACACTTAGAAGCTGGTAGAGCGGCCAAGGACGCCGAGACTACAACTAAAACCACTCTAAGCGCAAGCCTCTCCAAGGCCTTGCAGGGGCCACACTTGCAGGCAGGGAATCTGCACTCACCCCCGTGAGAGCAAGGCTGTCACAAGGCTTTTGATTGGCGGCGTGGATGTTCACAGAGTGACTGGAGGGGGAGCCGGTGTGCAGAAAGCGCTGTGCGTCGGTGGCCGCGTGAAGGTGGTGAAAGAAGCGAAGTCGCTCAGTCGTGTCCGACTCTGCGACCCCATGGACTGCAGCCCACCAGGCCCCTCCGACCATGAAATCTTCCAGGCAACAGTACTGGAGTGAGTTGCCATCTCCTGCTCCAGGGGATCTTCCCAACCCAGGGATCGAACCCGGGTCTCCCGCATGGCAGGCAGACGTTTTTACCGTCTGAGCCACCAGGGAAGCCAGCCAGATCCCAACTGTGTTTCAACAGCAGAACCAAGAGGAGCTGGTGGGACAGAAGGAACCCACGCCGCCTGTGGAGTCCTGGCTCCATCCTCATCGCCACCCCCCGCCCCCATTTCAGAGCGGCTCCCCAACGCCTGAACCTCCTTCAAGAACTGAGACGCAGGCCCAGGAGCCCCCTCGGCCCCCACCCCCCTGTCCAGCCCGTGGGGCCCAGGTTCGGTTCCTCGGGTCTGGTTATCCCGGGGGTGGGGAAGGGCCTTCAAGTCCTGAAAGCATTCACCGCCCAGCCAGCCATTTCTAGAATGAGCCTGCTCCCGTCGCCCCCCTGCTGCGATGCAGTTTATCCCCCATGCCTGTCGTGTCTTTGCAGCCCCAGATGCTGAGGCAGTCAGGTGAGTGTGAGGGAAATGAACCTCTGCCGACACTCTCTCATACAAATCGAGTTTGCCATCCATCACAGAACTAAACGTAAAAACAAAAAGGGATGCTCCTAGAAGGAAAGCTAGCAGATTTTTCAGAGGGCTCAGAAGAAGGCATACTAACCATCAAAGATAAAAAGTGTTCAATTAGATCATGAAAGTAAAAAAAAAAACCTGTCAAAGGATGCCGTTAAGATATCAAGACACGGACTTCCCAGGTGGTCGAGTGGTTAAGACTTCGCCTTCCAATGCAGGGGGTGTGGGTTTGATCCCTGGTCAGGGACCTAAGACTTTGCTTGCTTCACAGACAAAAAGCCAAAACAAAAAACAGCAATATTGCAACGAATTCAACAGAGACTTTAAAAATGGTCTGCATCAAGGTAATCTGTAAATTGAAAAAAGATATCAAGACAATAATGAGGCAAAGCAAATAATAGGAGAAATATATATAATATATACATATACACACACACAGTTTATTTAGATATAATTTGTGAGAATTCCAATAAATCAATCACGGAAAAAAAGAAAAACAAATAAAAACCCACAATAAAATCGGCCCCAAAACAGAACGAACGTTTTTCCCAGAGTATACAAATGGCCAGTAAGCATGTGGGAAGGTCCTTGACAACCTGAGTCACCAAAGAGATGCAAATCGAGGCGAACGTGAGCCATCACTGCCCCCGCACGGGAACACTGCAGATTCTTAAAATCTGCAAATACAAGGGGAGACAGGGAGTCGCTGTACGCTCAGACCCACCAGCAAGGTTGAAAAAGGCATGAGTGTCATGGAAACCGTCAGGCTCTGATGAAGTTAAACCTTGCCACGGTCCCCAACCCACAGTCCCCCAGCCCACGTCTACACGTGTAACCAAAACAAATAAGACACATTCTCAGAAAGATGCGTGTACACACACATGTAACTGCATCCCGATGCTGTGCGCCCGAAACGAGCAATGCTGCATGCCAGTCACGCGCCAGCAACACAGTGGCAGCGCGAGCGGTTCACGGGAGTCCCGTGCGTCGCGGCCCAGCGCCGGGCACAGTGCCAGCATCTGCGAACAAGGGGTGAGAGGGTCCTCGGGAGCACACTTCCACCTGGAACACTTCTTGGCGATTAAAAGTTCACGCACAAAAACAAAAAAATAAATAAAAGTTCACGCACGTCTCTGAGACACAGGATAAGATGCTAAGTCAAAGAAGCCAGGATATATGCTTACGATATCGTTTATGTGCCTCCAACTACAGGAACACCAGTCAGAAGGGAGGGGGCTGTGGGCCTGGGGACTGGGGCTGGAAGGGCCAGAGACCCTGCATGATGGAGACCACCCAGCACGACCAGGGGGCAGTTACATCACAGCCTGCTGAGCGAAACTGCTGGGGTCACGGATTCGAAACACTTGAATCACATCTCTGGATGTAACTGTCACCTCAGTAGGAAAATTAAAATCAATTCCTAGAAAATGAAGTTCCATCGGAGAAGATGTCTAAGCAAATGGTGGCCAATCCACCCAAACTGTCTTCACAGCCCTCAATGACCGTCAGTGTGCACTATGTCGGTTGACTCATGGGATTTTTATAAAAATGGACTGAAGAAGGCTAAAAAGCGTAGGAGGAGTCATAGCAGTTTGTGAAGCCAGGTCCCGTGAAGAGAAGAATAGGGGGTCTAATTCGTGTTTGGGGGGATGAACTGAGCAGAGGGAAGGCAGGAAGGCCAGGAAGGCCAAGGACTTCAAATCCTGCTTCTCAAATTCAACAAAATATTGAGACTGGCCGTGTGGGGATTTGGGAACTATAAGTAGTCTTTTATTTTTCTGCTCAATAATTTTATTTACAGAAATGACACCAACTGATGTTTAAGAAGAGAAATAGAAACTTACAGAGGTTTATCGATGAGCAGAAACAGGAAAACCAAGGATGTGACTCGCCGCCTGGGGTGGTCAGACCTCGGGGCTCCCTGAGCTGGGAGCACAGGCTCTGTTTACAAAGAGAAACACCCTGAGGAGGAAACTACATTTAGAAATCAAGGAAGCAGACCTTGGTGTGAGCTACTGGGGGCTCATGGGACTGTAAAGAGTTTAAGAATAACGTGTGTGTTTGAAAGAGGTAAACACACAAGAGGAAGTCATGTGTTGAGTATAAACACCCGGCAGGTATATAGAGGCTCCCGGCCCCGGAGGCCCCACACTGAGCACCTTCTCTCTCTCCACCTGCTCCTCTGACCTACTCCACCCTCAACCCACCAGAACCATGGGCTGCTCTGGCTGTTCCGGAGGCTGCGGCTCCAGCTGTGGTGGCTGCGGCTCCAGCTGTGGAGGCTGTGGCTCCTGTGGGGGCTGTGGCTCCAGCTGCTGTGTGCCCATCTGCTGCTGCAAGCCCGTGTGCTGCTGTGTGCCAGCCTGCTCCTGCTCCAGCTGTGGCAAAGGGGGCTGCGGCTCCTGTGGGGGCTCCAAGGGGGGCTGTGGCTCCTGTGGGGGCTCCAAGGGGGGCTGTGGCTCCTGTGGAGGCTCCAAGGGGGGCTGTGGCTCATGTGGGGGCTGCGGCTCCTGTGGGGGCTCCAAGGGGGGCTGTGGCTCCTGTGGCTGCTCCCAGTCCAGCTGGGCTGTGGCTCCCTCCAGCTGCTGCAAACCCTGCTGCTCCCAGTCCAGCTGCTGCATCCCTCCCAGTCTGCTGGTCCCAGTCCAGCTGCTGCAAACCCTGCTGTCCAGCTGCTGCAAACCCTGCTGCTCCCAGTCCAGCTGCTGCATCCCCGTGTGCTGCTCCCAGTCCAGCTGCTGCAAACCCTGGTGCTCCCAGTCCAGCTGCTGCATCCCCGTGTGCTGCTCCCAGTCCAGCTGCTGCAAACCCTGCTGCTCCCAGTCCAGCTGCTGTGTGCCCGAGTGCTGCCAGCGCAAGATCTAAGACTCTAGCCACAGGCCCATGTAATTCTTCCAGCTCAGGCATCTCAGGATGCGTCCTGGGCTGCATGTCATAGCCCTGACGTTGTAATGTCATCACGTCCTCCAGAATTTCTGCCCTGTCTCCAGAGCTGGGCATACAGCAGCCCGGCTGCAGATGAAGGCAGACGAGGAGGGCATCAGGCTCATGTCCATCACCCCCTAACGGAAAGCTGCCCCCGATTCCAACCCCACCCGAAGGGGCTCCCGTGGCCCTTGCTCCTGGCACCTCATGGTCTTTAGAGCCTGGGGCCCTGGGTCCCGCCGGGCTCCTCTCCAGGGTCTCGCCAGCCACCTCCAAGTCCTGAATGCCTCCCGCTCTCTTCCTTGGCATATTTTGGTGCACACTGGCCATTGTTAAATCCTTCAATAAACGCTTTTCCTCTGCACAAGACGCATTCTCACGATGAAATTTTTTCCAGCTCCTACCTTGTGAGTAAACCCCACAGATCTGCTTCCACCTTGATCACCGTCCTCTCCCGGCGGCCTGCCTGACCAGTCCACACTCTCTTTTGCTCACTCACTGACAGAGACCTACTGTGTGTGGCCCGCATTGGCGTCTGTTACAGAATGAGTGAGACACACCGCTGCCTGGGGGGGAGGAGCGTGGCGGGGTCTCAGCAGAGGGACTCAGCCTGCTCGTGGGGTGGGGGGAGTTGGGGAGCACACGGGAGGGGCCCCAGAGAAGGTGTGCAGGCTCAGGGGGCTGGTCCGGGGGCAGGGACTCGAGCTCCGCGACGTGCGGGCTGCTGGGGAAGCGCTGGCAGTATCTGGAGTCAGTGTCAGACGCTGTGTGACCTTTGCCAGGTAACCTGGGCTCTTGCTTCGGTTTTCTCACCTGGAAAATGGGGGTCAGTGAGCGTCCACCTCACAGTGTTGTGGTGAAGCTGGAGAGTCTGGCCCACGCCAAGTACTCGGGATGCCACAGACACACGGCATCTTCACACCACGGCTCACGGAGGGGGTACGATTGGGCGCAGGTGGAGCTGCGGAGGACC
This sequence comes from Bos mutus, assembly GCF_027580195.1. NCBI lineage: Eukaryota > Metazoa > Chordata > Mammalia > Artiodactyla > Bovidae > Bos > Bos mutus. Next base: position 61,924,219 of record NC_091638.1, on the reverse strand, counting down.
CTCCCGGCTCTTACCGAAAGCAGTTTGACCTTTTATTGGAAACTGAAGAGCCCGAGGATGAGGCTGGAAGCAGGCTGGCTCGAAGTCCGTTTGGTCGGGGGTCATCGAGGGCCTAACTCACGCAGGTGGGCAGCAGGACGCACTGGTGAGGAGTCCCCAGCCGGGGGGGACGGGCTCGCTGAGATGTCTGGGGGTGTGGAGAGCGCCGTGGCTCCAGGCGGCCAGGCAGGGGGTGCTGGCCCCGGACCACACGGTGCTAAGAGGAGGTGTACTCGTCTTCTGTTGCTGGGCCGCCAGTGACCGCAACTCAGGGGCTGGTCAATACAGCACACACACGCTTACTATCTCAGAGTTTCCCCAGGTCTGAAGCCCAGGCATGGCTCAGCGGCAGCCCCCATGGGGTCTCACGAGGCTGCAGTCAAGGGCCAACTGCATGCGCCTCTCATCTGAGGCTCTGGGCCCTCCCCTCCCCGCGCGGGGTGTGTGAAGAACGCTTCTCCGTTTCTTGAGCACCCTCAGCCAGGGATGGTCCTCAGCCGCAGGAGAGCCCACAGCTCCGGGACCCGTGATCCCTCAGACCCTGCACAACGTGTCGTGTTCCTCCCAGGCCGGCGGGGCTGCTTCTCTCTGACTCACAGTCTCCAAACCTAGACCCCTATTTCAGAGTTCCCCGGGTTCCGTGGTGGAATCTGAAACTGTAAAGAATCTGCCTGCAATGCTGGAGACGTGGGTTCAATCCCTGGGTGAGGAAGATCCCCTCAAGAAGGAAATGGAAACACACTTCAGCATTCTTGCCTGGAGAATTCCACGGACAGAGGAGCCTGGTGGGCCCCAGTCCACGGGGTCACAGAGTCGGACACAACTATACAGGTAACCACAGATTCAGGCAGGCCCCCCAGGCAACCTCCCTTTTGAGGAGCCCAACTGATCAGGGGCCTTAACTATATCTGCAAACATCCCCTTTGCCATATAACCAAACATAATCCCACGAGTGATACCTCGTAGTAATCACAGGCTCGTACACACTCAGAAGGAGATCCTGTAAGGAGGAGGGTCACTTGGGGTCACTTTACGGTCCTGTCCATCCCAGGAGGAGAGATGAGTGTGCAGATGAGGACAGGTCACGTTCACAATATCCGCAGGACATCAAAAATGGAGACATCCCGGAGGCAGTCAGGTGTGGCGGCCTGGAGGGTGGGTCTTCACAGACCTGGAGGCTATCAGGGCACGTGATGGCAACAAAGCTGACGATGAAGGGCTTCCCTGGTGTTCGTGAGACTCTGAGCTCCCAGAGCAGGGCGCCCAGTCTGCATCCCTGCTTGGGAAACTTGATCCCACGTGAACATCTAAGAGTCCACACACCGCAGGTAAGACCCCGCTGCGCAATGGAGACTGAGTATCCCACACTCCACAGTTAGGACCTGGTGCAGCCAAATAAACATTAAAAAAAAAAAAAAAAAAGCTGGGAGTGAATAAGACCAGCGGTGTCAGCCTTGGGGTAAATCTTAGGATCTAGAAAAGAGCAGCCAAGGCCAGGGCCTGGGGCACACGGACACTGGGAAACAGTGAATCCAAACAGGAGAGGAAGCGGGGGCCATCTGCGGGGAGAGGTGCTGGGGCTCCAGGGAGGCCTGCTGGCCATCTGCGGGCCGCAGAGGTGGTGGGGCTCCAGGGAGGCCTGCTGGCCATCTGCGGGCCGCAGAGGTGCTGGGGCTCCAGGGAGGCCTGCTGGCCATCTGCGGGCCGCGGAGGTGGTGGGGCTCCAGGGATGCCTGCTGGCCATCTGCGGGCCGCGGAGGTGCTGGGGCTCCAGGGAGGCCTGCTGGCCATCTGCGGGTTGAGGAGGTGCTGGGGCTCCAGGGAGGCCTGCTGACCTGGAGTCCATGGGCAGCTGGGCTTTCCCAGACTCCGCACGTGGAGAGACACGATTGTGCAGAAAGGCCTAAGGAACACACACAACAAACAAGAAAACAAACTCTTGGAGCTTACAGATGAGTTTTGAGTTTACCAAAGCCAGAAGATACAAGGTTAACACAGCAAAAATCAATCATCACGTCCACACAATAGGAATGAACAACTAGAAACCAAAACTTAGAGCACAGTATAGTTACAAACTCTCCAAAAAAGAAGACACGCAGGTCTAACAGCAACAACAGCAACATGTACAGCTCTGAATGCTGAAAACTACAAGATGCTAATGACCAAAATCGAAGATAGAGAGACACACCAGGTTCACGGACTGGGAAACTCAACATAGTTAAGATGTCAATTCTCCCAAATTCTAAAGAAATTCTTATCAAAATCCTAGCAGGATTCTTCTTCTCAGCTGCTTCTAAAAGGTATATAGAAAGATGAAGGAACTAGAATAGTCGAAGCAATTTTAAAAAATAATATAATTAGAAGAACAACAAATGATTTTAAGACTTGCTATATAGCCACAAGTCTATAGCTTGTAGAAAGAGGAGAGTGAAAAAGTTGGCTTAAATCTTAGCTAAGATCATGGCATCCCATCCCATCACTTTATGGCAAATAGATGGGGAAACAATGGAAACAGTGAGAGACTTTATTTTCTTAGGCTCCAAAATCACTGCAGATGCTGACTGCAGCATGCTCCCTGGAAGAAAAGCTATGACCAACGTAGACAGCATATTAAAAAGCAGAGACAGAGGAGGGAGGTCTTTGGTCCGGCCCTTCCGTCCGAGACTCTTCGGCTTGGGGATCCTGGGGTCTCCTGCCCGCGCGGAGACTTTGGGGGCTTCGGAAAAGGGCGGGCGGCAGCCGAGCGGGCGACGGCGGCTCCTGAGGAGGCCACGGGAGGAATGGGGGGAAAACCCCGGTGCTCGCGCATGCGGGTGGGGCCCCGCAGGCCCCTCTCCTCCTAGGGTGGGTTTGGAGGATTTGGGACAACGTCTACCACAGCGAGTTCTGCATTCAGCTTTTCTACTCCAGCTAACATGGGCACTACTGGATTCTTTGGTAGTACTCAGAACAAAGGTTTTGGATTTGGGACTGGTTTTGGCACGACAACTGGAACTAGCACTGGCTTAGGTACTGGTCTGGGGACCGGACTTGGATTTGGAGGATTTAATACGCAGCAGCAGCAACAGCAGCAACAGACTACATTAGGTGGTCTCTTCAGTCAGCCTAAACAAGCTCCTGCCCAGTCCAACCAGCTGATAAATACTGCAAGTGCCCTTTCTGCTCCAACACTACTGGGAGATGAGAGAGATGCTATTTTGGCAAAATGGAATCAACTACAAGCCTTCTGCGGAACAGGAAAAGGATATTTCAACAATAACATTCCACCCGTGGAATTCACACTAGAAAATCCCTTTTGCCGGTTTAAGGCTGTAGGTTATAGTTGCATGCCCAATAATAAAGATGAAGATGGGCTAGTGGTTTTAGTTTTCAACAAAAAAGAAATAGATATTCAAAGCCAGCAACAGCAATTGGTAGAATCATTGCATAAAGTTTTGGGAGGAAACCAGACCCTTACTGTAAACGTAGAGGGTATTAAAACATTGCCAGATGATCAGACAGAAGTTGTCATTTATGTTGTTGAGCATTCTCCAAATGGTACTTCAAGAAGAGTTCCAGCTACAACATTGTATGCCCATTTTGAACAAACCAATTAAAACACAATTGCAGCAACTTGGTGTAACCCTTTCTATGACTAGAACAGAGCTTTCTCCTGCACAGATCAAACAGCTTTTACAGAATCCTCCTGCTGCTGTTGATCCTATTATCTGGGAACAAGCCAAGGTGGATAACCCTGATTCTGAAAAGTTAATTCCTGTACCAATGGTGGGTTTCAAAGAACTTCTTCGAAGACTAAAGGTTCAAGATCAGATGACTAAGCAGCATCAGACCAGATTAGATATAATATCTGAAGATATTGGTGAATTACAGAAGAATCAAACTACAACCATGGCCAAAATTGCACAATACAAGAGGAAACTTATGGACCTTTCCCAGAGAACTTTACAGGTTCTAATCAAACAGGAAATTCAGAGGAAGAGTGGGTATGCCATCCAAGCTGATGAAGAGCAGTTGCGAGTTCAGCTAGATACAATTCAGGGTGAACTAAATGCCCCTACTCAGTTTAAGGGCCGACTAAATGAACTGATGTCCCAAATCAGGATGGAGAATCACTTTGGAGCAGTCAGATATGAAGAAAGATATTACATAGACGCAGATCTGTTACGAGAAATCAAGCAGCATTTGAAACAACAACAGGAAGGCCTTAGCCACTTGATTAGCGTCATAAAAGATGACTTAGAAGATATCAAGTTGGTAGAACATGGATTGAATGAAACCATCCACATCAGAGGTGGTGTCTTCAGTTGACAGCTCACAAACTTGTGTTAAAGGTTTGTGAAATACATCTTCGTGTTACAACAGGCCTTCTTTAAAAATGAAACTGACCACATGGAGGGGGGGGAAAAACAATCCTCTCTCTTGACTTGGTTTTTGAGAAGGTTACTGAAAAATTATTATTCATCAAATCTGAAATAACAGTCACCTCACTGCTCTTCAGAGATAGCCTTTTAAAGATTTATATCTAAAAGCTGTAATTACTTTAAAAGAGAAATACATAATTACCAAAAAATATTTACTATTCTACATTTTTACAACAGCATTGTTCTTAAAAATAATCAATGTTTAATGATTATTCTCCATTGAGCCTGTACTCTGCTTTCCATAGCAAGTAAATATGAAATGTCTACTTTGCACATAACAAAATAAACTGTATAATTACTTGGCAAAAAAAAATAAAAAAATAAAAAGCAGAGACATTACTTTGCCAACAAAGGTCCATCTAGTCAAAGCTATAGTTTTTCCAGTAGTTATGCATGGATGTGAGAGTTGGACTATAAAGAAAGCTGAGCACCAAAGAATTGATGCTTTTGAACTGTGGTGTTGGAGAAGACTCTTGAGAGTCCCTTGGACAGCAAAGATCAAACCAGTAAATCCTAAAGGAAATCAGTCCTGAATATTCATTGGAAGGACCGAAGCTGAAGCTGAAACTCCAATACTTTGGCCACCTGATGTGAAGAACTGACTCATTGGAAAAGACTCTGATGCTGGGAAAGACTGAATGCAGGAGGAGAAGGGGACGACAGAGGATGAGATATTTGGATCGCATCACCGATGCGATGGACCTGAGTTTGAGCAAGCTCCGGGAGTTGATGGACAGAGAAGCCTGGCGTGCTGCAGTCCATGGGGTCGCAAAGAGCAGAGTCAGACACGACTGAGCGACTGAACTGAACTGAACGAGCAAGTTGGGGACTTCCTCGGTGTCACTAGTGGTAAAGAACCCACCTGCCACTGCAGGAGACTTGAGAGACATGGGCGTGATCCCTGGGTCAGGAAGATCCCCTGGAGAAGAGCATGGGAACCCACTCCAGTACTCCTGCCTGGAGAATCCCATGGACAGAGGAGCCTGATGGGCTACAGTCCGGGGTCGCAGAGTCGGACAGGACTGAGTGACTTAGCACAAGCAGAATGTGCCACGTGGGGGGGAGGAGCCGACGTCAAGGCGCTGTGTCAACGCTCCTCCTGTGCCACGTGGCGGGGGAGGAGCCGACGTCAAAGCGCTGTGTCAACGCTCCTCCTGTGCCACGTGGCGGGGGAGGAGCCAACGTCAAAGCGCTGTGTCAACGCTCCTCCTGTGCCACGTGGCGGGGGAGGAGCCGACGTCAAAGCGCTGTGTCAACGCTCCTCCTGTGCCACGTGGCGGGAGGAGCCGGCGCCAAAGCGTCAACGCTCCTCCTGTGCCACGTCAATGGAGCCAACTCCGCACTGTGTCAACGTAACGTTCTCCGTGTGGCAGAACTGCCGGGAGATTGCTCAGTGGTCGCCAGGGGTCAGGACGGTGGGAAAGGTGTCATTATTTGCGGATAAAATGAGGGAGTTTCTTTCAGGTGATGGTTGTGGCACTAGCTTTTGGAATCCTCACATGTGATGAAACTTCATTGAACTATATTAAAAGGGCCTATAAAAACTGGTGAAATCCAAACCAGGTCTGTGCCTGAGTAAACTGAACTGTGCCAATGTCAACACCCTATTTTTGACAATGTACTATGGTTAAGGGAGAGGTTGTAATTGAGCAGTGAGCGCGGTGGTCAGTGTCTCGTGGCGGCAGAGTTTCTGTTTGGGAAGATGAAGTTTTGGAGAGGGATGGTGGCGATGCTTCCACGAGTGTGAACGTGCTCGATGCCCTTGAACTGCACACTTAAAATGGCTAAAATGGTAAAGGTATGGATTTTTATTGTTTTAGTTGCTAAGTCGTGTCTGACTCTTTGCAACCCCATGGACTGTACCCCACCAGGCTCCTCTGCCCATGGTATTTCTCAGGCAAGAATACTGGAGTGGGTTGCCATTTCCTTCTCCAGGGGATCTTCTTGACCCAGGGATTGAACTCAAGTCTCCCGCTCGGCAGGTGGGTTCTTTAGCACTGAGCCACCAGGAAAGCCTCAAATATATGTATATTTTACCACAAGAATTTTTTTAAATAGATCATTATCGGGATAGCTGGGTGAGAGACACAGGGGAACTCTGAACTATCTTTGCTACCTCTTGGGAATCCTGAACAATCACAAAATTAAAGCTCTTCTGTGTCTCCTGGTTTGGATGCTGGGTTAGTGGGCCACCCTGCCTCTGACTGCCCATTACTCCCAGGACTAACCAAAGCCACAGCCTCTGCTCAGCCGGATGCCCACTCCCATCATTCAGTCCCTTCATGCCCATCACTCAGTCTATCCAAGTTGCAAAAGACGCCAATATTAGGAGAGGTGCTATTAGGAAAGTACACTCTGGAGAGACCAGGAGTGCAGCTATACAAACCTTTGCTGAAGAATTCAGGTGTGTGACTGATGGATCAACTCAGCCATCTGAGCAAAATCCAGGAACAGAAATGGATTATCAGGGAATGGTTTGTGGAGGGCCTACCTGACAAAGGAGCTTCGCTGGAGGCTCAGACAGTAAAGAATCCGCCTGCACCGCAGGAGACCCAGGTTTGATCTCTGAGTTGGGAAGATCCCCTGGAGGAGGGCATGGCAACCCACTCCAGTATTCTTTCCTGGAGAATCCCATGGACAGAGGAGCCTGGAGGGCTACAGTCCAGGGGGTCACAAAGAGTCAGACACGACTGAGCAACTAACAGCAGCTCCTAATTGTGAGGCTCACTGTGACACACCTGGGAGACCGCAAGTGTTTTGTGAACATTATATCAGCAGAATTTTGTTGTAGCAGAATGAATTTTGAGCCAACTCAGAGACAGTAGAGGACAGAGGAGTCTGGTGTGCTGCAGTCATGGGGCGGCAAAGAGTCAGACCAAGCTTAGCGACTGAACAGCAACAACTGCACATCAGCAGAATTGTTTCTAGTCCAGACTGAAGGAAGCGGAGACACAGGACTGGAAAGAGGCTGTCGCACTGCAGAGTCTACAGGCAGGAAACGGGCTGATAGAGATGCTCAGCGCCAAACACGCGCCACTCTTCAGAAAACTTGCACTCGAGTCCCAAGGAGCTTCCCTGGTGACTCAGCAGTGAAAAGAAAAATCCACATGCCGATGCTGAAGACATGGGTTTGATCCCTGGTCCAGGAAGATCCCACATGCCACAGAGCAATTAAGCTCATGCCCACGGCTACTGAGTCTGAGTTCTGGAGCCTGGGAACCACAACGACTGAGCCCACGCACCCCAACCACTGAAGCTCGTGCGCCCTAGAACTTGAACTCTGCAACAAGGGAAGCTGCCACCATGAGCCGCCTGTGCTCTGCAACGAAGAACAGCCGCCGCTCAGCACAACCAGGGAAAAGCCCGAACAGCATGAAGACCCAGCACAGCCTAAATAAATACTTTAAAACTCATTATTAAATGCTGGGGACCAGCCCCAGCTGATCCAGCGTATTCGAAGGAGAGACGGCCTAGGCGACTATTTATATGCTAATTAGAGATATAGAGAACAATAGAATGAGGATAGCTCAGTAGGAAAATTCAGTGGAGAAAAGAAGCTGAGTAGCTTGGTTTACGCGGGAGACCAATAAAACTTCAAGACAAGAAGTTTGCACCACTTACGTAGGCCGCAGGCGCCCTCTCAAATAGCGGAAGGTGCCTCACCCTAGACACCTTCTCGAGTGGGTCTTAGAAGCCCAGGCATGATTAGTAAGCGTGGTGGGTTCCGCGCTCCAGATGGAGACTCAGCTGGAGGTTAAAGGGAAGAATGACATGAGGAGACCAAGCGCTGGTGAGCAAGGCCCATAGCTTTATTTTCAACAGGGGCTTTTATACCCTACGTTACACATAGAGGATAATACGGGATGCAAAGTCAGCAGTCTTTGATTCTTATCAAAAACCAGGTTTCTTTCCTGCAAATTTATCATATACAAATGGTTTAGGTGATTTACATCATCTTCTGGCCAGAAGGCCTACTAACATTTTATGACTCTTGACAAGGACTTGTCAACAAAGACTTATTTTCTCTAAGAGTAATTATTTTAAGGTTTGGCGCCATCTTCCAAAGATAAAATTGCATTCCTATAGGGCGGATGTGTAATGGGTTTACAACAAAGGAAAGAATTTATTACCTTAAGGGTCTAAAGTTACTAACACCAAGGCCACTACTTATTTTTTCTACATACCCACTATTAATTAATACACATTCAAGGATACAATTCAGGAGATGTGAAAACTTGGCAACAAGCATTGACTCATCAATGAAATCCTTTACTAGTTTATTCTGACAGTTTTTAACTCTCTGAGAGGCTCTAAGCTATTTGAGTATCTTAAGCTTCCCGTGCCTCTGGAGGCTAGGAGACTGTAAACAATCGTATGCATAGCTGCAGGAGTCCGGGTAAACTTGTCAGGCGAGTTAGAGAGCCATCTGAGGGGTTTGGATTTAAACACTCCTAATTGCCCAGGAACTTTATTAATTGGAGCTGTAAGTTAACTCTTTGACAGAGAGAGAGCGAGATGGTGGTAGGGGACAGCCCCTAGTAAAGTCAGAGGTGAGAGCACAAAGCAATAAAGTAGGCAGACTCTGGTTTTTTGGGGGAAAATGCTCGAGAATATCCGGGCGGACTCCTGAGGCTCAATCCCGCCTTTGCGTATGCCGAGCCTCCTTCCTCATGACCTTTGTCACGAGTGGAATGCCTCACCGGCTCCCGGCAATTAAAGAAACCCTCTGCCTCCCCAGGAACGTCTTCAGCCCTCAGTCTGCAGAGTCTGCCTCCTGCGGACCAGGCTGTGTGAGGAGCAAGGGAGCCCGAGGGGGCAGCGCCACGGCCTTGGCCGGTACTCAGACCTCACGGGCGTCCTTGGCATCGATCTTGATTCCGTGATTTAAACAAACAAAAGCTTTCTGTGCCCTGTCAGTTGCCTCGCTCTCCAGACTCTCCGAGGGCGACGAGCTCCCTGAGGCAGGAGCTGACTGGGCCTGGCCCTCTGGACGCTGAGCATCCATGTCCGCGCATGGGAGTTGGGGCGTCGTGAGGAGGACCGCAGGGGGAGCCCCGGGGCAGAGAGGTGGGCAGGGAGGGCACCACGGAGAGCCGGCGTCGTGGGGAAGGGTGCTTGTTGAGGGAGCTCACGGCACAGTTTCAGCCCCAAAACGGAGTCAGAAGGGGAGGTAGACAAGAGATGGCGGTGGGGAGAGGCCCTAGGGCAGCGCCAAGTCCTGGTGGCCAAGGGGCCAATGGCTCCAGGGGATGTGCCCAGGGTTTAGGGGCCCCACTGTCTGCTGCTCTGGCGGGACTTGCCACCCACTGACGGCGGAGCTGACGCAGGTGAGAGGCAGAGGGTTCGGGTGGGTGTCTTCAGAAGGCGGGCTGTCCACGAGGACTGCCAGTCAAGCCAGAGCCCAGGGGCTGCGCCAGGGGCGGGGGCCCGTGGGGACGACGGCAAGGGGGATGCGGCACGACGCCCTGAGGACGGGGAGGGGGCCCAGTCCCAGCGGCAGCAAGGTCTGCCCTCCACACCCGCAGAACTGGTCCTCTTTGTCCAGCGAGCCAGCTCCCACACAGCGGGAGATGAGGGCCCCAGAAGTGGGCTTCAGGGAGGAGAAGCCAGTTCAGGGGAGCCCTGAGAAGAGAGGCTTCACCAAACAGGGAGAAAGCCAAGGTCTGGGCTCAGAGCCTCAGATCTCACACTGGCAGCACACGGGCACACAGCAGCTGGAGCCGCAGCCCCCCTTGGAGCCCCCGACACGAGCCACAGCCCCCGCAGCTGGAGCCGCAGCCCCCACAGCTGGAGCCACAGCCTCGACAGCTGGAGCCGCAGGCCCCACAGCCTCCGGAACAGCCAGAGCAGCCCATGATTCTGGTGCGCTGAGGGTGGAGTCAGTCGGAGGAGCAGGTGGAGAGAGAAGGTGGTCAGTGTGGGGCCTCTGGGGCCAGGAGCCTCTGCATACCTCCAGGGTCAGGTGAGACGCTGGGCACATGCTCACTTCCTGATTTCTATGTATGTTTTTTTTCCTCGGGAAAATCGTGATTTAAAAATAACGAAAGTGCCGCTTTTCACCTGGAGCCATTTCCTCCTCGCACACTTTCCCCCCGTCAAGGTCCAGCTCCCACGGGCTCTGGTGACCCCTGGGAGCAGGGCAAGCTTCGTGTCTTTCTGCTGACTACACTTCCCACCCCAGGCTTCTATCACTATTTGGAAGAACAGTCACCTCACATTGGTTTTCAACGATTTCTTAGTTTTATGGACACACTGATAAAGCTCAGGCTCTTGTGGCTCTTGATCCAAGCTCAGCACGACGACAGCCAGGCTCTCCGCGGGTGTGGGAACAGACGCTCAGCGTGGTGGCCAGGGCTCCGGAAAGCCCAGCGCCCCCCAGGCTTCCGGGCCACCAGGCGGCCCACCTCGAGACCCCGAGACAGTGCCCGCCTCTTCTCCTCCGGGGTCCTGTCTCTCCATTTCCTCTGCCAGGCCCCTGTCCACGGTCCCTCTGCGAGGCTTCGGGGCCGCTGGGTCCCCGTGTTCTCCTCTCTGCTCCCTGCACACAGCAGGTCATCAACCCTGGGCCCTAAAGCCCGAGCACTGCGGGGATTTTGCTCAGCTCTGCTTTTTTGTTTTAGGCTTTTTTTCTTTTTCGCTATTTTTTTTCAATTGTAGGAAAACACAAGCAATGTGAACCACGCCATCTGAGCCATGCTAAGGGCACAGTTCAGTGGCACCAAGCACAGTCACGCTGCCGTTCGGCCGTCAGCACCATCTCATCGAACCGAAGCCCTGTCCCCACCACTCACTCCGCAGCCCCTCCCCCCAGCCCCTGGCCCCACCGTCCGGCTGTCTGCGTCTACGAGCTACAGCTCTAGGGGCCTTGCATGAGAGGCATCAGACAGGCTTCGCCCTCTTGTGACTGGACTATCCCACCAGCATGAGGCCCTCGAGGTTCATCCACAGCCAGCCAGTGTCAGAATAGCCTTCCTTCTCAAGGCTGAGTAATGCTCCACTGTGCGCGTGGACCACGGCGTGTGCATCCCTTCATCCGCTGACGGACCTCTGGGTCGCTTCCACATTTCAGCTGCTGTAAAGGCTGCTGCTCTGAACGTGGGTGTGCAAACACCTGTTTGAGTTCCTGCTTCCGACTGTTTTGAGGACACACCCAGAAGCTGAATACCTGGGTTGTATTTGTTTTCTATTTGAGGAACCTCAGATAGAGGCTCTTTCTGTTCTAATGCTTTCTAGCTCATTCTGTCCTAATACATTCTTTCTGAGGGGCTCCGTGCCGTTTCCCTCAGCATTTTCCATTCCCACCAGGAGAGCTCGTTTCCAATTTCTCCACATCCCGACCAGCACCTGTCACTCCCTGCTTCTCTGACAGTGGCACCCCATCGGGTGTGAGGGGGTGCAGGCTTTCTTAGTTAAGGGCTGCGGATATTCGGGGGGCTCCCTCCTGACCCCCAGCCGTTTCTGGGGTACCTGGGGAGCCACCACACGTCTCCCAAGGGATCTTCCTCAGATTCTCTTCCCCACCGCATGGAGGGGCACTGCTCCCACGCACTCAGAGATCCCTGGGGGAGAGTCGGCAGAGGGTTGCAGACCATGGGTCTGGGGCATCTCAGGATTCTAGTCTGCTGGTCTCCTCTCGTCCATATTCAAGGCGTCCACTGTTATGTCACCACAAGAGGTGGGAAAGAGGTGAAATTCCAGAATAATGGGGTCCAGGAAAAGATCCCAAAAGCTTTCAGGGACAGAAATCAACAGACACAAAGCTGTCTAAATCCTCCATGGCCGCAGAAAAAGCACCGTCATCTCTGTTTCGAAGGAAGCTGCTTGCCTGGAATCAGAGGTCTAGCCAAGCCACCGATCAGACTTGAAGTGAGAATTAGAATCTTTTTTCAGAAATGCCGATTTCCAAAAGGTGTAACGTCACTGCTTACTTTCTCAAGAAAAATTCTTTCTCAATGTGCTCCACCGAGACAAGGAGGCAAAGGAAAGAAAGGCAGGGCTCCCTAACAGAAGCAGACGGCGGCAGGAGAACAGTGACGTCCAGGAGGACAGAGGGCCCCGGACGGCGAGGAGCCCGGAGCAGGGGCACGGACCTCAGGGGTCACCTACAAGGTGAAAACAGCTGCAGTTAAAGAATGCGCATAAAGCCAGAAGGGATGCCCGGAGAGTCACACCTCAGGTGCAGAAGGCGGTGATGGATTAGTGCAGAGACTGCTGGGAAATGGCCCAGAAGTTTACATGCTCAGCAGAGGGGCTTAGAGAAAGCAAAACCCTCATCTTTCATTGTTGAAATCCCACAGGACACCCAGTCAATGGAAAAACAAACAATAATGTGCGGTCTTTTTTTTTTAAGACTGAGGTTAATAGAAGAAACCAGCTGGAACGATTGACGGCGCTGTGGCAGCAATGCTGTCCTGGGCAATGTTTTGACCGTGTGTGTGTGACTTAGACAAGAACAAGCCTGGAAGGATGGAAGTGGGGGGAGGCTGCACTGGGTCCACTCGACATGAAGACACCATACAAGCCACAGCAACAAGTGCAGGATGGCTCACGGGTGGACAGACATTCAGGTAGAACAGAAGGAGAGTTCAGGGTTTTGAATAAAATAAACACAGAGGTTCCTGATGGGAGAACAGACCCAGAACAAGCAGCTCCAGTCACCACAGGGCTTTGTGTAAAGGGATCAGTGAACAACAGCAAACGTGTGACACAATTATAAACCTTTTAATATCTATTATTAGTATACGGCAAACAGAATACTCCTGGGAGCGTAGCATAATCAACACAAGGAAGTGAGCACGTGCCCAGAATCGCACCCACCCCGGCAGGTATATAGAGGCTCCCGGCCCCGGAGGCCCCACACTGAGCACCTTCTCTCTCTCCACCTGCTCCTCTGACCTACTCCACCCTCAACCCACCAGAACCATGGGCTGCTGTGGCTGTTCCGGAGGCTGCGGCTCCAGCTGTGGGGGCTGCGGCTCCAGCTGTGGGGGCTGCGGCTCCAGCTGTGGGGGCTGTGGCTCCAGCTGTGGAGGCTGCGGCTCCAGCTGTGGGGGCTGTGGCTCCAGCTGCTGTGTGCCCATCTGCTGCTGCAAGCCCGTGTGCTGCTGTGTGCCAGTCTGCCCCTGCTCCAGCTGTGGCAAAGGGGGCTGTGGCTCCAGCTGTGGGGGCTCCAAGGGGGGCTGTGGCTCCTGTGGGGGGTCTAAGGGGGGCTGTGGCTCATGTGGAGGCTCCAAGGGGGGCTGTGGCTCGTGTGGGGGCTCCAAGGGGGGCTGTGGCTCCTGTGGCTGCTCCCAGTCCAGCTGCTGCATCCCTGTTTGCTGCTCCCAGTCCAGCTGCTGCAAACCCTGCTGCTCCCAGTCCAGCTGCTGCATCCCTGTTTGCTGCTCCCAGTCCAACTGCTGCAAACCCTGCTGCTCCCAGTCCAGCTGCTGTGTCCCCGTTTGCTGCCAGTGCAAGATCTGAGGCTCTGACTGAAGACTTCAGGTGGCTCCTAAGGGTGTGGGCTTCCCATCGAGTGCCTGTAGACGTGTCCCGGACCATCCCCAAGCAGTTCCTATCCAGGTGATGGACAGCTAGAGTCTCCTGGCTCCAGACTCCTCCCCAGCACCTGAGGGAAAGGCATGAAGTTCGCCCACACACATTCCCTGAGAGGGGGTCCCGTGCCCCAGACACTTTTGCGCCTTCTACCCACACACCCTAATGCCTGAGCCAGACTTGCCCTGAAAATGGTTCACAGGTCAGGGAGGTGGCCGAAATTTCCATTTCTAATTATTCCATGCAAGGCACCAAAGCTTTGTCTTTCTCTGTTTGCCAGGAGCTTTATCATTCCCATAAGTGTGTCTCCAATAACCCACCTGATTAAAACAAGTGCATTAAGACCCACAATGGGTCTGGGTGCACCAATAAATAAATCCTCCACCCACAGAGCTTGGTCTCACTGTGGTTTTCCTTCCAGCCTGTCTTGTCAGCGAAATCGATCGTGTTTCCTGCTCCTGCTGCCTAATCGATCACGGCTCCCCGGGCCCTTCACTGCTGTCATCCCAGGGCCGGGCTCAGCAGTCATTCCACAGACATTAGGTAAATTAACGAGTGGAGGGACCACTGAGTGCGTGTGTGAGTAAGCGAAGAGTTGATGGAGAGCGAATGGAAGACTCTTCTTAGCAGAGGCAGGGTACCCGCTGAGTGAATGGGATTCAGGATTCAGGTTGTCCTTGCTGGCATCAGGGGTGCAGCTCCTTCCCCAGAGAGGATGTGCTTGGAGGAGGAGGAGACATTTGCCCTCAATGTCCAGAAAAAGGTCTATTGGGTGGGCTGCGCGCCACCCAGGCCTCAGAGCAGGGGTCAAGCCTGGAGAGAAAGAGGTGACGAAAACGAGCTGAGCTCCTGAGAAGCTGCAAAGATATAGCCTGTCCTGTTTCAGAGACCAGTGTTGGCCCGGCTCAGCATGCAGCAAGGAGCTCTCTCCCCACCGCCGGGCTCAGGGTCAGCGAGAACCAGCCACTCTCGGATCTCAACAGGGGTGGGGCTGGAGGAGGAACGGAAGGGGACCCGATGAAGGTCACCTGCCGAAAACCCCCAGCTGACATCACACCTGCTGTGAGAGCTCGGACACCTTCCGGAAGATCAGGAGCAAGCAAAGGGCATCCCCGCGCCCCATGTCTGCTCAGCATCACTCTGACGTCCTAGCCAGGGTAAGAAGCCAGAACGGGAGGCAACAGCCATGAGCTTCCCTGGTGGCTCAGTGGTAGACAATCCACCTGTCAATGCAGGAGACACGGGTTGGATCCCTGGTCTGGGAAGACCCCACGTGCCTCGGAGCAACCGAGCCCGTGCACCACAACTACAGAAGCCCAAGCCCCCTAGAGCCTGTGCTCCGCAACGAGAGGCCACTGCGATGGGAAGCCCACGCACTGCAACCCCAGAGAGCCCACCCGCAGCAGAAGGCCCGACACTGCCAAAAATAAAATAAACAATAAAATTTTAAGAATAAATAACGAAAGAAATTACAGTCATCCACGCTGGGAAGGAAAAGGCAAAACAGCCTCTATTCATAGAAGACAATACCTTGTGTGTGGAGAAGCCTAAGGACTACACACACACACAATTATTAGAGCTAAGAAGTGAACTCAGCAGGCCACAGGAGACATCAAACACACAGAAATCAACTATATTTCTGTATACCAGCAATGAGCCATCAGAATTTAAATTAAGAAGACAATATCATGGAAAATAACAAAATAACTTAATAAACTTAACAATTGAAGTGCAAAACTGCAAAACACCATTGAAAGAAGTTAAAGAAGGCCAAAATAAATGGAAAGCTATCCAGTGGTCCTGTATCAGGAGACGTAATATTGTTAGAATGACAGTATTCCAAAACTCTGCAGATTTAACATAATCCCTTTCAAAATCCCACGTTGCTTTTTGCAGAAAGTGACAAGCTGACCCTAAAGTGCATATGGAAATTCAAGGATCTGCAGATAGTCAAAGCAATCTTGAAAAAGAAAATCTAACTTGGAGGACTCACGTTTCCCAATTTCCAATGTATTACAGGGTTGCAGTAGGACTTCTCTGGTGGTACGGTGGATAGGAACCCAGCTGCCAGTGCAGGAAACCCGGCTCTGATCCCTGGTGCTGGAAGAGCCCACGTGCCTCGGAGCAACTCAGCCCGTGCACCACAGGTGCTGAGCCCGCCTGTGGCAACTACGAAGCCCACGCGCCTAGAGTCTGTGCTGCAAAGAGAGGCCCGAGCACCACAAGGAGCTGCTGCGACTAGAGAGACCAAGTGCCGACCAAAGACGCAGCCCAGAGAAAAATAATAAAATAAATAGATTATGCATCAAAAGCTATAGTAATAAAGCTGTGTGAAGCTGCATAAGGGTAGACACAGATCAGTGGAACAAAACTGAGTCTAGAGACAAATCCTCCAAATTACGGGCAACTGATTTTCAACAACGGCGCCACAATCATTCAGCGCAAAGTCTTTTCCGTGAACAGGGCTGAGACAAGTAGTGACCACACGCAAAAGAATACAGTTGAACCTTTATCTCAAATCACATGTACAAAAAAAAACCAGCCTTGCAATGGATCCATGACCTAATCATAAAAGCCAAAACTAGAAACTATAAAACTCTTAGAAGAGAAGATAGAGTAGGTCTTTGTGATCGTATATTAGACAATGAATATTAGATACGACAGCAAAGTGAAAGTGAAAGTCGCTCAGTCATGTCCGACTCTTTGCGACTCCATGGACTGCGTAGTCCATGGAATTCTCCAGGCCACAATACTGGAGTGGGCAGCCTTTCCCTTCTCCAGGGGAGCTTCCCAACCCAGGGATGGAACCCAGGTCTCCTGTATTGCAGGTGGATTCTCTACCAGCTGAGTCACAAGGGAAGCCCAAGAATACTGGAGTGGGTAGCCTATCCCTTCTCCAGCAGATCTTCCCGACCCAGGAATCGAACCAGGGTCTCCTGCATTGCAGGCGGATTCTTTACCAACTGAGCTACCAGGGGAGCTTTTGACAGCAAAAGCATAAGCAAAAAAAAGAAAAATTATATAAATCAGATGCATCAAAATAAAAAGATTTTGAGCTTCAAAGGACACAAATCAAAAAGTAAAAAGACAATGTAGAGGTAAAATATTTGCCAATCAGATATTTGACAACTGCCTTATATTCAGAATATAGAAAGAACTCTCACTCCCCAAAAAGGAAGATAAATAACCCGATTAAAAACTTAGCAAAGGGTCTGAATAGATGTTTCTCCAAAGAAGATACCCAGATGGCTAATAAGCACATGAAAAGATGCTCAACATCATC
This sequence comes from Bos mutus, assembly GCF_027580195.1. NCBI lineage: Eukaryota > Metazoa > Chordata > Mammalia > Artiodactyla > Bovidae > Bos > Bos mutus. Next base: position 61,906,942 of record NC_091638.1, on the reverse strand, counting down.
AGTCATCAGGAAGACACAAACCAAAACCACAGTGCGATATCACCCACGGGGTGGGTGTCATCAGAGAGACAAGCGGCAACAAGTGCCGGTGAGCACTGGCGACGCTGAGCCCTGCGCACGGCTGACTGAAGTAGTAAACGGCGTGACTACTCCGAAAACCAGTTTGGCGGTTCACCGAATGTTAAATACAGAATCGCCACACGCTCCAGAAGTGCCATCGCTAGGTACACGCCCAAGAGAGTGGAAAACACGCCACACAAAAATCTATGCAATAACGCTCATGGCAGCATTATTCATAATGGCCAAAACACGGAAACAAGCAAATGTCCATCAGCTGGTGAATGGATAAACAAAATGTGGTCCGCCCGCACAGTGGCGTGCCCCTAAACAGGAATGCGGTTCTGACACGTGGTACAAGCGAAATAAACTTTGAAAGCATCGTGCTAAGTGAAAGGCCACATGTTATGCGACCACATTCACACGCGGCGTCCAGAACAGGCGACTCCACAGAGGCAAAGGGCAGATGAGTATTTACCATGGGCCGGTTTGAAAGAGGGCGATGGAGCCTCCCCATTAAACGTACATGGAATTTCTTTTTGAGATGATGAAACTGTCCTGGAATTAAGTGGTAGTGATGATCGTGTGACTTAGTGAGTCTACTAAAAAGTCACTGAATTATACACTCTAAAGGGCAAATTTGATGGTATATGAATTGTACCTCAATTTTAAATTTCATGTAATATGCTTTGCTGTCGTTCAGTCGCTCAGTCATGTCTGACTCGGCGACCCCATGGACTGCAGCATGCCAGGCTTCCCTGTCCTTCACCATCTCTCGGAGTTTGCTCAAACTCATGCCATTGAGCCGGCGATGCTATCCAACCATCTCACCCTCTGTATGTGTTTAAGCACTTCCCAATATTAAAGAATCTTACCAAATCACCATGTGATTTCCACTGAATATGTGTATTTTTTAGCCCTTGATTTTAGAATCATTTCAAGATAAATGTTATAAATGATCCCAACTAAATCTAAAGACAATACTGAAGTATTTGGGAGCGCTTGATATTCACTGTATCAAAGGTTTCATGCATCTGGCCAATGAACATTATGTACTAAAGGAGGTGTATGTGTTGGTGCTCGCTAAGTGTTTTGAGGGTGTAAGCCATTCCAGCCTAGCATGGAGGGAGCTCGGACACGGCCAGTCCCAGGCACACAGCAAGGAAAAATGCTGAACAAACCGAGAATCAACACTTCTTCTTAGATCCATCAAAGACCTGAGGTCACAGGGCACAGTGTGGTCCCCCCAAATTGGAGAAAGACAGGCAGATACAGAGAATCACAGAAGCAGAAACATCCGTGGGAACCCGCACCCAGCCCGCAGACTGCTGGAGGCTCAGTGCAGACAAGTCCGCGAGTTAAAACTCCAGGGAGACCGAGTCAGATGGGGTCCCCCCACTCTGATAAGTTTCACCTCCAGGAACCCCACTAGGTTCTCACAGTGGAGACTGGAGGAAAGCCCCTTCGTGCTTTTGGCAGGGGCCGGGGCAAGGGGGCATTCTGAAACCCGCAGAGCACCCCTAACACGATCGCCTTCTTTCGATGCTGAGTCACAGCTCTCTCGGTAAACGCCACATTGCACTTGAAAATATGGGGTTAGTTTTGAACTCTTTTGATCCTGACCTCTAATATAATCCCACAGTAATAAGAGACAGACTCTATGATTTCAATACCTTTAGATCTGAAATTTCCGCACCTTGTTTTATGTCCCTGGATATGTTCCAGTGTCTCCTAGTTTATGCTCTATGGGAACTTGAATAGAATTTGTATCCTACTGTTACCTGAAAGTTGTATAAATATTAATTATGTCAAATTGGCACATAATACTTTCCAGGCCTACTATATACTTCTACTTCTCTGTACATTCATGCTATTAATTTCTGAGAGTTTGATATAAAAACCTTAATTTTTCCACTTGAAACAAGCAGTTGTAATATATGGTGGCAGCATATGTAGCTTTGTTCTGGATTTTCCAAGTCTCTTGTAAATGTGTTATCGCATTTTCATAATTTAAAAAATAAAAAAGAAAGATTAAAAAAAAGATCTACTCTCACAATAAATTAGTTTACCAAGCCCAACCTGTGGGGGTTTCATCAGTGCTCGTGACCTCGGGGGAGGGAAGCCCCCAGCTCCAGCCCCTGCAGCCCTCCTGACCCAGCAAGGGGCGAGGAGGGACTGAGAAGCACTGGATCGGTCACCAAGCCCAGGAAATAGACACTGCCCCCCCAACACACCTAACCTGCACATCCCAGAAGGCCTGCTGGCCGCAGTTCCCATCACGCACGGATACATCGTGTCCAGCTTTGAACAAGAAATCACAGGGCGTCCTCAGAGGCAAGAGTCCCGCTGGAAGAGACAGAGCCAGCATCAGAGCCAGACTCAGAAACGGCAGGGAGGTTGGAATTCTCAGGCTAGGAGATCACTGTGTGTGTTACAGGCTCTAAGAAGACACTCAAGAGCTAATGGGTTATGGGGGGGCGGGGAGAATCCCAGGAGAGAATCAAAGAAATGCTAGTAATCAAAGCAGCGGAAAGAAATGAAGAACACCTTGGATGGGCTCATCAGGAGGCTGAGCCTCCTCAGGAGCCTCCATCAGGAGGCTGGACATCAGGACAGATCCTGGCTCTCAGCAGACCTTTCAGCCCGAGCGAAGAACCAGGGAGCATGAAACAAAGACACAGTAGAAGGGACTTCCCTGTGGTCCGGTGGTTAAGAGTCCACCTTCCAATGCAGGGGACGTGGGCTCCATCCCTGGTCTGGGAACTAAGATCCCACGTGCCACACAACTAAGCCCGCACGTGGCAACCACTGAGCCTGCGCACAACTGGAGAGTCGGCCGTGTGCCACACGAAGACCAGCACAGGCATAGTAATAATGATTTGCTACAAAGGAATAGAAACTCCCCAAACAGAAAAAGAGGAGCAAGTCTGAAAAAAATGGAACAGAATACCCAAGAACAGTGAGGTAATTACAGAAGAGGTAAAACCAAAGGTAACTAATGTACGTCTGTGGCTAAAATGTGAACGGGAATGTAGCTAAATTAGAAAATTGATGGAATGTTTAGCTTAAGAAAGTTTGGACCATTCCCATTTGAGTTAATGAAACATTAACCATAGGTCCTTCTGACAGTGATTGTTAAATTTAGTACATCTACATTTTTGAAGTTATATTTTAAATATATATATCATAAATACAGTATATATTTATAAATATATACTGAATTAAATTTTATATAATTATTAAATTATATCTATTTTATAAAATATAAATATCAGTAGCTAAAATTATATTTATTTTCTATATTTATGAATTATCTTTATAAAGTTTTAGAATGTAAGATTTTTTAAGCTGTAATGCTGACAAATTGAATATTAATTTCAATACCTAAAGCAATCAAGGACTTCCCTGGTGGCGCAATGGGGAAGAATCCGCCTGCCAAAGACGGGACACAGGTTTGATCCCTGGTCCAGGAAGATTCCATATGCCAAGGAGCAAGTAAGCCCATGCGTCACAACTGCTGAGCCTGAGCTCTGGAGCCTGGGAGCCACGACTCCCGAAGACCGTGCGCCTAGAGCCCGTTCCACAGAGAGACGCCACTGTGGTGAGAAGCCCAACCACTGCAACAGCAAGTAACCCCATGCACACTAGAAAAGATTGCTATTTATAAAATATAAATATCAATAGCTTAATATAAATATAATAAATATATTATAATAAATTTATATATAATTATAATATATATTTGAGAAGGCAATGGCATCCCACTCCAGTACTCTTGCCTGGAAAATCCCATGGATGGAGGAGCCTGGTGGGCTGCAGTCCATGTAGTCACTAAGAGTCGGACATGACTGAGCAACTTCACTTTCACTTTTCCCTTTCATGCATCGGAGAAGAAAATGGCAACCCACTCCAGTGTTCTTGCCTGGAGAATCCCAGGGACCAGGAAGCCTGGTGGGCTGCCATCTGTGGGGCTGCACAGAGTCGGACACAACTAAAGCGACTTAGCAGCAGCAGCATAATATATATTATATATCATTTCAATATTATATATATTTATTATATATTTATATATTATATTTTAATATATAATAATGTAATATAATATAATTATATAATTGTATATTATATATATTTATAATATATTATATATAACATATTATATATAATATAATATATAATATAAAAGAAAATAAATATATAAATAAAATTTATAAAATATATTATATTATATATAATGCATATTATATTTTATATTATTACATAAAATACTATATTTGTAATATAATATATTTTATAAATTTTATTTATATATTTATTTTAATATAATGATATATTTAATATGTAATATATATTTTATATATTATTTTAATATATAGTATATATTATTTATATATAAATATATATTTATATAGATTATTTATTATATATATAATATATATAATAAATAAATAATAAATACATATTATATATAATAAAATAAATATCAATATCAAAATATAAATATAAATATCAATGGCCCAATAAATATATATAATTAAATATGTATATATAAATATATATCAATATATCAAATATAAATATCAATAGCCCAATAAATATATTATTTTATATATAATATATATAATCAAAATATAAATATCAGTAGCCCAATACATATAATATATTATATATAATTATATATTTATATATGTATTATTTAATTGTATATTTAAATATAAATAATGTTTAATATATTTATTATTTCATTATATATTATAATAAAATCAATATCAAAATATAAATATCAATAGCCTAATAAATATATTGTATATAATTATATATTTATATAACTTATTTAATTGTATATTTAAATATAATTTAATGTATTTATTATTTAATTATATATTATAATAAATTTGATAAAAAATAAATATCGTTATCAAAATATAAATATCAATAGCCCCTTGCACACCAGCAACGAAGACCCAGCGCAGCCAAAAATAAATAGGTAAGTGTAATAAAAAACAGACAAACCCTCAAGCAACCGGAAACCCACAGGGAGCACACACGGTCCTCACACGGTCGCTGCCCCACCGGGTGAGGGCTGCGTGGAGGACAGGCCAGGTGAAGCCACTCGGAAAGCCGTGAACCGCGGCGAGACCACGTGGGGGCGCCTCCCTGCGAGCGCCGCCGAGGACGCGGGAGACGCGGAGCCAGCGCTGCCCGCCGCAGCCTCATTCACCGTTTTCCCCGCTGAACCACCAGCAGATGCTCGTTTCCAACGCCCGCAGCCTCAGGCCCCGCTGGTCTCAAGGTCTGAGCTCCCGAGGGAGGGGAGCGCCCACCAGGGGACCAGCGGGCAGCCACCGGGCTGGTGCGGGGCGGCCACTGGCCACTTCCGGCCCCTCAGGCCCGGCATCAACAAAGAGGTTTTGTGCTGACTGCAGTGACTAATCCTGATTACCAAAGAGAAACCAAACCACCGGTCCACAAATGAAGTAAGGAAGACGACAGTCATCCCTCATATCTGTAGAAAGCCGGTTCCAGGACCCCACGGGCGCCAGATCCCAAGGATGCTTCAGCCTCGTGGATAAAACAGCGTTGTTGTGTTGTCGTTGTACAGTCACTAAGTCATGTCCGGCTCTTTGCAACCCTGTGGACTGCAGCCTGGCAGGCTCCTCTTTCCATGGGATACTGAAGCAGGTTGCAGTTTCTTACTCCGGGGGATATTCCCGACCCAGGGATGTAACCCACATCTCCTGCATTGGCAGGGGGAGGCTTTTCTACTGAGCCACCAGGGAAGCCCATAAAGCCACACAGTATTTTCATTTGACTATGCACGTCCTCCTCTGTGCTTTAATTAATCTCTAGACAACTTGTGATACCTAATACAAAGTCAGTGCTACATAAATAGTTGTACACACAATGTAAATGCTATGTACACTGTTGCCAGCAGGGCAAATTCAAGTTTTCCTTTTTGGAAACTTCTGGACTTTTTCTGGAATATTTTCAATCCCCAGTTGGTTGACCTGTGGCTGGTTGGCTGGCTGGATATAGGAGATCCCTTGAGGCATGGTCAGCATGGCCAGGCCTGGGACTCAGGTCCACGGAAAACTGAAACAACCCAACTCAGGCAGGACCACGGACCGTGTGGCTAGGATTGCAGGTGACACGTGCTCTGAATCCCTGAGATTAACAGGAAGGACGCTCCCCACCGCCGCCTGCAGTGGCCTCCTGCCTGGCACTCTCTCCACGCCCTGAGGCCACCTCTTGTGAGCCCTATCGGCACCATCAAGACTTCACAGTCCAGATGTGGTCAGGCGTTGTGCCAGGGTGATGACCAGTATGGCCCTGAGGCTCAACCTCTGTCTCCTGCAAACAAGGAACACAAGCCCATCAGGTGATGAAGCCATGTGCTGGGAACACGCAAGACACAGCAGGAGGGTTTCTTATAAACACCACAATGTGTTCACGACTAAATCTATTTTAAACACTCAGAATTTTTCTGCTGGAAAGCGGTGCGAACAGGAACCAGGAAGTGAGCCATGTGCCCAGCATCTCACCTGATCCCTGCAGATATATAGAGGCTCCTGGCCCCGGAGGCCCCACACTGAGCACCTTCTCTCTCTCCACCTGCTCCTCTAACCTACTCCACCCTCAATCCACCAGAACCATGGGCTGCTGTGGCTGTTCCGGAGGCTGCGGCTCCAGCTGTGGGGGCTGTGGCTCCAGCTGTGGAGGCTGCGGTTCCAGCTGTGGGGCCTGCGGCTCCAGCTGTGGGGGCTGTGGCTCCAGCTGTGGGGGCTGCGGCTCCAGCTGCTGTGTGCCCGTCTGCTGCTGCAAGCCCGTATGCTGCTGTGTGCCAGCCTGCTCCTGCTCCAGCTGTGGCAAAGGGGGTTGCGGCTCCTGTGGGGGCTCCAAGGGGGGCTGTGGCTCCTGTGGGGGCTCCAAGGGGGGCTGTGGCTCCTGTGGGGGCTCTAAGGGGGGCTGTGGCTCCTGTGGGGGCTCCAAGGGGGGCTGTGGCTCATGTGGGGGCTGTGGCTCCTGTGGGGGCTCCACGGGGTGCTGTGGCTCCAGCTGCTGTGTGCCTGTCTGCTGCTGCAAGCCCGTATGCTGCTGTGTGCCAGCCTGCTCTTGCTCCAGCTGTGGCGAAGGGGGGTGTGGCTCCTGTGGCTGCTCCCAATCCAGCTGCTGCAAACCCTGCTGCTCCCAGTCCGGCTGCTGCAAACCCTGCTGCTCCCAGTCCAGCTGCTGTGTCCCCGTTTGCTGCCAGTGCAAGATCTGATTCTTCAACACACACCCCAGTATGTATCAGATGCCCTGGATGGAGACAAATGCTTGACCTCAAAGCCCTGAATCCCAGCCCTGGCCTGCTGTTTCAGGAATGTGGGAGCGGGGGTGTTTATAGTAGAAAGAGCTTGAGAGGGTCTGACCCCTGACCTCCCATCAGCTTCCTGTGAAAAGCCTCGACCACAGCCCTCAGACGTCTCCCCTGAACTCACCGGCTTAATTTTCTGTCATGGGCTACAGATTCTGAGAATCCTTGCAATTCCTTTCAATAAACGTATCCCTTCCCCGCACACGTCCTGGTCTTATCATGATTCTTTTCTTACTGTTTCTGGTAATTTACCATTTCAACATCCCTCCTCTCTCTGTCTCCTTTGGATTTCCTGAATCTCAACAGAGCATTCAGCAACCCACTGCCCTGGGCAACCCAGAGTGCTCAGCACCCACAGCACGCACTGTGCAAGAAACTGGGGCTCAGGAGAGAACCGGGCACCCACCTGCCCGAGGCGGCTTGACTGTGGCGGGGAGGTGGGCAGCCCTGATCGGGTTCGGGAGGGGGCAGGGGCCAGGCAGCCACCGGGGCCACAGGGACGCCAGAGGAGGGACGGACGTGAAGGTCTGAGGCCGGCTGCAGAGGCGGTGGGGGCCAGCCCCGTTTCTCAGTAACTTGGGGGTAAGAAATCTGAACACAATGACCGTTTGGATCCGCGGCAGGAACCTGAGCCGTGAAGAGAGGTGTGTCGCAGCACCCGAGAACTGAAAGCGACCTGACTCTCTGGTCTTCGGTGTGGTTCCGCATAAGCTCCACAGGATGGCGCTGGAGCTGCTGTAAGAGGTTTCGCATTTGCTTGAAAGGGATTTATATTTTCAAGTCTTTTTTTTTTTTTTTTAAAAAGCAGACAGGGAAATCCCACGCTACCCACGCGCCTGAATCCTGGAGACGACCTGCTGTTCTGCAGAGAAGGGAGCGAGGCTGCTGTGCGGACACTCACGTCTGCTCTTCAAGCTCAGAAAGAGGTGTGTGTGTGTGTGTGTGTGTGTGTGCGTGTGTGAGCACATGTCTTCACATGCACATCAGAGGAAGAGAGAGATGCCTTCTGAACCGCGGGGACTCAGAGCTCGGAGCCCACCATAGCCAGTGGTGTACCTGGAAGGCTCCTGAGGCCTGGCTGGGGACCCCCAGTGTGCACCCAGTCACTCCCTGGTGGCTGCTGCCAGCTGCTCTGCAAGTGTTCCCGCGGGGCCTCAGGTCCCACAGCCGAGACCAGCAAGTGCTAAGCTGAGACACTGCAAACGCGAGGTGCTGCTCAGAGAGCCACCCATGTCCAGCTGCCTCCCCATCAGCGCCGGAAACCGGCCCGGTCCAGCCACAGAGAGAAGCCGGCTCAGCCTGGGGCCAGGGGTTGCGCACCGGGGCCAGAGCCTTTATCTCCAAACTCTTAAGTCATGTCTGCCCGTTCTGGCCTTTGCTTTCTGTACCAGACTCTCCACTTGGGACAGGACCGTCTCCCAGGCTGGCGGCGGGGGAGGGTGTGCAGATGAAGAGCACAACACGGGGGTGTGGGGTAAACAGAGCTTGGGCTCCCGAGCTTGCCTGCAGAGCTGCTCAGGACCCGGCCCTGAGCCCCTGGGGTCCAGCCGCAGGGCAGGTGGGACGCCCTGACTGCCCCGCTGCTCTTGTTCAGTCGCTAAGTCGTGTCTGACTCTTTGCGACCCCACGGGCTGTGGCGCACCAGGCTCCCCTGGCCTTCACTGTTTCCTGGAGTTTGCTCACACTCACGCCCATCAGGTCAGTGATGCCATCCAACCGTCTCGTCGTCTGCCGCCCCCTTCTCCTTTCGTCTTCAATCTTTCCCAGCATCAGGGTCTTCTCCAATGAGTTGGAGCTTCAATTTCAGTATCAGTCCTTCCAATGAATATTCAGGACTGATTTCCTTTAGGATTGTCTGGTTTGATCTCCTTGCAGTCCAAGGACTTTCAAGAGTCTTCTCCAACACCACAGTTTGAAAGCACCAATTCCTCAGTGCTCAGCCTTCTTATGGTCCATTATGACATTCGTACATGACTGCTGGAGAAACCATAACTTGACTGTACGGAGCTTTGTCGGCAGAATGACGTCCCTGCTTTTGAGTACATTGTTTGGGTTTGTCGTAGCTTTTCTTACAAGGAGCAAGAGCCTTTTAATCTCGTGGCTGCAGTCACCATCGGCAGTGATTTTGGAGCCCCCCAAATAAACTCTGTCCATTTTCTCCCATTCTATTTGCCGTGAAGTGATGGGACTGGATGCCATGATCTTGGTCTTTTTAATGTTGAGTTTTAAGCCAGGTTTTTCACTCTCCTCTTTCACCCTCATCAAGGGTCTCTTTAGTTCCTCTTCCCTTTCTGACTGTCCTGGGGAAGATGAGACCAGCAGCATTGCATGCTGCGTCGTCTAGGCCCTGGCTGAACTCGGACAATCAGATATTTTCTCTCTTTGCCTCTGTTAAGCCAGGTCTCCCCTTCTGGGTTTCTGCAATTGGTTTTTGGACATAAGCTGCCACTGAGCTTCCAGCCATGCCCATTCAAGCTCTGACCACCCAGACAACCTGCCGACCGCTGTTCCTGAATCCTAAATCCATCTCTTCTTTCCTACAAACAGAGCAGCATAGTTACACCCTGCAAGCTCTGCCCACGACTGGCTGCCCCTCCACCACCTGCGGGGCCAGCCCCCTGCCCCGGGCTGTGATGCAGCAAACGTCCGCTCGGGATGCTGAGCCCCGCACAGCCCAGGCCGCAAGGCTTCTTCCCCAACTAGTGGTCCTAGGAAATGCACTGGGAGCCATGTAGGGAAGGGAGAATCCAGTCACCCCGAAGTCTCTCTGGTGTGAGCATACGGCAGTCAGGGGGCATGGAAGAGGAGTTGGGAGAAGTCTGAAACAGCAGGTCAGAGGGAGAGCGAGTCACCAGCCAGACTGACCGAACACAAGGCGCCCGGGGACTCAAGGGCAGACCTGGGTCTGGAAAGGGGCGGCCATGTCCACCAGGAAAGGGGCCGAGGTTCCTCCTGTTTGACCCGTAAAGAAAGTCTCTTCTGAGAACTGAAAAGCATGGGTGACCTTCGAGAATAAAGAAAGCATGTTCATGCCTGCTTTTAAAAAAATTACATGGGATCAACCAAAATATGAACACTCTAGGACTTCCCTGGAGGTCCAGTGGTCAGGAATCACCTGCCGATGCAGGGGACACGGGTTTGATCCCTGGTCCAGGAAGATGCCACGTGCCGCCGGGCAACCAAACCCACGCACCACAACTGCTGAGCCTGCGATTCTAGCGCCCGAGCTCTGCGGCTGGAGAAGCCACTGCGTGAGGAGCCCGCGCACCACGGGCCGAGTGTAGCCCCTGCTCGCCGCAACTAGAGAAAGCCCACGTGCAGCAAGAAGACCCAGCGCACGCGTGCACACACACTCACGACACTCTAGAGAGTGGGATTGTGGGTGATTTGCCTGCTTCTCTACTTCTCCAGTTTTGTTTAACTAAGACCTCACTTTTTTCCTGAGAAGTAATCGACGTGTCTCTCTCTCTTTAGCCGCTCAGTCGTGTCCGACTCTTGCGACCCCGTGGACTGTAGCCCGACAGGCTCCTCTGTCCATGGGATTCTCCAGGCAAGAACACTGGAGTGGGTTGCCATTCCTTCTCCATTTGACGTATAATGCTGTCTTCAGGTGTACAACGCAATGATTCAGTATATATATTGTGAAACCGTCACCACAGTACATCTAGCAGCAGGCTCACCTTCTAATTACAATGTTTCTTCTTGTGACCAGATCTTCCTGCGACTCTCAAACATAGAATGGGCACCATTAACTACTGTCTCCATGCTGCACCTGAGGTGCCCGGGACCTGTTATCTTGTAACTGGCATTTGTGCCTTTTGACGCCTTCACCCACCTTGCCCACCCTTCACCCCTGCCTCGGGCAGCCCCCACCTCGCTCTGTACCCATGAGCCGGCTGGGTTTGGGGGAGCTTTACATCCCACATATCAGTGAGACCACACAGGATGTGTCTTTCTCTGTCTGACTTATTTCACTTAGCTTAATATCTTCTCAGTGTTCAGCTGCCCGGTGTCTGACGCTTTGTGACTCCATGGACTGTAGCCCTCCAGGCTCCTCTGGCCACGGGATTCTCCAGGCAAGAGTACTGGAGTGGGGTGCCATTTCCTTCTCCAGGGAATCTTCCCGACCAGGGATCAAACCTGGGTCTCCTGCGTCTTCTGCACTGCAGGCCGATTCTTAACTGCTGAGCCACTGGGGAAGCCCCCACAGTATCCTCTACATCCATCCCTACTGTCCCAAATGGCAGGACACCTTTCCTTCTCTTTATAGCTGAATAATACCCCATGATACACCGCATCTTCTTATCCACTCACCCCTAATGGACATGTAGGTTGCTTCCATGTTTTCACTAATGTAAACAAGGCTGCAGTAAACATGGGGGTCCAGAGGTCATTTCAAGGTAATGTGTTCATTTCTCTAAGATAGTATCCAGAAGTAGAATTGCTGGCTCATACGATAGCTCTATTTCTAATTTTTTGAGGAAACTCCATACTGTTTTCCACAGTGGATGCACCAACTTACATTCCCACGAACAGTGCCTGAGGGTTCCCTTCTCTCCACTTCCTCATCTTGCCATTTGTTGTCTTTCTGATAATAGCTGTTTGCAGGTGTGAGATGATACCTTGTGGTTTTGATTTGCATTTCTCTGATGGTTAGGGATGTTGAGCATCTTTTCATGTGTCTGTTGATCATCTGTATGTCTTCCTTATGGGAAAAAAAAGTCTATTCAGATACTCTGCCCATTTTTTAAGCATATTGTTTGCCTGTTTTTTGGGGTCTTTTTGTTTCGCTATTGAGCGATATGAGCTCTTTATATACTTTGGATATTAATCCTTTATCAAAAAGGGTTAATCAAATGATTTACAAATGATTAATCAAATATTTTCTCCCACTCGGTGGGTTGCCTTTTAACTTTGTTGGTGGTTTGGTTTCCTTTGCTGTGCAGAAGCTTCTTAGTTTGATACAGTCCTGCTTGCTTACTTTTGCTTTTGTTTCCACTACAAACCTCAAATTTTAAAAAATAAAACTTTGAAGATAAGTAATGGGGAGGTTTTCAGTACAGAAAATAGATGTTGGGAAAGATCCCAGGACCCCCAGTTATATGTAGTCAACAGAAAATTGGAAATAGCACAAAGCTGGAGCTGTTCCTTTTTACAGGAAACAAATAAGACAGGGAAGAAGCCAGACTTAGAAACCCAGGAGGGTGTCTGCTGGGAAAAGTCAACAGAAGCCCATGGATTCCAGGCCCACAAACAAGACACAGCACAGATGGGAACCAGGAAGTGAGCACGTGCCCAGGTCACACCCGCCCCGGCAGGTATATAGAGGCTCCTGCCCCGGAGGCCCCACACTGAGCACCTTCTCTCTCTCCACCTGCTCCTCTGACCTACTCCACTCTCAACCCACCAGAACCATGGGCTGCTGTGGCTGTTCCGGAGGCTGCGGCTCCAGCTGTGGGGGCTGTGGCTCCAGCTGTGGGGGCTGCGGCTCCAGCTGTGGGGGCTGCGGCTCCAGCTGCTGTGTGCCCGTCTGCTGCTGCAAGCCCGTGTGCTGCTGTGTGCCAGCCTGCTCCTGCTCCAGCTGTGGCAAAGGGGGCTGTGGCTCCAGCTGTGGGGGCTCCAAGGGGGGCTGTGGCTCATGTGGGGGCTCCAAGGGGGGCTGTGGCTCCTGTGGGGTCTCAAAGGGGGGTTGTGGCTCATGTGGGGGCTCCAAAGGGGGCTGTGGCTCTTGTGGGGGCTCCAAGGGGGGCTGTGGCTCCTGTGGGGGCTCCAAGGGGGGCTGTGGCTCATGTGGGGGCTGTGGCTCTGGCTGTGGGGGCTGCGGCTCCAGCTGTGGAGGCTGTGGCTCCAGCTGCTGTGTGCCCGTCTGTTGCTGCAAGCCCGTGTGCTGCTGTGTTCCAGCCTGCTCTTGCTCCAGCTGTGGCAAAGGGGGCTGTGGCTCCTGTGGCTGCTCCCAGTCCAGCTGCTGTGTTCCTGTTTGCTGCTCCCAGTCCAGCTGCTGCAAACCCTGCTGCTCCCAGTCCAGCTGCTGTGCTCCTGTTTGCTGCTCCCAGTCCAGCTGCTGCAAACCCTGCTGCTCCCAGTCCAGCTGCTGTGTCCCCGTGTGCTGCCAGCGCAAGATCTGAAGCTGTGTCCAGGGACCTCAAGTGGCTCCCGGGAACCCAGGAATCTAGGAAGTGACTGGTGCCCCGTCCAAGACTAGCAAGTGGCAGTTCTGAATCCATCTTTTCTGAATGGGGAGCCCAGCTCTCCAGTCCCAGCAGATTGCTTCCCAGATGCAGGCGAAGGGACACCTCTTCGTGCCTTCTGTCCGTTCTGGATCCCCGCCTCCTCTGCCTCAAAGAAGTCATTTCCTTCCCAGTCTCCGCATGACTGCAGTCCCCACAGGCCCCTGATTCCTGGAGCCCACTGACCCTTGTGCTTTGGACTTGGCCTACCTGGCCCATCCCACAAGGCCAACATCTGGACCACAGACCCAGAGGGTGCCCCCACTCTCCTCAGCCCCGCATCAGCTGGCCCAACGCCGCCCTTCACCAGGATTCGCCTGTGCCTCCTTCACCGGCCACAGTCCAGTCTGGACTTGGTGCAGACTCTAAATAAACACATTCCCTTCTCAAGGACTCTGTCTCCATGATACTTCTTTATTTTTTTAATATTCTTTTAAATTTTTTTGGCTCCACTGGGTCTTGGTTGCGGCAGTGGGATCTTTTAGTTTGGGCACACGATCTCAGTTTCAGCATGTTGGGTCTAGTTCCCCAACCAGGGATTGAACCCATGCCCCTCTGCATTGGGAGCATGCAGTGTTAGCCATTGGAGCAGCAGGGGAGTCCCCAAGATACTTCTTTAATGGACACTCTAATGAGGAATTCAAAAAACAGCTGTGCATTGTTGATGGGAATAAAAAACAGGTGCAATTTCTTTTTTCTGTAGGTATTTTTGGCAATATTTACTATAATTTCACTGTTGCTGGCATTATTTTCCTTGCTTTGGTGGCATTTTAAAATACAGTTATTAGTAAGAATGAAACAAAATATAGCAGTTGGAAAAGAGAAAGTAAAATTATCATTATCTACATATGTTCCCACTGCATACCTGGGGGGGGTGAAAAAGTACCGCAGAACGTAAGTGAACTCAAGCAGAAGCCTGGGGACATAAAATGTAAAATCAACAGCCTTTCTCCTTACACAAAAAAACAAATACAGTGAAAGACAGCACTTCCTCCACTCCTTAAACGTGAACTCTACAAGAGCCATTTCTAAAATCTGCATAAAAAGCACTCCTTCTAACAGTAGAAGCTGGAAATTGTCCAGATGTCCATTAACAGAAAGGAAGAACTGCTTGTGGTTTAGTCGCTCAGCGGACCACCAGGCAGCAATGGGACTCTTACAGACTGATGCTGAGTAGAAGACATCGGCAGAAAGGCACACGCTGTGACCATTTCCACATGATGTCCATAAACACACGCAGAACAGACTGGTCTACACTACCAAGGACCGGGATGCAGCTCCTCTGGGGGAAAGTGGTTGGAAAGAGGACAGAAGAGAGCTCCCAGGGTCTGGGGATGCTCTCTCTCTAAATTGGGGCGTGCTGGTTACATGTGTGTTCAGTCCGTGAAAATCTGTCAAGCTGTCAAAGACAGGCACTCAATATGACACATGGTCAGTGTGCGCTGCGTGGCTGAACAGGGGAGGACCTTCGCATTCCGTTACAAGGTCGTCACTAAAGGGATGTTGGCTCTAAGCCTAAACTATGCTTAGTGGCCCATCTTTGGAAAATTTGCCTTGCAGGTTACGGGCATTAAGGTGAAATAGCTTCACAGGAAGCGTGGTGACATTCTTCTCCGTGAACTTCTATTTCAATAAAAGTCTTTAAAAATCTATGAAGTTGGAGAAGGAAATGGCAACCCACTCCAGTGTTTTTGCCTGGAGACTCCCAGGGACGGGGGTGCCTGATGGGCTGCCGTCTGTGGGGTCGCACAGAGTCGGACACGACTAAAGTGACTTAGCAGCAGCGGCAATAGATATTTGGCTCAGCTGATAAAGAATCTGCCTGCAATGCGGGAGACCTAGGCTCGATCCCTGGGTTGGGAAGATGCCCTGGGTTGGGAAGATGACCTGGAGGAGGGAAAGGCTACCCACTCCAGTATTCTGGCCTAGAGAATCCCATGGATAGTCCATGGGGTCGCAAAGAGTCGGATACGACTGAGCGACTTTCACTTCACTTCAACAGATATTAAAACACAGGAAGGTTATCTCTAGGGCTCTTCTGAGGCCTCAAGTCGGCTCTTCCCAATCCCTCCCCTCACTAGGGGGTAAGTGTCTTCCTTAGAGAAGTAAGGCTCTGACCCCCGTGGGGCCCCAAGGTCGTGGCCGAGGGCACAGGTTGGGCGGGGGAGGGAGGGGGTGTGTGAGCAGGGCCGGCCGGCGGGGCAGGTTCGTCCTCGCCTCGGACAGGCCGGTGTTGATACAACACAGCCCGCCTCGGGCTCTGCGAGCGCCGGAGGAGGAGAAGCCGCGGGAGGGGCTCCGCGGTCGCTGGGGGAGTCGCCTGCGGAGTCCGCGGCCCGGGCTGGTCCCATCCGCCCGCCGCTGGCTAGCCCTACCCTCCCGGCCCCGCCAAGGAAGCCGCGGGAGTCCCGCGCCCAGGACCGGCTCGGACAAGGCTGGGTCCAAGGTTGGGCCAACATGGCGTCCATATTCCGAAGTGAGGAAATGTGTTTGTCACAGCTCTTTCTCCAGGTGGAGGCTGCATACTGCTGTGTAGCTGAGCTTGGAGAGCTTGGATTGGTTCAGTTCAAAGATTTAAATGTGAAAGAGAGCCGCTTCCAGAGGAAATTTGTGAATAAAGTCAGAAGGTGTGAATCATTGGAGAGAATCCTGCGTTTTCTGGAAGATCAGATGCAAGATGAGATTGAGATTCAGGTGCCTGAGAAGTCCCCGCTGACCCCTCTTCCACGGGAAATGATCATCCTGGCGACTGCTCTAGAAAAACTGGAAGGAGAGCTTCAGGAAGCCAATCAGAACTATCAGGCTTTGAAGAAAAACTTCCTAGAACTGACGGAATTCAAACATCTCCTGAAGAAAACCCAGGACTTCTTTGAGACAGAAGCCAACTTAGCAGATGATTTCTTTGTAGAAGACACTTCCGGTCTCCTGGAGTTGAGACCTACGCCTGCGTACATCAGTGGAAAGCTGGGGTTCACAGCCCGTGTGGTCAACCGGGAGAGGATGGCTTCCTTTGAGAGGCTGCTGTGGCGAATTTGCCGAGGAAACATCTACGTAAAGTTCAGTGAGATGGACACAGTTCTGGAAGATCCCGTTACAAGAGAAGAAATTAAAAAGAATATATTCATCATATTTGATCAAGGAGAACAGCTCAGGGAGAAAATCAAGAAGGTCTGTGATGGGTATCGAGCCACTGTATACCCCTGCCCAGAGCTGGCGTTGGAGCGCAGAGAGATGCTGCAGGGCGTCAACATGAGGCTGGAAGATTTACTCACCGTGTTAACACAGACAGAGTCTCACCGTCAGAGCCTCCTGCAAGAAGCAGCTGCCAACTGGCACTCCTGGGTCATCAAAGTGCAGAAGATGAAGGCCATCTATCACATCCTGAACCTGTGCAACATTGACATCACCCAGCAGTGTGTCATCGCTGAGATCTGGTTCCCAGTGGCTGACACCGTGCGCATCAGGAGGGCACTGGAGCAAGGCGTGGAACTAAGTGGCTCCTCCATGGTCCCCATCTTGACAGCAGTGCAGTCTAAAACAGCTCCTCCCACGTTTAACAGGACAAATAAATTCACAGCTGGCTTCCAGAA
This sequence comes from Bos mutus, assembly GCF_027580195.1. Lineage (NCBI taxonomy): Eukaryota > Metazoa > Chordata > Mammalia > Artiodactyla > Bovidae > Bos > Bos mutus. The sequence continues at coordinate 61,889,711 of NC_091638.1, read as the reverse complement.
TATTGTAGATGCATATGGCATAGGCAGTTACCGGGAGATGAACCCAGCTCCCTACACCATCATCACTTTCCCCTTCCTGTTCGCCGTGATGTTTGGAGACTGTGGTCATGGAACTGTGATGTTCCTGGCAGCCCTTTGGATGGTCCTTAATGAGAAACACTTGCTCGCTCAAAAGTCGACCAATGAGATTTGGAACACCTTCTTCCATGGGCGCTACCTCATCCTCCTCATGGGCATCTTCTCCATCTACACGGGCTTGATCTATAACGACTGCTTCGCCAAGTCTTTGAACATCTTTGGCTCTTCCTGGAGTGTCCAACCCATGTTCAGAAATGGCACGTGGAGTATGCAGGTATTGAAAATGAATCCACTGTTGCAGCTCGACCCAGCCGTTCCGGGAGTATACTCTGGAAATCCATACCCGTTTGGAATTGATCCGATTTGGAACTTGGCTTCAAACAAGCTAACATTTTTGAACTCCTATAAGATGAAGATGTCAGTTATCCTGGGAATTGTCCAGATGGTTTTTGGTGTTATTCTCAGCCTTTTCAATTACAGGTTCTTCAGAAACACTCTGAACATCATTCTGCAGTTCATCCCTGAGATGATTTTTATCCTGAGTCTTTTTGGATACCTGGTCTTCATGATCATCTTCAAATGGTGCTCCTTCAACGTCTCTGTGTCCCGGCGAGCCCCAAGCATCCTTATCCACTTCATTAACATGTTCCTATTTAACTACAAGGACTCTTCAAATGTACCTCTGTACCAACATCAGCAAAAAGTCCAGAGTTTCTTTGTTATCATGGCTTTGATCTCTGTGCCATGGATGCTTCTGATTAAGCCATTTATCCTTAGAGCCAACCATCGGAAATCCCAGCTGCAGGCCTCCAGAATCCCAGAAGACACCACTGAGAACACCGAGGGTGACAGCTCTGGTCACAGTGCTTCTGTAGGTGCCCATGGGGCTCAGGATGACCACGATCAAGAGTTCAACTTTGGAGACATCTTTGTGCATCAGGCCATTCACACGATCGAGTATTGCCTGGGCTGCATTTCCAACACAGCCTCCTACCTCCGGCTTTGGGCCCTCAGTCTGGCACATGCACAACTGTCTGAAGTGCTCTGGACAATGGTGATGCACATTGGCCTTCGCACGCGAGGCTGGGGAGGACTCGTTGGGGTCTTCATCATTTTTGCTGTGTTCGCTGTTCTGACGGTAGCCATCCTTCTGATCATGGAGGGCCTCTCTGCTTTCCTGCATGCCCTGAGGCTGCACTGGGTGGAGTTCCAAAACAAGTTCTACACCGGGGCTGGTTACAAGTTCTCTCCATTCTCCTTCAAACAAATCGTGGATGGGACAGCTGAGGAGTAGCTGCACGTCTGGAGGCTGTGGCCACCTGTCTGGCCACCTCCTGTTCCAGTCTCTGTGCCAATGAAAGAAGTTTCGTCTTGTCTTTAAAGTCAGCCTGCGCAAGGCCATCAATGGAATGATTGTTCTCACTAACTGGAGGCAGGAAGCCCTGTATTATTTATCTGTAAGCCCTGGGATTTGATATGACTTCACCATGTCATAGAGAAACTACACGGGCAAGTCATTTCAACCTGGAGCCTGTTGTCAAATACTAAAATGATTGCAATGAGGGGAGTGGGAGTGTCAAACTCATGTTTTCATGTAATTAAACTTTTGGGGCATTCACTCTTTCTTTAAGATTTTTTTTAAAGAAAACTGTTCTGTAAAATTGAGTACTGATAATGATAGGCCAAAGCTAAACAATAGAGTTATACAAATAAATCCTAGGGAAGGAAAAAAAAAAAATCTATGAAGTTGTAATATACTGAGAGACAGGAAAGGAGTCATGAATAAAAGAACAGATAATTCTTGTTTTAATAGGAAGGTTTTTTTCATTTATATATATTTATTTTGAAATGTTTATACCAGTACTGCTGCTAACTTGCTTCAGTCGTGTCCAGCTCTGTGCGACCCCATAGACAGCAGCCCACCAGGCTCCCCCGTCCCTGGGATTCTCCAGGCAAGAACACTGGAGTGGGTTGCCATTGCCTTCTCTGCATACCAGTACAGTGAAACTAAATTTGAGAGACACTGGATATCATCAGTTTGGATATTGTTCGTTTATTATAAAAGAGAAACATGGAAATTATTTACGTGATGAAAGACGTCACGACTTCAGTGGAACGGGCAGCTTCATGTGATGTCATTTCAATAGTGACATTTCAGTCAACATAGTCAGCAAGAACGCCACCATCTCTACATAAGAAGTGATCCTTGTCTATAACTACTTTGTGTGCTATGTGCTAAGTAAATTGTATCTTTACTTCATCTCTGGTGCTCATTCGCTTCAGTTCTGTCCGACTCTTTACAACTCTATGGACTGTAGCCCACCAGGCTTCTCTGTCCATGGGATTCTCCAGGCAAGAATACTGGAGTGAGTTGCCATGCCTCCTCCAGGGGAACTTCCCGACCCACGGATCAAACTCACATCTCCTGGGAGGAGAACTGTATTTCCAGCTTGCCCATTAACTGGTTGAATCTCTCCACTCTTTCCGTTAGAGCCCCATCCACAGCTACTACCATTGCTTGCAATGTTTCCTTGTGATTTTTCTGGAAGCTTAATGCCCCTTTGGTTACAGTTTCAGTTGTCCTTCTTTCAACTAATACTCGGTCAAAGAGGGGAGGAAACTTTCTAAATGGCTGTCCTGCCATGACCCCGGCTGCCGCGGCTCCCAGTCACGCTCTCACGCCTTGCTGCAGGCAGCAGGAAGTGTTAATATTTTAAGCAAGTCATTCTTCCTAAATTAATCTATATACTGGATCTGAATACATATACCAAGAAGATATTTTAAGCAGCTACGTTGACTGTAACATTTATACAGAGGAAAAAAAAGATATACATAAAAATAGCTAAGAAAATGTTGAAAAGAAAGGGGACCAGGACTTCCTTGGTGATCCAGTGGTTAAGAATCCGCCTGCCAAAGCAGCGGACACACGTTCAATCCCTGGTCTGGAAAGATTCTACATGCCGCGGGGCAGCTAAGCCCGAGCCGCGCAACTACTGAGCCCTCCTGCCACAGCTACTGGAGCCTGAGTGCCCAGAGCCCACGCTCAGCAATAAGAGAAGCCCCTGCACTGAGCGGCCCCAGCACCAACTAGAGAAAGCCCCCGTGCAGCTGCAAAACCCCAGCACAGCCAAAAATAAATCAAGGGAAGAAATAGTTTCAGAAAGAGTCCATTGCCTAAAAAGAAATGGAAGCAGATAGCAACCCTATTATTAAGTTATGAGCATTCAAACAACTTGAAACAAATGTAAAAATCCAACAAATAGAGGTAAAAGAACAGACCACCAGAGAGAGGTTGAAACGTGCCTGAGACTTTTCTACATATAAAAGAGAGCATATTATATTTGTTCAAAAATAGATTATTCCACAGACGGATATTAAAGCAACTATGCAGAGCCTTCCTGGGCGGCTCGGTGGCAGAATCCACCTGCCAGTGCGGGAGATGCTGCGTCCATCCCGGGCCCAGGAAGACCACGTGCGCCGCGGGGCGACGAAGCCCAAGCCGCGCAGCTACTGCGCCTGCGCTCTAGAGCCCGGGAGCCGCAAGCACTGAGCCCACGAGCTGCAAGCACTGAGGCCACGAGCCGCAAGTACTGAGGCCCGGGTGCCTAAAGCCCATGCTCCACAGTGAGAAGCTCACGCACTGCAGCTAGAGAAGAGCCCGTGTGCAGCAACAAAGACCCAGCACAGCCAAAAACAACCACAGAGGAAGCTAAAAAATCAAGATTGTGCCTTTACTTCATCTCTTGTGCTCAGTCACTTCAGCAGTGTCTGACTCTCTGCGACCCTGTGGACTGCAGCCCACCAAGTTCCTCCGTCCATGGGAGTCTCCAGGCAAGAATACTGGAGTGGCTCGCCATGCCCTTCTCCAGGGGATCTTCCCGACCCAGGGATGGAACCTGGGTCTCCTGCGCCTTCTGCATCACAGGCAGACTCTTCACTGCTGAGCCACCAGGGAAGCCCCACTTCATCTCTTACTCTAAAAATAAATTCCATACAGAGTAAAGACTCAAATGAAAAATAAAAACACAAAATGACTAAAAGAAAAGAGGAACTTTTAAAATAATACTGAGATGGGATAGTTGTTTCTAACCACACTGCTGGGCATACACACTGAGGAAACCAGAAGGGAAAGAGACACGTGTACCCCAATGTTCATCGCAGCACTGTTTATAATAGCCAGGACATGGAAGCAACCTAGATGCCCATCAGCAGATGAATGGATAAGGAAGCTGTGGTACATATACACAATGGAGTATTACTCAGCCATTAAAAAGAATACATTTGAATCAGTTCTAATGAGATGGATGAAACTGGAACCTATTATACAGACTGAAGTAAGCCTGAAAGAAAAATACCAATACAGTATACTAACGCATATATATGGAATTTAGAAAGATGGTAACAATAACCCTGTGTACGAGACAGCAAAAGAGACACTGATGTATAGATCAGTCTTATGGACTCTATGGGAGAGGGAGAGGGTGGGGAGATTTGGGAGAATGGCATTGAAACATGTATAATATCATGTATGAAACGAGTCACCAGTCCAGGTTCAATGCATGATACTAGATGCTTGGGGCTAGTGCACTGGGATGACCCAGAGGGAGAGTATGGGGAGGGAGGTGGGAGGAGGGTTCAGGATGGGGAACACAGGTATACCTGTGATGGATTCATTTCGATATTTGGCAAAACTAATACAATATTGTAAAGTTTAAAAAGAAAATAAAATTAAAAAAAAAAAAGAAAATAATACTGAGATGGGATAGTTGTTTCTAACCATGGCACAAAATCCAGCAGCTCACGGAAAGAAAAGATAGACAAATTTGGCATAAAAGAAAAATAAACATATAAAAAGAACAATCTGTATGGCAAAAAATAATAACGACAGTGTCGACTGATAATTAACAAAGGATGAGCTTCAGCTGGAGGGACGGCCGTCCCATCAGTCTGGCCTGCAGGGGGGCACTGACCCGATTGATTTTCTGGTTTGGAAGCCACAGGAAACAGGCACAACACAGGCCGCATCCGAGCTGCCGTTCCCGGGCGGGCGCCAGGGGCTGAGATGACGGGCTGCGCAGAGGGGGCCGGGACTAAAGGCCCGGGAAATCCACAGTGATGCAAAGCGCACACACGAACCCAGAGAAAACACCTCCCCAGAAAAGGTCTGAGAGCTACCACCTCACCCCATCAGAAGGACCACAGTTACAAAGACAAGTAACCGGTGCTGGCCAGGACGTGCAGAGTAGGGGAGCCTGGCGCTGCCGGCGGGAAGGCCAACTGGCGCAACCAGTTGGGAGAGGAGGTCGGCTCCTCCAGAAATCAGAAACAGGCCTGTCACGCGGCCCGGCAATTTCACTTCTGGGTATCTACCCAAAGGAAACAAGGACGCAGTTAGAAAAGACGCAGGACACCAATGTTCACTGCAGTGTTTTTTACAACAGACAAAACACAAAACCTAAGAATTGATGCTTTTGAACTGTGGTGTTGGAGAAGACTCTTGAGAGTCCCTTGGACTGCAAGGAGATCCAACCAGTCCATTCTGAAGGAGATCAGCCCTGGGATTTCTTTGGAAGGAATGATGCTAAAGCTGAAACTCCAGTACTTTGGCCACCTCATGGGAAGAGTTGACTCATTGGAAAAGACTCTGATGCTGGGAGGGATTGGGGGCAGGAGGAGAAGGGGATAACAGAGGATGAGATGGCTGGATGGCATCACTGACTCAATGGACGTGAGTCTGGGTGAGCTCCGGGAGTTGGTGATGGACAGGGAGGCCTGGCGTGCTGCGATTCATGGGGTTGCAGAGTCGGACACAACTGAGCGACTGATCTGATCTGATCTGAAGCATCCATCAGTAGATGAAGAAAGAAGATGTGGGGTATATATATATATAGCTTTTTTCTTAAGGACACTTTAGAACCAAATTCTGAACTGTATTCGTTTTTGCACGAGCCCTCACAACTATGTCAAATGTAAAAGCACATGTGACTCATTTATCCAAAACAGTTCATGAAAATTGGACCCAAATAAATGAGAATATGTACAAAATAAACCGTGAAATAAACCAGACACAAATATGTGTCCAGGGCTGCATACACTGTTTGGAAATGGTGAACCCCGATTGGCTGGCAAGAGTTGTCCGTTGCTACTGCCACAGGAAACTTTACAAGCAGTGTGAAACGTTTCCACCGACAGAAAACAATCCACCTGTGACTTTACTCGACAAAGGGAAAGACGTGGATGCCGCAACCAGCCCTGGAGCAGTGTTTGTCGGTTAAGGGCAACAGTGCACAGCCATCTTCAGAACCGCAGGTGCACACGCAGACCACCAGGCCGTGTGCAGCCCCAGAATCCCTGCAGGCAGTTCCCTCCTAACTTGCTGCGGCGTCTTAAACAATAGCTCACATTTTTCGCCAAAGAATCTGAAAGTAACGATGGCTTGCTATGGTTTGCCAGTAGAAGGCCGTGGAAGCCTTGCAACATGGATTTGATGTTTTAAGTCCTCTTAAATAGATCTTCAAAAATTCAGGAGAGAAATCTGCACACACACAATGTACCAGAAGGGCACTCAAAAGGATGAGTTTGTTGTTAAAGGACAGATGTGCTTTCTGAACTGCGGTTTGCCAGCTCAGTCGCTCAGTCTGGTTCAACTCTTTGCGGCCCCGTGGACTGTAGCCTGCCAGGCTCCTCTGTCCTTGGGATTCTCCAGGCAAAAATGTGTGCTGTGCTGTGCTTAGTCGCTCAGTCATGTCAGACTCTTTGCGACCCCCGTGGACTGTAGCCCGCCAGGCTCCTCCATCCATAGGATTCTCCAGGCCAGAATACTGGAGGGGTTGCCATGCCCTCCTCCAGGGGATCTTCCTGACCCAGGGATCAAACCCAGGTCTTGTGCATTACAGGAGGATTCTTTACTGTCTGAGCCACCAGGGAAGCCCAAAAATGTTTGGAAATATGTTTTTAAACATTTCAGGTAAAGAACTGAGACGGGGCTCCCGTGGTGGTTCAGTAGTTAAGAATTCGCCTGCCTGTGCAGGGCACATGGATCTGTTAGGCAGGTAGAATAGGGAAAAGGAGTCCAAAGTGGCGGTGGCTAAAAGACAAGGAAGGTTTGAGGACCAGAGTGAAGACTTCAGGCAGAACACACAGCACTCCTGGCTAAGCCCAATTTGCATAGGGCAGGCCCAGGTGGGGGAAAAAACATATAAAAGGAGGAGCCAGAGCGCTTTCTCTCGGACTCTCTCTCCCGCGTGTGTGCGCCCTGGGTCGCACCTCGGTCGCCACAAAGCAAGCGCACGGGGTCCGCGCGATGTCGGCCACCCACCCGACCCGTCTTGAAACACAGACCAAGGAGTCTAATGCGTGTGCGAGTCAGGGGCTTGCACGAAAGCCGCCGTGGCGCAATGAAGGTGAAGGCCGCCCTCGCCGGCGGCCGAGGTGGGATCCCGAGGCCTCTCCCAGTCCGCCGAGGGCGCACCACCAGCCCGTCTCACCCACCGTGCCGGGGAGGTGGAGCATGAGCACACATGTTAGGACCCGAAGGACGGTGAACTATGCCTGGGCAGGGCGAAGCCAGAGGAAACTCTGGTGGAGGTCCGTAGCGGTCCTGACGTGCAAATCGGTCGTCCGACCTGGGTATAGGGGCGAAAGACTAATCGAACCAGGAATGTTAGGCAGGCAGAATAGGGAAAAGGAGTCCAAAGTGGCGGTGGCTAAAAGACAAGGAAGGTCCGAGGACCAGAGTGAAGACTTCAGGCAGAACACACAGCACTCCTGGCTAAGCCCAATTTGCATAGGGCAGGCCCAGGTGGGGGAAAAAACATATAAAAGGAGGAGCCAAAGCGCTTTCTCTCGGACTCTCTCTCCCGCGTGTGTGCGCTCTTTTCTCTCTCTCACTCTCTCTCTCTCTCCTGCTATCTTCTAAATACAATGGAGCTGTAACACTGATTTGCCTAAGAGCTGTAGCACGGTTTGTCCAAGACCCGAGAGCTGTGACGCGCCGAGGGCTTTAACGTCCGTCGCTCCACATCTTTGTTGTGACGAGACAAAGAACCGAGGAACATACACTCGCGTGACAGATCCAATCCCTGGTCTGAGAAGATTCTGCAACTAACCCTGGGAGCCACACCTGCTGTGGCCACGCCCTGGAGCCGAGAACTGCAACAAGAGAGGCCACTGCATCGAGAAGGCTGTGCACCGTGGCTGGAGGGCGGCCCCCGCTCACCGCGGCTGGAGAAAAGCCCCTGCAGCAAGAAAGGCCCGGCGCAGCCGAAAAAGACTGAGAGACTACACGACCCTAAGCCAAACATGCAAGAGCAAAGTGTCTTTTGTCATTTTCACACCTAGTTATTAAAGAACTAAGAAAGATTTCTCATCAAAAGTAGTAAAATGTACCTCCTACACTGATGGTGGGAATGTGAATTGGTACAGACACCACGGAGAACAGTATGGAAGCTCCTTAAAACAATAAAAACAGAGCTACCAAATGACCTGCAATCCCACTCCTGGGCATGTATCAGAGAAAAGCATGATCTGAAAGGACGCACCCCAGTGTTCGCTGCAGCACCGTTTACAACAGCCGGGACGTGGAAGCACCGAGAGGCCCATTGACAGAGCAAAGGATGAAGAAGGTGCGGTACATACGCACAAGTCAGTCGTTAAAAAGAATGAAATGGCATTTGCAGCAACACAGATGACCTGGAGAGGGTCACACTGAGTGAAGTAAGTCAGAGATGGAGAAATCAGGAAAGGCGTCCCTTATATGTGGGATCTAAAAAGAAATGATACAAATGAACTTACTTATGAAACAGAAAGAGACTCAGAGAATGAACTTACGGTTGCTGCGGGGAAAGGATGGGGGAGCAGATGGTTAGGGAGTCTGGAAGGGCTGTGTACACACTGCTATATTTAAGACGGATAACCAAGAAGGACCTACTGTGTACCACATGGAACTCTGCTCCGTGTTATGTGGAAGCCTGGATGGGAGCGGGGTTTGGGAGAGAACGGGTTCGTGTGTGTGTGACTGAGTCACCTCGCTGCTCACCCGAAACTATCGCAGCATGGTTAGTCATCTCTACTCCAGTGCAAAGTAAAAAGTTCAAAGGAAAACAAGTAATAAGATGTGAAATAAACATGCGAAAATAAGCTAGAAGTGATTCCTAAAAGTGAAAATATTATTCAGTCAATCATATCCAATTTTTCGCGACCCTATGCACCACAGCCTGCCAGGCTCCTCTGTCCATGGAACTCTCCAGGCAAGAATAGTGCAATGGGTTGCCATTCCCTTCTCCAGGGGATCTTTCCAACCCAGAGACTGAACCCAGGTCTCCTGCTTTGCAGGCAGATTCTTTACTGTCTGAAACACCAAGGAAATCATGCTGATGAAAGGCCCAAATTACAGCAAAATTTTCATATCACGTCAATAGCAGAATTCATTAACAAGAGGCGACGCATTTCAAACAAAAGTAAGGAAAGCTCATGAATTATTTGATAATCCAGTTAATGTGTAATAGCAAATCACATGAGTATTTTGGTAAAGGTTTATGTTTCCTGCGGATTTGACATGAAAACATTGGCACAGTCAAAGTTAGTCTTAAACACATAATGGGCCAACCCCACCAAGGACGCAATCACAAGCAGGCTGACAGGTGTGACTTAAAAAGAAATATAAGGTAAGCAAGGAGGTCAAACCAGTTAATCCTAAAGGAAATTAGTCCTGAATATCCATTGGAGGGACTCATGCTGAAGCCGAAGCTCCAATACTTTGGCCACCTGGCGTGAAGAGCCAACTCATTGGAAAAGATCCTGATGCTGGGAAAGACTAAAGGCAGGAGGAGAAGGGAACGACAGAGGATGAGATGGTTGGATGGCATCACCGACTCAATGGACAGGAGTTTGAGTGAACTCTGAGAGATGGTGGAGGACGGGGAGCCTGGCGTGCTGCAGTTATGGTTGCCGGGGCGGTGGGGAAGGGTGGGGGAGTGGATCGAAAAGAGTTGGACACGACTTATCAACGGAACAACAGTAAGACTAAACACCAGACAAAATGCTGATGCCCTGAAGTTTTACAGCACAAATGTAAAGACATTTGATTAATATTTGCCCAGATTTGAGAGCAAACCTAAATGCTTATGTATCATGAGGCTAAAACAAACTTTCAAAATCAACAAGTAAAAAAAAAACCTCAAGCAGCCATGATAAAGGAAAAACTGAAGTATCTTTGTGTTCACTTTAGAAAGTAAAACTCTGAAATTGTTGTCATATGATTAAGTGATGAAGGATATGTGGCCAAAAAAAGAAGAAAGAAAAACCATTGTGGAGGATGCCCTGGGGTAGAGAAGAGGGGTTGGGGCAACTCATTCAACAAAATAAGATTATTTTCCCTGCGTCTGTGCTCCGTAACGTCTGCCTGTCTGTGAACCTAGCTAGGCTCCTCTGGCCGTGGGATTTCCGAGCAAGAATACTGGAGCCGGTCGCGACTTCCTCCTCCAGGGGATCTTCCCGACCCAGGGATCAAACCCGTGTCTCCTGTGTCTCCTGCGCAGCAGGCGGACTCTTCACAGCTGAGCCAGTGTGTAAAGCCCTTATTCTCGCATTCCGGTCGCATTTGTGGTATCTATCATTTCTTTAAATCCGTAACTTACTGTTATTTCTTTTCTTCCTCGGTTAACTCTAATACATGCATACCCTCTCTGGGTTGGGCCTCCAAAGTCAGACAACGTATACAGATCTTGAACTCCAGCCTTTAAGCTCGAAACGAGGCCAGTTTGGAGTCAAGCGAGTTCTGCTCCCGCACAGAAAGCGGCGGGAACCTCGGCGCCCCCTGGTGACGACCCAAGAAACCGCGCCTGGGACCCGGGGCCGCGTCGCCCGAAGCCGGGTGCGGGGGGTGTCTCGCCAACTCCAGGACAAACTCGCGAGATACTAACACTAGGGCCCCAACTTCTTCAATATTTCTAATAAGAAGCTGTCAGCACTCCACTTTGAGGTATTCCCTTCCCAGTCACACATTTTGTTTTCTCTGTTAGAGTTCTAGATATCTAGATACCAAAGAGATAGCCAGGTTTCTTGAAAGAACACTTAAGAGTCTTGGAAACAGAGGCCCAGAGGCTGTGCACACGGCCTCAGGGATCCTATTCTGGCTAATAATGCCCTTAGAAGCTGCTCAAGTCCCCTCTGTGATCTGCTGACAATAAAACTAAAAGCTGAAAATGGATCAAGAACTCCACTGTGTGTTCTGCTAGAGGGTTAAGGTCAATAACACTGGTTCCAGGCAGCTCAGTGGGTAAGAATATGTCTGCCAGTGCAGGGGACACAGGTTCGAGCCCAGGTCCGTAAGTCTCACGTAAGTCAAGTCGTCAGCAAGGCCGTGCTCCCTCTGCAAGTCTGCAAGGAGAGCCCGTCTCTCATCGCCACGACCTTCTGGTGGCTGCCAGGATGCCCTGGCTTGTGGCCACCTCACTCAGACACTCAAAGCGGCACCTGCAAATCCCCTCAGCTGCACCTCACACCCTCTCCTCCTCTCGGCGTGCTCAGGCCTCCCCCGCCTCTCTCTCACAATGATGGATGTGGTCACACTTAACCCATCACCACCCAAGGGGATACTCCCTCATCTCAAGATGCCGAGCTTAATCACACCTGCAAACTCCCAACAGAGATGAAGGAGCCTGGACCCAATGCCATCCTCACAGGTCACACACAGTCCAACCAGAGGCAGGTGACCAACTACCGGGGACGCTTAGGAAGGACAGACTGAAATCCAGATGAATGAGGAAGAGGCAAATTTAGAAACCTAAGAAAGTTGTCAGTGACCCAGGCAACAGGAGCTCAGACAACAAATAAAAAAACATGACCTGGAAAAACAGACAAGAGGAAGTGATCAGCGGCCTGGTATACACCCCAGCAGGTGTATAGAGGCTCCTGGCCCCGGAGGCCCCACACTGAGCACCTTCTCTCTCTCCACCTGCTCCTCTGACCTACTCCACCCTCAACCCACCAGAACCATGGGCTGCTGTGGCTGTTCCGGAGGCTGCGGCTCCAGCTGTGGGGGCTGTGGCTCCAGCTGCTGTGTGCCCGTCTGCTGCTGCAAGCCCGTGTGCTGCTGTGTGCCAGCCTGCTCCTGCTCCAGCTGTGGCAAAGGGGGCTGTGGCTCGTGTGGAGGCTCCAAGGGGGGCTGTGGCTCGTGTGGGGGCTCCAAGGGGGGCTGTGGCTCCTGTGGGGGTTCCCAGGGGGGCTGTGGCTCCTGTGGAGGCTCCCAGGGGGGCTGTGGCTCCTGTGGAGGCTCCAAGGGGGCTGTGGCTCCTGTGGAGGCTCCAAGGGGGGCTGTGGCTCCTGTGGAGGCTCCAAGGGGGGCTGTGGCTCCTGTGGCTGCTCCCAGTCTAGCTGCTGTGTCCCCGTTTGCTGCTCCCAGTCTAGCTGCTGCAAACCCTGCTGCTCCCAGTCCAGCTGCTGTGTGCCCGCCTGCTGCTGCAAGCCCGTGTGCTGCTGTGTGCCAGCCTGCTCCTGCTCCAGCTGTGGCAAAGGAGCTCGGGGCTCCAAGGGGGGCTGTGGCTCGTGTGGGGGCTCCAAGGGGGGCTGTGGCTCGTGTGGCTGCTCCCAGTCCAGTTGCTGTGTCCCCGTCTGCTGCTCCCAGTCCAGCTGCTGCAAACCCTGCTGCTCCCAGTCCAGCTGCTGTGTCCCCGTTTGCTGCCAGTGCAAGATCTGATGTAATGGTCAGTCCAGCATTCAGCTAACCTCTTCCAACTGCGGCATCTGTGAGGCTCTCTGGCTTGTCATTCTCCTGCACACATCTTGCTCTGTGGACCTCTTCCCTGCATTTCCTGACTCCAGCATAGGAAGCACCATTCACATGAGGAGCCATGGCTCTGTCCCCATCCATCTAGGATATCATTATGCAGAGGAAGGCCGCATGCTAATAGTCCTCTAAAAACCAAGTGGCCGCCACCTGTCCTTCTGACTCTTCTAAGGGCCATCATCTGCCACAACCAGGCGCTGACCCTCATGTGAAGGGTCTGGTCAAGAACATCCAGCTCCTGGCTTCTCAATAAGAAAAGATGCCACTGTGATCACATCCAAGTTTCCTTCTCCAATGAAGCCCAGTCCAGCAGAACTCTGTTCCTTACAGCAGGTTTCTGTACTTGTTTGTTAAAATACAATAAAATGTCCTGTCAATAAAGTTGTCTTTGTCACTGCCAACCGAATTCATTCCCGCTGCAACTCTTCGTAGCAGTCTCTGTACAACGCACTGGTGACCAAGCGGGTTCACTGGAAGTGGGTGCCCGGAAGCCCATGCCAGCTGACCAGGCCCTGACTCCACTTACCGCCAGGTGTCCCGTCTGCTCCAGCCACGGCCATACTGCACCACTGATGTTGTGGCCAGGGGACATTCCAGGGTGCGGCAGAGAGGCCTGGGCTCCGAGTCAGGATGTGACGTGTGTGACCTGGACGTGTGGCCGTCCAGCAGTGGGGCTTTCCCTTGGGGGGGGCAGTAAACTTGCTGTGTTGGGGCCAGCACCCTCTCCAGGCCCCTCCTCTCTCATGTCCCAGAGGCTGGACAGCACTCTCCTGACTCTCTTGTGGCCCTGGTTCCAGATGCAATGGCTCAGCCCTTGCAAATGCCAGATGCAGAGGCTCAGCCAGTCTGCATTTACCTTCTCATGGTGTTTAGAAAAGAAAAATAACGCAGAAGCAGATAAGGGCATTGTGGACCTCTGCATGGGACATTAACAACATCCACTGTCCAGCCACAGGTGTCCTGCTCATCAGTCATAATGCAGCAGGGTGTGCTCCTAACCCAGACTGGCAGGGGTCCTCACATACAGGGGAAGTTTAGGGACAGACGGACACACACATGGGGAAGACACAGGGAGAAGATGAAGCAGAACTCTGGTGATGGTTCCACAAGCCGAAGATCACCAAAAATGGACCAGGGACCTGGGAGAGAGCATAGAACAGATTCTCCCTCACAGCTGTCAGAAGGAGGGAAGACAGCACTGAGAAATTCACCCAGACTGTAAGAGTCATAAAGGGTTCAGCCATGAAATAGAAGCCAAGAATCGCGGAAGAGATCAGAGGCTCCATCACAGTTCTAACAAGTGTCCCACATGGAAAGATCAAAAGAAATGGCAGGAGAACAATACTCAGAGAGATGACACATGAAGCTTCTTCAGATCAAAGGCACAAACTCAGTACCTAGGAGAAGCACAAGAATATATACAAACAAGTCACGTCAGAGTGAAACTGGAATACTGCAGACAACAAGGAGTGGACTTCTGCCGCCATGTAAAATGTGGTAAGTTGCAGCCTCCCAAAATTCCTACTACAACAACTAAAAGAAAACCCTGATGCTGGGAAAGATTGAAGACAAAGGAGAAGAGGGTGGCAGAGGATGAGATGGTTAGATAACAACACCAACTCAGTGGGCAGGAACTTGAGCGAACTCCAGGAGATAGCAGAGGACAGGGAAGCCTGGCGCGCTGCAGTCCATGGGGTTGCAGAGACTCAGATATGACTTAGTGACTGAACAGCAAACACAACAAATTAGGGACTTCCCTGGAGGTCCAGGGATGAGAATCCGCTTGCCAGTGCGGGGGACACAGGCTTGACCCCTAGTCCAGGAAGAGTCCACATGCCACGGAGCATCGGAGCCCGTGTGGTATAACTGCTGAGCCCAGGTGCCCAGGGCCTGTGCTCCGCAAGAGACGACGCCACGTGAGAAGTCTGCACGCCATGACCAGAGAGGAGTCCTGCTCTCCGCAGCGAAAGCAAGCCCGCACAGCAGCGAGGACGCAGCACAGACAGAAAGTAAAGAAATAATTCTTAAAATAAAGCCAGGTAAATTACCAAAAGTGTATCTGAAAGACAATGGGGAAATATAGAGTAACAGGGACTAGATGGATAGGATTCCTAATAGCAGAAACCTTTCCCCCAAAAGAGGGCTCTCCCATGATGGAAGATTATACCATGTAAAACTTCTATGGTCCTTCCATAAAAAATAGCCAGTAGACAGAAAAAAAAAAAAATTAGCAGACATAAAGAGAAACAGGAGGGGCCTTCCTGGAGCCCAGTGGTTCAGACTCGGCACTTGCACTGCCAGGTCCTGGGTTCAGGCCCTGGTCAGAGAACTAAGATCCTGAAAACTGCATGGCCAAAAAATAAAACCAGAAATAGGAAAATGTGACAAATAATCAAAAGCGGAAAATGTAATAAAAGCAGACTCAAAATGATTCAGATCTTACTGTTAACTAGCAAAGACTTAAAGATAGCATGGGGAAAATATGGACATACTAGATGAAAAGATGGAAAAATTCTGCCAAAAGAGTGTCCATAAAAATACAATAAAATGGACATTCTAAAACAGAAAAGTACAATATATAAAATTCAGAATTTATCAGATGGCTTTAACAGGTGACTGGACATAGCAAAAAAAAAAAAATTAGGGAATTCAATTTTTAAAAAAGTCCGTTTGGAAAAACATCCAAACTGAAGCAGATAGAAATGAGAATGCAAAAAATAAATGAGTGTAAAAGACGTGTGGGAATGAGCCACAAGTCTAACATAAGTGTAATTGGAAAATCAGAGGGAAATAAGATAGAAAATGGGGCAAAAGCAATATTTCAAAAGAGAGAGGTTGAGAATATTTTAGACTTAACCAAAGATATCAACCCATAGATTCAAGAAGTTCAGCAAAACTCAAGAAGAAACTTTTAAAACCCTAGCTACAAAATGATCACCTTCTGAAAGAAAAAAAATTTTAAGGTCTTAAAAGCAAAGAATATGGCACATAATTCCCAAAGAAGCAACAGTAACATTTAGGGCTGACTTTTCAAGAAAAACCATGGAAGCCGGGGGACAAGGGCACACCACCTATAAAGGGGTGAAAGAAGAAACTTGCTAACAATTCTGCATTGGAGACTCTACTCTGAAAAAATAAGTTTTGCAAAAGTGAAGCTTAAATAAAGATATTTAAGAAAGACAAAGACTATGCCAAAGCCTTTGACTGTGTTCAGTTCAGCTCAGTCGTGTCCGACTCTTTGCGACCCCATGAATCGCAGCACCCCAGGCCTCCCTGTCCATCACCAACTCCCGCAGTTCACTCAGACTCACGTCCATTGAGTCGGTGATGTGACTGTGTGGATCACAATAAACTGCAGAAAATTCTGAAAGAGATGGGAATAGAGACCAGACCACCTGACCTACCTCTTGAGAAACCTATATGCAGGTCAGGAAGCAGCAGTTTCCTGCTGGAAACTGGACATGAAACAACAGATTGGTTCCAAATAGGAAAAGGAGTATGTCAAGGCTGTATATTGTCACCCTGCTCATTTAAATTATATGCAGAGTACATCATGAGAAATGCTGGGCTGGAAGAAGCACAAGCTGGAATCAAGATTGCCGGGAGAAATATCAACCTCAGATATGCAGATGACACCATCCTTATGGCAGAAAGTGAAGAGGAACTAAAAAGCCTCTTGATGAAAGTGAAAGAGGAGAGTGAAAAAGTTGGCTTAAAGCTCAACATTCAGAAAACTAAGATCATGGCATCTGGTCCCATCACTTCATGGCAAATAGATGGGGAAACAGTGGAAACAGTGTCAGACTTTGTTTTTTGGGGCTCCAAAATCACTGCAGATGGTGACTGCAGCCATGAAATTAAAAGACTCTTACTCCTTGGAAGGAAAGTTATGACCAACCTAGACAGAATATTAAAAAGCAGAGACATTACTTTGCCAACAAAGGTCTGTCTAGTCAAGGCTATGGTTTTTCCAATGGTCATGTATGGATGTGAGAGTTGGACTGTGAAGAAAGCTGAGCACCGAAGAATTGATGCTTTTGAACTGTGGTGTTGGAGAAGACTCTTGAGAGTCCCTTGGACTGCAAGGAGATCCAACCAGTCCATTCTAAAGGAGATCAGTCCTGGGTGTTCATTGGAAGGACTGATGCTGAAGCTGAAACTCCAGTACTTTGGCCACCTCATGGGAAGAGTTGACTCACTGGAAAAGACTCTGATGCTGGGAGGGATTGGGGGCAGGAGGAGAAGGGGACGACAGAGGATGAGATGGCTGGATGGCATCACTGACTCAATGGACACGGGTTTGGGTAAACTCCGGGAGTTAGTGATGGACAGGGAGGCGTGGCGTGCTGCAATTCATGGGGTCGCAAAGTGTCGGACACGAATGAGCAACTGAACTGAACTGAACTGAAGAAAGACAAAACTAAGAACACTCTTCACAAGCAGACTCATACTTCCAGAAATACTGAAAGATGTTCTTCAGGCTGAAGGAAACTGGTCCCATAAAACACACACACACAGATCTACCGGAAGGAATGAACAGCACTAAAAGTGTAAATAATACAAAAGATAAATACAAAAGAGTAATGACCATAATAAGCTGAATTGTGTCCCCCCAAAACTCTTAGACTGAAGCCCTAATGTAATATTTGGAGATAAGGCTGTTTAGAGAAATGCTCGCTCAGTCGCTTCAGTCCTGTCTGACTCTTCTGTGACCCCGTGGACTGTAGCCCACCAGGCTCCTCCTTCCGTGGGATTTCCCAGGCAAGAATAGTGGAGTGTGTTGCCATTTCCTCCTCCAGGGGATCTTCCCAACCCAGGGATCGAACCCAGGTCTCCCGCACTGCAGGCAGATTCTTTACCAGCTGAGCCACCAGGGAAGCCCAAGAATACTGGAGGGGCTAGCCTATCCCTTCTCTAGCGGATCTTCCCGACCCAGGAATCGAACCAGGGTCTTCTGCACTGCAGGTGGATTCTTTACCAGCTGAGCCTTCAGGGAAGCCCTTGTAAGGGCAGAATTAAGGTTGAATGGAGTAGTAAGGATGGGACTCTAACCCAATAGGACTTCTGTCCTTATAAGAAGAGGAGACACATCAGCTCTGTCTCCCCCCGGCTCTCCTGACAAAGGTCATGGAAGGAGACAAGCCAGAAAGAGATGTCTCACCCAGAATCAACTTTGATCTTGGACTTCTAGCCTCCAGAATTGTAAGAAAATAAGTTCCTCTTGTCTCTGACACCCAGGAAGTGGTCCTTTGCCAGGGCAGCCAAGCAGAGTCATACACTGAGTGTTTAAGGCAACAATAATAAACGTGATTTCTGGGATTCACAAGAGTGTACAAGTGAACTGTACAAGTCAGCAGGGGGAGGTAGCCCCTAGTAATGCTCTTGATTTCCTTGTGAAGAAGTGAAAAACACTAAGGGTGGACTAAGTTTGTCAAGGAAATCCTGAAATGTGAAATACGAATAACCACAAAAGAAAAATCCAAAATAGTCTACAAATAACGTATCACAAGAAATAAGTAAATTTAGCAACATCAGTGGGGAAACAACAAATAGAAACTAAATTTTCCAAGTGTACTAACAACAGTTAGAAAATTTTAAATATATATTTATTTTTATTAAAATACAAAAATTATTTATAATTGATCCCTAAAATAATAAACCTAGAAATATAAATCATATGAAAGATGTACAGATTCTCTAAAGTGAAATTATAAAGCATTACTGAAAGAAATTAAAGAGGATTTAATAAACGGAAAGCTATGCATGTTCACAGACCACGTGATTCGATGTTGAAAAGGTGTGAATTTTCCAAAAATTGATTACTGTGTTCAGTTAAAATCCTAGCAATTTTCTTTTTAATTTGACAAACTTACTTTGAGTAGAAGGGGTAATAGTGAACATTCTTCCCTTGTTCCCAGTCTTACAGAAAAATATTGTTTTTGCCACTCTGAAGGACAGGGAAGCTTGGCATGCTGCAGTCCATGGAGTCGCAAAGGGTCAGACATGGTCTAACGTGGTTAACTACACTGATTCCTTTTCAAATATTAAGGAAACCTTTTTTTTTCAGGTATGATAGTATGAGAGATTAGTATTAGATATTGTCTAAAAGTAAAACATAGTTATCGTTAATAATATGATTCTTAGTTTTACTTCAATTTAAACTAGCCATAAGGAACGAAGATGGTGACCGCGGTGGGAAGGTTGCTCTGGTCTTCTCGGTCTCTTCGTAATTGACCCCAACAGAGTCATCAAGCATCTGAGCGTCAATGATCTCCCAGTGGGCCAAAGCGTGGAAGAGACCCTCCACTTGGCGAAAGCGTTCCAGTTTGTGGAAACCCATGGAGAAGTCTGCCCGGCCAACTGGACACCTGAGTCTCCTACAATCAAGCCCCATCCAACTGCTTCCAGAGAATATTTTGAGAAGGTAAGTCAGTAGACCGTCCCGTGCACGCCTGCAGCTTCCCGCACCAGAAAAGAACCACAGTGGGAACTCACTTGTAGCTTTTCAAAGATTAGTATTTATAGCAGGCAAAAAAAAACCAAACCCAGTGATGCTTATATTCATAAACAGTATTACTCTACTGCTACTGCTAAGTCACTTCAGTCGTGTCCGACTCTGTGCAACCCCACAGACGGCAGCCCACCAGGCTCCCCCGTCCCTGGGATTCTCCAGGCAAGAACACCGGAGTGGGTTGCCATTTCCTTCTCCAATGCGTGAAAGTGAGAAGTGAAAGTGAAGTCATTCAGTCATGTCTGACTCTTAGCGACCCCATGGACTGCAGCCCACCAGGCTCCTCTGTCCATGGGATTTTCCAGGCAAGAGTACTGGAGTGGGGTGCCATTGCCTTTGTTTTTGTAATGTTGGCCAAGGCTTTTAAAATGTTTTCAGTTACTAATGTAATGAGTCCAAGGCAAGGTGTGGATGGATGGCTAGTTTCTGCGGAGTGTGTATGTGGCTCACCTGTTTCTTGGATCCTGTCTTCAGTGGGAAAAGGAAACAGATCTTTTTCCTCAGCCTTACTTGAACCTTTGTGTATACCAGAGTAGTACGACAGGTATTGAAAACTTCTGATCAAAGGTCTTGAAATTTTCCTCTTGAATTTCTTTGTATTAAACTGAATTTTCTTTAAAGAACATAGTTTTAAGTTGTTAGTATCAGTGGTCTAATTTAACACTTGCATTGAATGTATGGTTGAAGGAAATGTGAATCATGTTTTTTTTTAAAAAAAGCACAGTGGCAAAGTGACTTAACTGATGGTTCATGTTCCCCATTCCTGAGATTTATAGTTTATATAGTTATTTTACTTACTTTGTTAGCTGACTTAGTGTCTACATACATTTCTAATATTGATTGGGTATAATTAGAAAGGATATTTATTGAATCCAAGGATTGCAGTATGAATTTGAATCATTCATGCATTTGAATTATTGTAATGATTTTCTTTCTTGAAGTGTTCCACGTAGAAAATATAATAAAAAATATACATATTTTAAAATAAAAAAATAAACTAGCCATAAGCATATAATAATTCTTTCATTAGTAATGCACGTCTCTTACTCTGTCAGACTTTTTTTTAATTTATTTATCTATTTTAATTGGAGGAAAATTCCTGGGTAAAGCCTCATGAAAATTTTTAAACTATATGTCTACCACCTTGATTAAAAATTAAAATTAATCTTTATGTAATAAATAATACATTTAGTGTGAAGACGAATTGGAAGTTAGTATTCTCCTAAATAAGCTGAGAGGAGCTGCATTTGGGGCGCTGAGCGTAAGCTGGGCCCGTCCACCTGGAGCCACGAGCCTCTCCCGTGCAGCCAGACACTGAGAAGGAGGCCCCGGGACTCTGTTGGGTGCAGACTTGGGCCATCCTATCGAGGGCCACTTGTGACGGGCAAAAAGGGCAGGTGACCAGTTCCTAGGGATGTCAAGAAGGAATGGGCAAGCAGAGCTCAGGCCCTAATTATAGGAGCCAAAAGGCGGGGAGACACCAAATTTAGAACCCTAAGAAAACAGATGCTCACGAGTCAGTGAGAGCACAGGGGCAAGGAGGAAACAAATGCGGCCCAGACAGGAACCAGGAAGGGAGCACGCGCCCAGGTCACACCCACCCCGGCAGGTATATAGAGGCTCCCGGCCCAGGAGGCCCCACACTGAGCACCTTCTCTCTCTCCACCTGCTCCTCTGACCTACTCCACCCTCAACCCACCAGAACCATGGGCTGCTGTGGCTGTTCCGGAGGCTGTGGCTCCAGCTGTGGGGGCTGCGGCTCCAGCTGTGGGGGCTGTGGCTCCAGCTGCTGTGTGCCCGTCTGCTGCTGCAAGCCTGTATGCTGCTGTGTGCCAGCCTGCTCCTGCTCCAGCTGTGGCAAAGGGGGCTGCGGCTCGTGTGGGGGCTCCAAGGGGGGCTGCGGCTCGTGTGGGGGCTCCAAGGGGGGCTGTGGCTCCTGTGGGGGCTCCAAGGGGGCTCAAGGGGCTGGGGGCTCTGTGGGGCTCCAAGGGGGCTGTGGCTCCAGCTGCTGTGTGCCAGCCTGTTCCTGCTCCAGCTGTGGCAAAGGGGGCTGTGGCTCCTGTGGCTGCTCCCAGTCTAGCTGCTGTGTCCCCATTTGCTGCTCCCAGTCCAGCTGCTGCAAACCCTGCTGCTCCCAGTCCAGCTGCTGTGTGCCCGCCTGCTGCTGCAAGCCCGTGTGCTGCTGTGTGCCAGCCTGCTCCTGCTCCAGCTGTGGCAAAGGGAGCTGCGGCTCCTGTGGGGGCTCCAAGGGGGGCTGTGGCTCGTGTGGCTGCTCCCAGTCCAGTTGCTGTGTCCCCGTCTGCTGCTCCCAGTCCAGCTGCTGCAGACCCTGCTGCTCCCAGTCCAGCTGCTGCATCCCCGTCTGCTGCTCCCAGTCCAACTGCTGCAAACCCTGCTGCTCCCAGTCCAGCTGCTGTGTCCCCGTGTGCTGCCAGCGCAAGATCTGAGATGCTGAGCTCAGACCTCAGGTGGTTCTAGCCAGTCCCAGCTCCCTGACTGTGAGCAGTGACACGTCCAGACCCCCAGGGCACACTCCGTCTCTCCAGGGTGGTGAAGTCTGCATCTCTGGGACCAGAGCCCTGTCGCACACTCCCTGGTGGGGAAGGGCTCCCCGTGTCCTGCTTGAGCCGTCTGGGGACTCGCTGCCACTTCCAACCCATGAGCATGCCCCTCCTTGGCAGCTGAGCTCCTGCATGTGCAGGCTGCTCAGGGACTGAGCCACAGAAAGCCCACCCCTCATCCTCTGATGGGCACAGGGCTGTTCTAACCATCTCCTGGCTTCTTGCTGCTCTGCCCTGGTTCTCACATAACCTCAGGGCTGGTGCTGACCTCCCAGGGCCTGGGGCCCAGATCCACCAAATAACGCCCCCCTCTTCCGTGACTCCACCTCCTTCTGATCTCGGTCTAGCAAATCCTACTCTGGGCTTGTGAAGCTGCTAAATAAACAGACTGTCCTCAACAAACCTTGTCTCACCGTGATTCTTTTCTTACAGCCTTTCACAGAAGAAACATTTCTAAATGTCTGGCATACCATCAGCGGTAGTGGAAACCAGAGTGTGTTGGCAATATTTGCTGAAATTTATAGTATTACACGCAGACCTTTTCTCTCTCTCTTTTTTTTTTTAGTTTTTTTTTTTAAATGTGGACCGTTTTTTTGGTAAGTCTTTATTGCACCTGTTACAATACTGCTTCTGTTTTATGTTTTGGGGTTTTTGGCCACAAGGCGTGTGAGATATCTCCCCAGCCAGGCATCGAACCCGTGCCCCCTCCATTGGAAGGT
Organism: Bos mutus; assembly: GCF_027580195.1. Taxonomy (NCBI): domain Eukaryota; kingdom Metazoa; phylum Chordata; class Mammalia; order Artiodactyla; family Bovidae; genus Bos; species Bos mutus. Next base: position 61,867,055 of record NC_091638.1, on the reverse strand, counting down.
GAAGTCTTAACCACGGGACCGGCAAGGGCGTCCCACAGGCAGACCTTTTCATTCTGTGCATTGAGTTCTCATTATTTACTGGGAGGAAAGGATACTGTAAATTCACAGATTTTGTTGAAATAGCTGGTTAACACAAAATTATTTATCAGAGGATGGAATTAGCCACCACCTAAAACTGAATGGCTTACACTTGTTTATACGACTTATGACACATGCTCTGGGTGGGTGGTAAGGGGACTCCAGACAAACAGCAGCGATGCCTGTGCGGTCACTGTGACTCGGGCTGGGGTTTTGTTATTATGTGATGACAAAAAGTCAGGACACAAAACATTAGACGCATGTGGTCACAACCATGTGCAGCCAAGAGACGGATGAGCTGATTTTCCTTAATGTTTTATTTTTAATTTTAAAAATTAGTAAGCTTTTAAAAATATGCAGATCTGGGGCACTGTGAGCACTCCTAAGCCTCACGTGTGGTGGTTACACGGGAACAGAAGTTCAAGGAGCTGTAAACGTTCAAGGTAGGTACACGTTCCCACCTCAAATCAGAAGCAAAACACAGAAATGAAAATACACCATCCAGATGCTCTTAAGTCACATGGAGAAAACAGATCACATCAGGATTTCCTGGTGGTCCAGTGGCTAAGACTCCATGCTCCCAATGCAGAGGGCCCAGGTTCGATCCCGGGTCAGGAAACTAGATCCCACACTCTGCAGCTAAGACCTGGTGTGCCGCGGCTGAGACCTGGTGTGCCGCGGCTGAGACCTGGTGTGCCGCGGCTGAGACCTGGTGTGCCGCGGCTGAGACCTGGTGCAGCCAAATATATAAACATTTAAAAAATAGGTCACATAGAACCCCCTTGTACAGTCGGTGGGAATGTAAATCGATAGGCCACTATGGAGAACTGTATGGAGATTTCTCAAACAACTGTGACGAAAGCTATCATCCAACCCAGCAGCCCCGCTACTGGGCACACACCCTGAGAAAACCATAACTTGAAAAAGACACATGTGCCCCAGTGTCTGCTGCAGCACTGCTCACAACAGCCAGGACCTGGAGGCAGCCTAGATGCCACTGGCAGATGAATGCATGAATGAAGAGGTGGCGGTACATACACACAGTGGGATATCACTCAGCTATAAAGAGGGGTGACTTTGAGTCAGTTCTAGTGAGGTGGACGAACCTAGAGCCTGTTATACAGGGTGAAGTAAGTCAGAAAGAGAAAAATAAATACTGTATATTGACACACATACATGGAATCTAGACAAACGGTACTGATGAGTGACCCTAGCGGCAGGGCAGGAACAGAGTCGCAGACATAAAGAACAGACTTGTGGGTGCAGCGGGGGAAGGAGAGGGTGGGTGAGCTGAGAGAACAGCACTGAAATATACATGCTACATTCATAAGACAGGGAGCTAGCGGGAAGCTGCCGCACAGCACAGGAAGCTTGGCTCAGGCCCTGTAACGACAGAGACGGGTGGGATGGGGCTAGGTGGGAGGGAAGGCCGAGGCGGAGGGGACGCAAGCATACTGGTGGCTGAGTCACCTTACACGGCAGAAACCAACACAGTAAAGCAACGATCCTCCAATTACAAATAAAGTTTTTAAAGAACGGATCATATCAAGTCCAGCGTTGGACGTCAGGGGAAAATCACTTCCCTCGTTCTGCCAGATACAGGACCGCAGGCCGCAGGAAAGAGCTTGCCCCTGCGTTTGGTTCTCCAACTATGCTGTGCGTCCAGGACTGCTGACGTTGTCAACACCAAGAGCTGGGACAGAGCCTGAAACCTTCTGTGAAAGTCACTCTTGTCTCCCATAAACTCAGAGTTAGGAAAATCCTTGCAGGGTACCAGAGAGGCCCAGGCCAAGAACCCTGGCAGGACACACAGACTGCACAGCCCATCACCAAAAGGGCGGGCTCTGCAGACAGGACTGGCATGCTCCAGGGGCAAGGTTGACGACCACCACCCAGTACCATTCACTGGTGATCTCCAGCAGCCAGACATTCCTGCCTTGTGGGGAGGGATCCGTCTAAGAGGGGGAAAGAGTCTTTCAACCATGGCGCTGGGACAGCTGGAGACCCACATGGCCTTATTCCACACCATACACAAAAATTAACTAGAACTGGACCCAAGAGGGACTTCCCTGGTCGTCAGGTGGTTAGGAATCCACCTTGCAGTGAAAGGTGCCGAGGCTCCGCCGCCGCGACCACGATCCCACATGCCGGGGACACTACGCCCACACACCACAGCTGGAGAGCAGCTCCCGCGCCACAGCTGAGACCCAAGGCGGCAATCAACAAACAAACCAACCTCAAAATTAGACCCCAGACCCAAATCTAAGTGCTCAGACTATGGAACTCTTAAAAGAAAACATGGGTGTAAGTCTTCAGGACCTTGGGTTTGGCGAAGGATTCTTAGATATGACACAAAAAGCAAGCAACAGGGGAAAAAATGGATAAATTGGACTTCATCAAAATTAAAAACATTTGTGCTTCGAAGAACATCACTATGAAAGGGAAAAGACAACACAGATTGGAAAAAATGTTTGCAAATTACGTGTCTAAAACGGGCCTTTATGTGACCTATACAAACTTCAGTCTGTCTGACGGGGATTGCCAATGATTTGCGCTCAGGAAATTAGAAATAGAAAGAAACTTCCCCAAATTGATAAAGAACACCTACAAAAAACCTACAGGCAACATCACACCTAATGGTAAGAAACTCAAAGCTTTCCCACTAAGATCAGAAACCAGGGGAAAATGCACTCCTCGCTCAGCACTGCTTTCCAGCACCACGCCGGAAGCCCTAGCTAACACACTCAGACATGAAAAGGAAATGAAAGACATCCAGATTGGGAAGGAAGAAACGAAACTGTCCTCGCTCACAGATGACATGCTCATATTCGTAGAAAACCCAAAATAATCAATAACAACAACTCCCAGGGACAGGCCTCCCTCCCGTGTTCCCCGCCTCTCGTTTGCAGAAGAGTTCTAGCCTCCGAGGTCTTCCCTGAGTTCCAAACGGTAAATCAGAGAAGCGAGGAAAGCAGAAACAAAGGCATACGGTCAAGCAAGACACAGTAATAATAGTTTAGCCATAAACTACTTCCTCCTCAACAGCTGTAGATAACATCATGAGCCACATCCTGGAGCTGTTTTGCAGATACTGAAGCCCCCAGCAGGTGGATGAAGTTAAGTGCAGGCTGCCCACAAGCACAGCTGGAGCCATGAGGGTGATGACTGAGATTCTTCAAGCATCGCCCTATTACTTCACCCGACTGCCCGTCTCAGAACTGTGCACGAGGCTAGTCGCCCACCCTGGGACCCTCTCCCTCACGCTGTCTTTAAAGACCCTTCCCCCTGGAAATTCCGACAGTCCAGTGGTGAGGACTCCGTGCTGTCACTGCTGAGGGCGTGCGTTCAAACCCTGGTTGGAGAACTAAGATCCTGCAAGCCACGGCTATAAATAAATAAATGTGATTTGAAAAAAAAAAAGCCCCTTATCTGAAAGCCACGGGGGAGTTCAGGTCTTTTGAACCTGAGCTGCCAGTTCTCCTGGCCTGGTGCCTGCAGTAGGCACGGCGCTTCCTTCCTGCAGACCGTGTCCGAGACTGGCTGTGTCGTGTAGACACGGCGCTTCCTTCCAGCAGACCGTGTCCGAGACTGGCTGTGTCGTGTGTTGGGCAAGCGGGCTCAAGTTTGGTTTTGTAACAAACACCTTCTTGGGACAGCAGGAGCACAAAGGCACCTGCAGGGAAGTGGGGGTCTGGGCTTTGTTTGGGGCCCCACAGAGAGAGCAGCACACACCTATGAATGGCAGATATTGCATTCTAGAAAATTCCAGAACAGCTACAAATTCTGGAAAGTTCTTTCCATTAATAACTGCAAAACAAAATGGCAGGAGATCAAATTTAGAAACATAGGAAAGGCGACGGTGGACAGAACCAATGAGAGGCCAGGGACAAGCAGTGTGTATGCACAGACACACACACACGCACTCGTGGGCCCTGGAGAAACTCACAAACAGGAAGTACTAATAGGAAGTCAGCACATGATCCACCTGTCCTGGCAGGTATATAGAGGCTCCTGGCCCCGGAGGCCCCACACTGAGCACCTTCTCTCTCTCCACCTGCTCCTCTGACCTACTCCACCCTCAACCCACCTGAACCATGGGCTGCTGCGGCTGTTCCGGAGGCTGCGGCTCCAGCTGTGGAGGCTGTGGCTCCAGCTGTGGGGGCTGTGGCTCCAGCTGTGGGGGCTGCGGCTCCAGCTGCTGTGTGCCTGTCTGCTGCTGCAAGCCCGTGTGCTGCTGTGTGCCAGCCTGCTCCTGCTCCAGCTGTGGCAAAGGGGGCTGTGGCTCGTGTGGGGGCTCCAAGGGGGGCTGTGGCTCCTGTGGCTGCTCCCAGTCGAGCTGCTGTGTCCCCGTTTGCTGTTCCCAGTCCAGCTGCTGCAAACCCTGCTGCTCCCAGTCCAGCTGCTGCAAATCCTGCTGCTCCCAGTCCAGCTGCTGCAAACCCTGCTGCTCCCAGTCCAGCTGCTGTGTGCCCGCCTGTTGCTGCAAGCCCGTGTGCTGCTGTGTGCCAGCCTGCTCCTGCTCCAGCTGTGGCAAAGGGGGCTGCGGCTCCTGTGGGGGCTCCAAGGGGGGCTGTGGCTCCTGTGTCTGTTCCCAGTCCAGCTGCTGTGGCCCTGTTTGCTGCTCCCAGTCCAGCTGCTGCAAACCCAGCTGCTCCCAGTCCAGCTGCTGTGTCCCCATTTGCTGCCAGTGCAAGATTTGAAGCTGTGACCTTGAACCCCCTACAAGGGACTCCAATCTGAGCTGCCATGGCTGTGACCAGTGAGACACCGGTATCCTCAGAATGCAGAGCCTTGTGCATCTTCATCAGGAAAGGCACTCCCCGAGACTCTGGATCCTGAGGGCACTGCAGGCCACCTCGTGCTCCCGCCCCATCTTGGAGCCCCTCCCCAACTTGTCATTCTCACCTCTGCTCTTGTATCTGCCACTTATCTGGGTCTGAGCCAGAAACACCCCCCACTTTCCTCACTGGCTCCAAGGACCAACTAGTGCTGTTGCTGCCAGAGACCTGCCCACCTCCCCATCACCTCTCTTCACCTGAGTTGTGTGGGTTCAGGACTCCCAGGAGGGCGCTAACGCTCCCCCATCCTGGGATTGCCCAGGACCCCCAGCCCATCTCCCCTCCTCCCTGGACCTTGCTCTCCAGCACCTGCTCTCTGCTGCAGACCCCAAAGAACCCCTAAATAAACACATTCTCCAACACCAGCTGGGGCTCACTGTGGCTCTTTTTTACTCGCTCTGTAGATGAAACACCGTAGAAACACCAGTGGCGTGAAAACTGGTGAAGCTTCGTGACATTTACAAATGTTGAAGCAAATTTCCTTTTTGAGAGATGTGTTTTCTCAGAATGTGTCCTAAGGGACAATTCCTGGTTATTCCCCAGAATCACACGATAAGGCTACGAGTCAGATTATCATTCACAGAAGCGAGAACTCGGGTGGTGTCTGTAAGTACAGCGAGTGTGACCCAGTGGTTAAGTTTCCCATCCCCAGGCGGGCACCAGGCCGAGGGCACAGACACCTGTGCACCCTGGCCACCTGAAACGATGGCTATGGGGTCAGGAGGGACGTGGCCTTCTCTCAGCTCTGCGCCCTCGGGGCCTTAGCAACGCTTCTCTTTCATTGCTTGGCTGGTGCTCTGTTCTGCTCTGACGCAGTTGGGACCAGCCTCTTATGAGATAAGATAAGCCTCTGAGCTTATCTCATGAGCCTTTTTAAACTACACATTTATTTTGTTGTTGCTCAGCCACTAAGTCATGTCCGAGTCTTTGTGACCCCATGAACTGCAGCACGGCAGGGTTCCCTGTCCTTCACTATCTCCCAGAGCTTGCTCAAACTCACATCCATTGAGTCAGAGATGCCATCCAACCATCTCATCCTCTGTCGTCCCCTTCTGCTCCTGCCCTCAATCTTTGCCAGCATCAGGGTTTTTTCCAAAGAGTCAGCTCCTCATATCAGGTGGCCAAAGTATTGGAGCTTCAACTTCAGCATCAGTCCTTCCAATGAATATTCAAGGTTGATTTCCTTTAGGATTGACTGGTTTGATCTCCTTGCAGTCCAAGGGACTCTTAGGAGTCTCCTCCAATACCACAGTTTGAAAGAATCAATTCTTCAGTGCTCAGCCTTCTTTATGGTCCAGCTCTCACATCCATACATGACTGCTGGAAAAACCATAGCCTTGACTATATGGACCTTTGTTGGCAAAGTAATGTCTCTGCTTTTTAATATGCTGTCTAGGGTTTTCATAGCTTTTCTTCCAAGGAGCAAGTGTCTTTTAATTTCACATCTTGTTGATTCAAAGATATGGTTTAAAATAACACATAAATGATGAAAGAAATGACCCAGATCTTCTAAATAATTCCTAAAGGGAGGCATTCTAGACATCGGAACTCATGGCCTCTCAGAAGAGAAACACCTCTGGTTCTCAGAGGCTGCCAGCCCTCACTGGCTCCATGTGCACGTCCACAGCACCTGCTGGGCACCAGGCCCTGTTCTGACTCAGGAAATGGCAGCAAACAGCGTAAAGAGCCTGCTGTCGAGATCTTGGCTGTCCAGTCGCGAGAAGCAGACAGAAAGAGCGTGATCAGCCTGCGGGCTATGCTGGGCGCTGAGATGGCGCCGTGGAAATGGGAGGGAAGGCTGGCAGGGCGAGCACCACGCCGCAGAGCCCAGACACCACACGGAGGACCTGCGGGCACCTGGGGACACAGACCTGGCTGGCAGCCCTCCTCGCCCTCAGACTAGAGCAGTGGTGCCTCCCACGGCCGGCAGGAGACAGGAAGGTTCTGGTTTATGACTAAACTCTCCCCACCCACAAAAAAAAGGAGGAAAAATCTCATTTTTCATGAATTTGAAGAGGTGCAATGCAGTGACTTCCCCGGCAGTCCACTAGCTAAGACAACACTTCCAACGGAGGGGACGGGGGTTCTGCCAAAAGCTGAAAGCCAGATGAGTGTAAGCGTTCTGTATTTAGGGGCCAGTGGGAAACAACACCCCAGTATATCCCCTTTCCTCTGTCCTAAAGGCCCACGGCTGACTTTGGAACCGTGGACAGCCAGCCACCAGGACAGGGTGGTCTTTATGGGCCCATTTTCTTTTTAATAAATATTTTAAATTAATTTAAAATGTGGGGTGGGGGCATGGATCCAATCCCTGATCAGGAAACTAAGATCCCACATGCCGAGTGGTCAAGAAGAAGAAGACTCAATGCAGAGAGCTAAGCTTGCCACTCAGTTCCTATCTCTGCTCACGATTGAGGTGACACCCGACTCTGGTCTCGGTGACGGGGGCTTTTCCACGTGCTTGATGGCAGAAAGAAAAGCTGCCGACAACAAGTCGTTCCCTAGGACCGTCTTGTAAAACTTCATAGACCCATGGAATCCAGAACCCTTAGGGCCAGTCTCTTGGTCCTAACAGGACACGATCCCCTGATGAGAAAGCCTCTCCAGTAATGCGATTTGTTGGTGCATCCACTTTGAAATAGGAAAATACCCCGTGGACAGTCACAGAAAAGCACACGCAAGCTCTCAGACCAAACGTTGTTGACGGCTGCATTTTAACTTACGGGCCACCCAGGTGGCTCAGGGGTAAAGAATCTGCCTGCCAATGCAGGAGATGCAAGAGACCAGGGGTTCCATCCCTGGATCAGGAAGATCCCTGGAAGAGGAAATGGCAACCAGTTATTCTTGCCTGGAAAATCCCACCAACAGAGGAGCCTGGAGGGCTACAGTCCATGGTGTCACAAAGAGTTGGACATGACTTAGTGACTAGGCACCCATGCACACATTTTAACTACCCTCTGCATAAACCAACTAGAATTACACTATTCACATTACTTTGTAAGCAACTTGATTTTTTCCAATAACACGTATTATCATGGATACCCCTCCTGGGAAGTGGCTGAAGGTCTGACTTTTATACGAATCTTTATGTCTTTACGCCTAGACAAGCATAGTTCCCACATTGGACTCACTTCTCTATTGTCATCTTCTTGGCCAGCCTCCTACCCGCCCCCCACCCCGTGCTCCCATGCCACCCAACCACCACGCTACCCCAGCCTCAGGGACACGCCCAAAATACATGCAGGAGACACTCGGTATTGTTTGTAACAAAGTAGGGTGCTATTCTTCTCATTATCTGCAGCTACATGCTGAAGCTGAAGCTTCGGTACTGTGGCCACCTGATGTGAAGAGCTGACTCGTTGGAAAAGACCCTGATGCTGGGAAAGATTGAGGGCAGGAGGAGAAGGGGGCGACAGAGGATGAGACGGCTGGATGGCATCACTGACTCAATGGACGTGAGTCTGAGCAAGCTCGGGAGAAAGTGAAGGACAGAGAAGCCTAACAAACCGCAGTCCAAGGGGTCACAGAGAGTCGGATACGACTTACTGACTGAATAACAATGTATTGATCACTAACTGATGCCTCAGGGAAATTTCTCCCATCCAACTGGTGTGGCTCATCTAATCTTCTTAAAGGGCATTATTATTGGTTCCTAACTGGGTGGTATTTTTTGGCCAATGCTGCTGCTGCTGCTAAGTTGCTTCAGTCGTGTCTGACTCTGTGCGACCCCATAGACGCAGCCCACCAGGCTCCCCTGTCCTTGGGATTCTCCAGGCAAGAACACTGGAGTGGGTTGCCATTTCCTTCTCCAATGCATGAAAGTGAAAAGGGAAAGTGAAGTTGCTCAGTCGTGTCCAACTCTTAGCGACCCCGTGGACTGCAGCCCACCAGGCTCCTCCGCCCATGGGATTTTCCAGACAAGAACACTGAAGTGGGGTGCCATGGCCTTCTCCAAAAGTATCTATGTGTGTTTATGTTTGCTTTTATTTTTAGCAATTTCAAGGCAAATTGTATTATATCACCCAATTGTTTTAGTTGTTGTTTTTAAGAAAAGGAAACTGTAAGAATTTATATTCCTAGAAAAAGCGTATAAGGGCACCCTTTTCTTCAAATTCACCAGAAAGAGGTGTTATTATTCTTGTTAATTTTTTCCCAACTGGTAGACATAAAATAACTCATTCTTACTTTGATTTGCTTTTAACTACCAAGGAATTTGGTCTACTTTTCATTGGGGGCAGCAGAGGATACAAACGGTTAGATGGCGTCACCGATTCAATGGACATGAATTTGAGCAAACTCTGGGAGACAGTGAAGGACAGGGATGCCTGGCGGGCTCCAGGCCACGGGGTCGCAAAGAGCTGGACACAAGCGAACACTACAATTTGCTCTTCAGATAACTGCCTATTTTCTACTGGATTGCTTGTATTCTACCTGTGAATTTATAAGAGCTGCTAATGATTACAGATCTTAGACCTGATAAATGACCCCAGCAGCTTTTCAGGCTACAGGGTCAACATGCAAACCTTGATTGTATGTCTATTCACTTGTAATGAACAATCAAATTAAGAATGCAATTCCATAGTTCTGCAAAGAATAAAATACTTTGGAGTAAATTTAACAAAGGAAGTGTGAAACTGATGATCTGCAGATGACAAAGGATTATGGAAAGAAACGAAAGAAGATCCAAGCAAATCAAAACACATCGCGTGTTTGCTGTGTCTGTGTGCCTCTAAAAGTCTACACTGAAGCCCTAACCCCCAGTTTGGCTATATTTGGAGGTGGGGCCTGCAAGGTCATTAAGGTGAAGTGAGGTCACAAGGGTGGCCTTCAACCTGTACGAATAGTGCTCTTTTTTTTTTTTTTGGTCATATCTCTTGGTTCTCGGCAGTGAAAGTGCCAAATCCTGACCACTGGACAGGGAACTCCTAGGAGGAGGGTCTTTAGAGAAGAGAGAGCAGAGACGCTCTACCCCTCTCTCTCTGTCTGTCTGTCTCTCCTCCTCTCTGTCTCTCCATCTCTCTCTGTCTCTCTCTCTGTCTCTCCTTCTCTCTGTCTCTCCTCTCTGTGTCTCTCCATCTCTCTCCTTCTCTCTCTCTCTCATCTCTCTCTCTGTCCCTCCATCTCTCTGTCTCTTTCTCTCTCTGTCTCTCCATCTCTCTGTCTCTTTCTCTCTCTGTCTCTCCATCTCTCTCTGTGTCTCTCTCTGTCTCTCTATCTCTCTCTCTGTCTCTCCATCTCTCTCTCTGTCTCTCCTTTTCTCTCTGTCTCTCCTCCTCTCTGTCTCTCCATCTCTCTCTGTGTCTCTCTCTGTCTCTCCATCTCTCTCTGTCTCTCCATCTCTCTGTTTCTTTCTCTCTCTGTCTCTCCATCTCTCTGTCTCTTTCTCTCTCTGTCTCTCCATCTCTCTGCCCCTCCTTCTGTCTGGCTCTGTCTCCTCCTCTCTTTCTGTCCCTTTCTTTCCCTCCCCCGACGCCTATGCACACACATCCTAAAGAAAGACCGTGTGGAAAACACAGTGGGAAGGCGGCCATTAGCACCCAAAAGGAAAGCCCTCACCAGAAGCTCAGTCGGCCGGCGTGGTGATTTGGACTCCAGCCTCCAAAACTGTGAGAAAACAAGTTTCCTTTGTTTTTAAGCCATGAGTCTACGGTACTCTGTTGTGGCAGCTCAGGCTGACAAACACAACATTCATGCATCAGAAGATTTAACTACGTTGAGATGGTAACACTTCCCAGATTGGTCTACAGATTCAATGAAACCTCCATTAAAATCCCAGCTGGCCTCTTTGGAGAAACCGACAAGTTGACCTTAACATGCTTATGGGAACTCAAGGGATGCAAAACAGCCCTGAAGAAGAGAAACATGGTTTAAAAACATAATTTAAAAACATAGTTAGAAAGGAGAACCACACTTCCTGATTCCAAAACTTACTACAAAGCTCTTGTCATCAAGACAGCGTGGCAGCAGCGGGGGACGGGCACACAGACCAATGGAGTAGACTCGAGAGCCTGGACACGAGCCTTTGCCTGTGACCGGTGACTGTGGACAAGCTGCCCAGGCCAACGAGGAAAGGACAGTCCCTCAGAAGGGCTGCTGAGGGGCTTCCCTGGAGGTCCCGTGGCTGGGGCTCCGTGCTTTCACTGCCAAGGACCCGGGTTCAATCCCTGGTTGAGGAACTAAGATCCAACAAGCTGAGCAGCACGGCCAAAAAGGGGGAAAAAAATGATGTGGAGAAGACTGGACCTCCACACTCTTAGAAGACATGGGGGTAAATTTTCATGACCTTGAATTTAGCAATGGCTTCCTAGGTATGACACTAAAACACGAGCAACAAAAGAAAAGAAGAAATCGCATTTTAATGAAGTTTTGACATTTTGTGCAACAAAGGACACGACCAAAAAAGTGAAAAGATAACCAGCAGAATGGGAAAAATATTTACAGATCACATATCTGTTAGGGCCTAGGAGCCAGAATGTATTAAGAATTCTTACAACTCAAAAATCAAGAGACAGATAACCCAGTGAAAAAGTGGGCAAATGATGTCAACAGATACTTATCTGAAGAAGGTCTAGAAACGGGCAACAAGCACGCGAAAAGGTTTGCAGCATCACTAGCTATCAGGGAAAGTTAAACCAAAACCACAATGAGATACCAAGAGAAGCCACCACAGAGAAACGCAGGCACCGCAACGAGAGCGTATCCGCTGCAACTAAACAAAGGCCACGCACAGCAGCGAGGGCCCAGCGCAGCCAAGAACAAACACACACCTGCGTTTTTTACAAAGATAATGGGAGAAAATCTGGTGACCCTGGGTTCAGTGAGGACTTCTTAGACACATCAAAAGTGGGATCCATAAAACATGATAAGCTGCACTTCATTAAAATTAAAAATATCTGCTCTGAAAAAGCACTGTTAAGAGAATGAAAAGACAAGCCACGGCCTGGGGTAGAAGTTAAAAATCTTTCCAAAGCACATCTCAGATACAGGACTGGTATCCAAAATACACAAAGAATTCTTAAACTTGACGAAAGAAAACGAACAACTCGATTTACAAGTGTGCAAAAGATCTGAAAGGACACATCCCCAGAGGGATGTCAGACGACAAACAAGCATGTGAACACAAGCCCGTGTGTAGACCGCTCAGGATTGGCGAGTTTAAGTGACAACGAGATACCACTACAGACACTCTGGGAGGAATGCAACACGATGCAGCCACCTTGCCAGTGTCTCAGAACATTAAACATGCTCACACCCGACTACTCAACAATCACCTTCCTCAGTATTTACCCAAAGGGGTGGGAAATTTGTGTCCACACAAAAACCTGCACATGGATGTTGACCGCTCTATTACTAATAATGACCAAAAATTGGAAGTCACCAAGATGCCCCTGAGTAGGTGGTCCATCCAGACAAGGGGATATTCAGTTCAGTTCAGTTCAGTTCAGTCGCTCAGTCGTGTCCGAGACTCTTTGTGACCCCATGAATTGCAGCACGCCAGGCCTCCCTGTCCATCACCAACTCCCAGAGTTCACTCAAACTCATGTCCATCAAGTCGGTGATGCCATCCAGCCATCTCATCCTCTGTCATCCCCTTCTCCTCCTGCCCCCAATCCCTCCCAGCATCAGAGTCTTTTCCAATGAGTTAGCTCTTTGCATGAGGTGGCCAGAGTACTGGAGTTTCAGCTTTAGCATCATTCCTTCCAAAGAACACCCAGGACTGAATGGAATATTATTCAGTGCTAAAAAAGAAATGATCTATCAAGGCAGGAAAAGACAAAGAGGAACCTTAAAAGCATGCTGCTAAACGAAAGAAGCCAATCTGAAAGGTTTACACACTGTATGACTCCAACCAGACACCATTCTGGGAAAGGCAACGCTGCAGAGACAGCAAAAAGATCAGGGTTTGTGGGGAAAGGTGATGGTAAGGAGATGAGGTGAATAAATGGAGAGCAGAGAACGTTGAGGGCAGTGAAACCGTTACTCTGTATGACACAACAACGATGGATACCTGTTCTTACACTCTTCTCAAAACCCACAGAAGGCACGACATGAAGAGTGAACTCCAGTAGACTATGGGAACCTCCCTGGTGGTCCAGTGGTTAAGGGTCCAAGCTTCCAACGCACAGGACACAGGTTCAATATCTGGTCGCGGAACTAGGATTCCACATGCTAAGGGGCAACCAAGCCCGTGTGCCACAGCTAGAGAGCCCTTGAACTCACAACTGCTGAGCCCCCACTAAACACAGGCAACAAAAGCAAAGAATAAATCACACTTTAGTGAAGTTTTGACATTTTGTGCATCAAAGGACATGACCAAAAAAATGAAAAGATAACCAGCAGAATGGGAAAAATATTTACAGATCACACGTCTGTTAAGGGCCTAGTAACCAGAATATATTAAGAATTCTTACAACTCAAGAATAAAGAGACGGATAACCCAATGAAAAAGTGGCAAATTATCTCAACAGATACTTATCTGAAGAAGATCTAGAAACGGGCAACAAGCACATGAAAAGGTTTATTCACCCACAGATGAATAAATACAATATGGACTTTGGTTAAACAATGATAGGTCAGTATTGGCTGACCGACTGCAACCGATGCACCACACTAAAGGAAAATGTTAAAAAAAAAAAGGGAAATCGTATAGGTGGAAATAAAGGGTGTGTGGGGGAGTCCTCTGTACTTTTTACTCCATTTTTTCTGTTAACCTGAAACTGTTCCAGAAAAATAAAGCCTATTAAATGTTTTTAAATCTTTGGGTGTGCACCTGACTCCCCTTAGCTACTCTTCATTTTTGTTGTTGCTTACTTGTCATGCCTCCCCACCAGGAGCTCCATTTTATTGGGGGTTGGTGCCCAGCCCTCCAATTCCGTCGTCCCTTAAGTGTGATCTCAGACCTCCTGCTGCCCCGTGGAGTCCGCTCCATCCACAGGACACCTGTGCGGGCTGCATTCTCACAGGACGTGGAAGGCACTCTGGGCTCTGGCCCTGGGGACCGTTAGGCAGCACAAGGCAAAGGCTGGATCCCCACCAGGAGGAATCCACTCTGCTCCCCAGTGTTCCCACTGTTCTTCCAGAAGTAGAGAGGACTCAGGCTTCCTTTTTTCTTACCTCCTTGGGGACAGAGAATGAGGACACCTGACCTGACTCCCACTCTGCTCTGGGGTCCTCTGGGGTCCACATAAAGACAGACACACAGACCAGTGGAACAGAATTGAGAGCCCAGAAACAAACTCTCATCTATACGACAAGCGACTGTTGACAAGGATCCAAGTCTCCATCCAGACCCACTGCATCCCAATATTTCCCCAGGCCAGGGTCCTGACTCTTTCCAAGTTCTCTTCAAGTCCAGAGTTTCAAGGAAAGCTGAAACTTCATCCATAACCCCATTCACGACCTCCCTGCCCACTGCCCTTGAAAGACACATGGGTTGGAAACAAAGTTGACAACAGAGGAGATGTGCTACGTATTCAAGCTGCCATCTTCCTAGAATCCCCTCCAAATTTTATTTCTGAATAGAGATGCAAATTTTCTAAATATTAACCAATAGGATACAACACTGTATCAAAGCAAACATACACTATGACCAACATGGGTTTATTCCAGGCATGCAAGCACGGTTCAATACCAGGAAATCTAGTCAAACCCACAGATGGAGAGCTCGCCATCCGACTATATACTAAGAAGCCCTGAGATAAGGGCACAACCAAACATAGGTGCTGCAGACTGTGTAATCAAGTAGAGACGAACTTCATGAGGAGAAAGGTGCGTCTTTACCGATGATGGCATCACGTAATTTGAAGGGTTCCTTCTCAGGACCAGAATCAGAGGTAGAGACTGAAAGAAAAGTGGAGAAAAAGGCAGGGAATTCTCATGAAAAGGGAGGATGCCCAGCCAAAGGCAGCTGGGCTGGGGGCACGAGGAGGAGCTGGTGCCCAAGTGGATCCGGGAGCACTGACACCTGAGGCGCAGGCTTAAGTCTTCCTTTTCAGTAGAGTAATCCTCTTATGCCCTCTTCAGGGCTTAGAGCTGTCCCTTCAGCCAGTGTCCCTGAATCAGCAATGGCTTGGTGACTAGAGGGGAACCTCTCTTCCTCCCATGGAGCAAGGCTGGGAGGGAGGACCAGCAGCCAAAAGAAGCAGCCTCAGGAGGCGATGGTTTGAGGGGAGAGGGGAAGAACAGGACCTGAGATGAGACCTTTGGGAAGGGCAAAAGCACTCAGGGAGGAAAAGGGGCTACCTTCTAATACCAGGATAGGGCGGGGGGCGGGGGTTGTTGTTCAGTCGCTCAGTCGTGTCCAACTCTTTGTGACCCCATGGACTGCAGCACACTAGGCTTCCCTGTCTTCTGAGTTCCCTGTCTCCTGAGTTCCCTGTCCTTCTGAGATCCCTGTCCTTCCGAGTTCCCCGTCCTTCCGAGTTCCCTGTTCTTCCGAGTTCCCCGTCCTTCGGAGTTCCCCGGTCTTCTGGGTTCCCCGTCCTTCTGAGTTCCCCATCTTCTGAGTCCCCCGTCCTTCTGAGTTCCAGGTCTTTGAGTTCCCTGTCTTCTGAGTTCCCCGTCTTCTGAGTTCCAGGTCTTTGAGTTCCCCGTCCTTCTGAGTTCCCTGTCTTTGAGTTCCCTGTCTCCTGAGTTCCCCGTCCTGAGTTCCCCGTCTTCTGAGTTCCAGGTCTCTGAGTTCCCTGTCCTCTGAGTTCCCTGTCTCCCAAGTTCCCTGTCTCCTGAGTTCCCCGTCTTCTGAGTTCCCGGTCTTCTGAGTTCCAGGTCTTTGAGTTCCCCATCTTCTGAGTTCCCCGTCCTTCTGAGTTCCCTGTCTCCTGAGTTCCCTGTCCTCTCAGTTCCCTGTCCTCTGAGATCCTTGTCTCCTGAGTTCCCCGTCTTCTGAGTTCCCCGTCCTTCTGAGTTCCAGGTCTTTGAGTTCCCCGTCTTTCTGAGTTCCCCGTCCTTCTGAGTTCCAGGTCTTTGAGTTCCCTGTCTCCTGAGTTCCCTGTCCTCTGAGTTCCCTGTCCTCTGAGTTCCCTGTCCCCTGAGTTCGCTGTGTCCTGAGTTCCCTGTCTCCTAAGTTCTCTGTCCTCTCAGTTTCCTGTCCTCTGAGTTCCTTGTCTCCTGAGTTCCCCGTCCTTCTGAGTTCCAGGTCTTTGAGTTCCCGGTCTTCTGAGTTCCCTGTCCTCTGAGTTTCCTGTCTCCTGAGTTCCCTGTCCTCTGAGTTCCCTGTCTCCCGAGTTCCCTGTCCTCTGAGTTCCCTGTCCCCTGAGTTTCCTGTCCTCTGAGTTCCGTGTCTCCTGAGTTCCCTGTCCCCTGAGTTCCCTGTCCCCTGATTTCCCTGTCTTCTGAGTTCCCTGTCCTCTGAGTTCCCTGTCTCCTGAGTTCCCTGTCCTCTGAGTTCCCTGTCCTCTGAGTTTCCTGTTTCCTGAGTTCCCTGTCTCCTGAGTTCCCTGTCCTCTGAGTTCCGTGTCTCCTGAGTTCCCTGTCCTCTGAGTTCCGTGTCTCCTGAGTTCCCTGTCCCCTGAGTTCCCTGTCCCCTGAGTTCCCTGTCTCCTGAGTTCCCTGTCCTCTGAGTTCCCTGTCTCCTGAGTTCCCTGTCCCCTGAGTTCCCTGTCCCCTGATTTCCCTGTCTCCTGAGTTCCCTGTCCTCTGAGTTCCCTGTCTCCTGAGTTCCCTGTCCTCTGAGTTCCCTGTCTCCTGAGTTCCCTGTCCTCTCAGTTTCCTGTCCTGAGTTCCCTGTCTTCTGAGTTCCAGGTCTCTGAGTTCCCTGTCCTCTGAGTTCCCTGTCTCCCGAGTTCCCTGTCTCTTGAGTTCCCTGTCCTCTCAGTTTCCTGTCCTGAGTTCCCTGTCTTCTGAGTTCCAGGTCTCTGAGTTCCCTGTCTCCTGAGTTCCCTGTCCTCTCAGTTTCCTGTCCTGAGTTCCCTGTCTTCTGAGTTCCAGGTCTCTGAATTCCCTGTCCTCTGAGTTCCCTGTCTCCCGAGTTCCCTGTCTCCCGAGTTCCCTGTCTCCCGAGTTCCCTGTCTCCTGAGTTCCCTGTCTTCTGAGTTCCCTGTCTCCTGAGTTCCCTGTCCTCTCAGTTTCCTGTCCTGAGTTCCCTGTCTTCTGAGTTCCAGGTCTCTGAGTTCCCTGTCCTCTGAGTTCCCTGTCTCCGGAGTTCCCTGTCTCCTGAGTTCCCCGTCTCCTGAGTTCCCTGTCCTCTCAGTTCCCTGTCCTGAGTTCCCTGTCTTCTGAGTTCCAGGTCTCTGAGTTCCCTGTCTCCTGAGTTCCCTGTCTCCTGAGTTCCCTGTCCTCTCAGTTCCCTGTCCTGAGTTCCCTGTCTTCTGAGTTCCAGGTCTTTGAGTTCCCTGTCCTCTGAGTTCCCTGTCTCCTGAGTTCCCCATCCTTCTGAGTTCCCTGTCCTCCTGAGTTTGCTCAAACTCACATCCACTGAGTCAGCGATGCCATCCACCCATCTCTCCTCTGTCACCCCCTTCTCCTCTTGCCCTCAGTTTTTCCCAGCATCAGTCCATTTACCAATGAGTCAGATGAGGGGATTGGGGCTAGATCCTTCTTATTTGGATATTAAAGGAAAGGGCATCCCCAGAGAACTGACAGAGGCTCTGGTAAAAAGAGGCAAAACTACCGACATACTTGTTCATGCCTAGAAACCAAACAAAAGCCATCTTCAGATGACAGGATTACAGGCAATCTGCTTTCTTCTCTAGTTTTCTTTTTTAACTGTTTCCAGTAAAGACCAAGAATGATCTTTAAACTCTACTCGTGTAAGATTAACACTGTCAGGGAGAAGCCAACACAGCAAAGGTAATAGCACCTGAGTGGGCTCTGTCATCTGAGGTCAGCAGAGAGGCCAGGGGACTAGTGCCCTGGAGGCCCTGGGGAAGCGCCGAAGCCTGAGGTCCTAAATACAGGGGCCAAGAAAAAGGGGGAGAGGACAAAGAGGGAACTAAGAAAGTGGATGCTTCCTCCTGAGCCAGGAGGAAGAGACAACAGGGCTATAAAAATCATAAAAACAGCCACAAGGAAGTGAGCATGTGCCCAGCATCACACCTGACCCTGCACAGGTATATAGAGGCTCCTGGCCCAGGAGATTGCACACCTGAGCACTTTCTCTCTCTCCACCTGCTCCTCTGACCTACTCCACCCTCAACCCACCAGAACCATGGGCTGCTGTGGCTGTTCCGGAGGCTGCGGCTCCAGCTGTGGGGGCTGCGGCTCCAGCTGTGGGGGCTGCGGCTCCAGCTGTGGGGGCTGTGGCTCCTGTGGGGGCTGTGGCTCCTGTGGGGGCTGTGGCTCCAGCTGCTGTGTGCCCGTCTGCTGCTGCAAGCCTGTGTGCGGCTGTGTGCCAGCCTGCTCCTGCTCCAGCTGTGGCAAAGGGGGCTGCGGCTCCTGTAGGGGCTCCAAGGGGGGCTGTGGCTCGTGTGGGGGCTCCAAGGGGGGCTGTGGCTCGTGTGGGGGCTCCAAGGGGGGCTGTGGCTCCTGTGGGGGGTCTAAGGGGGGCTGTGGCTCCTGTGGGGGGTCTAAGGGGGGCTGTGGCTCCTGTGGGGGGTCTAAAGGGGGCTGTGGCTCGTGTGGGGGCTCCAAGGGGGGCTGTGGTTCCAGCTGCTGTGTGCCCGTGTGCTGCTGTGTGCCAGCCTGTTCTTGCTCCAGCTGTGGCAAAGCAGGCTGTGGCTCCTGTGGCTGCTCCCAATCCAGCTGCGGCAAACCCTGCTGCTCCCAGTCCAGCTGCTGTGTGCCCGTCTGCTGCCGCAAGCCCGTGTGCTGCTGTGTGCCAGCCTGCTCCTGCTCCAGCTGTGGCAAAGGGAGCTGCGGCTCCTGTGGGGGCTCCAAGGGGGGCTGTGGCTCGTGTGGGGGCTCCAAGGGGGGCTGTGGCTCGTGTGGCTGCTCCCAGTCCAGTTGCTGTGTCCCCGTCTGCTGCTCCCAGTCCAGCTGCTGCAGACCCTGCTGCTCCCAGTCCAGCTGCTGTGTCCCCATTTGCTGTCAGTGCAAGATCTGAGGCTCTGCCCCAAGACCTTGGGTTCCTCATGTTTGGAATCTTATATTCTTACGGTTTTCCTGCATCAGCTCCCTTCCACACATCCTCCCTGATTTACCCACAGCCTCCCCTCCTCCTCGCGCACGTACACATCTCCCTCCAGGCTCAGCACTGGGGCCTGTGTTTACCCTCCTCTCCAGGGAGATGTGTATTTCTGGTCACAGGAGACACATCTCCTTAGAATCAGGTGGCCCTTCTGAGTCATGTGTGGGTCACCTTCTACTCTTCCTGGGCCAGCTGGGGCCCTGCAAGGCCAGGTCCACGTTCTGAGTGATGGCTAAGGACCCTCCTTCCCTGTGCCCTCTGCTCCCTACGAGAGCTTCCTTCCTTCCTTCCTTCCTGCTGCCTCCAGCTCCCTCTGTTTATAAAGATAACAACTGAATCCCCTCTAATAAACATCTCTGATGCTAACTGTGATAGTCTTCCTTTCACCCTGTTTCTTGGGTGGTGACGATTAGCGGCTTCTCTGTAAATGTGCTCTGGGATCCGAGAATCACACTGGGAGGTCCAGGCTGGAACGCCCACGTGTTCACAGACCATGCACCAGTTTCTGTCTTCCCAGCAGCCCCCAAATAGCCTCACCCTCTCTGCCTCCAGGACAAGAGGGCTCAGCCCTGGGGGAGAGGCAGTGGGGGCTCCACCCAGGAGGTTCTGATGGGCAGCCGGTCCTAGGCATGGTAGGTGTACCCAGTTGGGTAAAAGATGCCCACCCTCCCACCTCCTTCTCCTCCCAGGCCCCAGGACAGGGATGCTGGTCCTCAGAAAGACCACAGAGCCCGCCACGGCGGGGAGAGGAGGTGTAAAACAGCAGGATCCCCTGACCAGCAAGCCACATTCCACCTTTTATAAATTACTGAATGAAAAATCCTTCAAATTCTACAGTGCTTTACAATTTTCAAAAGTCTGACACACAGATCAATGAAACAGGGTAGAGAGCCCAGAAATAAACCCATGCTGCTGCTTTTTAGGCGCTCAGTCATGTCCGACTCTGTGACCCCATGGACTGTAGCCCACCAGGCTCTTCTCTCCATGAAATTCTCTAGGTAGGCAAGAGTACTGCAGTGCGTTGCCATGCCCTCCTCCAGGGGATCTTCCAACCCAGGGATCGAACCCAGGTCTCCCGCATTTCAGGCAGATTCTTTACCAGTGAGCCACCAGGGAAGCCCCATGAACCAATGCACATATAGTCAGTTAATCTATGACAAGGGGGGCAAGAACATACAGTGGAGAAAAGACAGTCTCTTCAATAAGTGCTGCTGGAAAAACTGGACAGCTACCAGAATAAGAATGAAATTAGAACATGCTTTAACATCATATACAAAAATAAACTCCAAGTGGATTAAAGACCTAAATATAAGAGCAGATACTATAAAACCCTTAAAGGAAAGCACAGGCAGAACACTCTGACATTAATCACAGCAATATTTTTTGGATCTGTCTCTTACAGTAAAGGCAATAAGAGCAAAAATAAACAGATGGGACCTAATTCAACTTAAAGGCTCTTGCACCTCAAAGGCAACCGTCAACAAAATGAAAAGACAACCTACTAAATGCGAGAAAATATTTGCAAATGATACAGCAGATAAGGAGTTAACATCTAAGACATATAACCAGGTCACACAACTCAACATCAAAAGGAAAAACAACCCAATTTTTAAAAAGGGCATTAGAACTGAGTAGATAGTTTTGCAAAGAGGAAATGCAGATGGGCAACCGGCATGTGCAAAGATGCTCACCATTAATAATGATCAGGGAGACAAAAGTCAAAACCACAGCGAGACATCACCTCACACAGGTCACCATGGCCATCACCAAAGAGCAAACAGGTAACAAAAGTTGGTGAGGAAGTGGAGACAAAGGAACCCTTGCACACTGCTGGTGGGAATGCAAATTGCTGCAGCCACCGTGGAAAACAGTACAGAAGTTTCTCAAAAACCCAAACTGGAACTGCCCTACGACCCAGCACTTCCACGCCTGAGCCTGCGTCTGAAAGAAACAAGACACTAATTTGAAAAAATACACGCATCCCAATGTCCACAGCAGCACTATTTACAACAGCCATAAGTAGTGCGGAGACAACATCAGTGTCCATGAATGTCCAACATTTAAAAATCAGGGTTTCCAATGCATAGTCTCTTCTGGGTTCCTCTTCTGTCCCTTCGTCTATTTGTCTGTTTCGGTGCTGGCAGCAAACTTGTAGCATCTGAGAGTTGAAGAGCACCTTAATATCTGCCAGGGGGCTCCCTCTTGCCCACTATTCATAACTGCATCAGTTATTCATCAACTTTACACAGAAGTTTTAGATCTATGCAGAAATTTTGAAATTAAATTCTTCTGGGACTTCTATTGGAACTGAACTGAATATGGAGCATAATATGGGGAAATTAACATTTTATAATGTTAATTCTTTCCACCCCAAAACATAGTATCAGTTCAGTTCAGTCGCTCAGTCGTGTCCAACTCTTTGCCACCCCATGGACTGCAGCACGCCAGGCCTCCTGTCCATCACCAACTCCCAGAGCTTGCTCAGACTCCTGTCCATCGAGTCGGGATGCCATGCAAACAGAGTGTACTCCTCCATTTTCCAGTTCCTCTAAGTTCTTTTAAAAAACATAAATAAATAAAAGAGGGATTGCCCTGGTGGTCCAACGACTAAGATTCCGAGCAGATTTTTACACTTTGCCCTTAGGGGTCTCAGGCATTCTTTACAGATTAATCCTTAGATTCCTAAGGTTTTGTTGGTATATTAAATAATGGCTTGCTCTCCATTTGATTCTCTAAATATTTATGGTGAAAAGGAATGCTCTGTTCTTGTTGGTTGAGCTGGAAACCTTGAAAACATGAACTTGGCTTTGCTACCTGCTGGTTCTTTGAGGCTGTGATTTAAATCATCACGTTCTTTACAAGAGGGTAAGGACGTCCCTCCTCCCGTCCTCCGCTGACGGCAGGGCTGGGCTCGCGACCAGGCTTCCGCAGAGGGTCTGAAGTTGCTCGGAGGGTTACGTTTACCGCAAGCTTCCAGTGGACGGGAACGCAGCCACCCCATGCACTCGCCTCTGATCTCTCCAGCCCCCACGGCGACCAGAAACGCCTCGAGGACCCGGACTCTGGTCACCAAGCCCTGATCCAGGCCCTGCAGGTATATCCTCATCTCTGAAGAACCCACCGCTGGACCGCAGTCTCCAACAGCTCGATTTGTGCGACTGCTCTGAGCGACAGCGCCTTCAAAATCTCTGGCAACCAGGCAATCGGCCTCCTCTTGGGGCCGGAGGGTCCCCGGGCCACTGCAGGGGACCGACTTGGACACCCCGGATCTCCCGCTCCGGCTCAGCCCTCCACGGCCCCCTGGGAGTCCCCTGCCCCCTACAATGGGGGAGGGCAGGGCAAGTAGGAAAAGCGGAGGACGGTGCCCGCCCCACCGGGCGCGTCCTTCTCCTCCCGGCCGCCAGAGGGAGCAGTTTGAGGAGGAGACATTCTCCAAGGTCAGAGTCAAGGCGGAAGTGAAGGCAGACAGGTGAGGAGGCGGCTTCCACCGAGAGAAGCGGGGGACTGCTCCCCGCACAGACCCCCGACCTTTACTCAAGGGTGTTAAAAACAAGGCAACGGGCTTAAATCGAGGTGCTTCTGCTACCCTGTGTCACCAAGCCGAGACAAGACTCGACGGTTTCAGCTTCTCCCAGGAATGGAATGTCGAACCAGCCCATCGGGAAGGGCCGAGTCAGCTCAGGTGACGTCAGCGGCCCGGCCGACCCCTGGCGCCCGAGGGAGACCGGCCCGGACACACCCAGCCCGCGCCGGGCTGCGCGACCGCCTCCCGCCTAGAGAACCTTCCCTGCGCACAGCTCCTTGCAGTTCCTTTCCGTCTGCTGGAGGGGGTGCTGCCTGAGTCACAGCGTGCTGAACACAGGAAATAAGATCTCCAAAATGTAATTGAGTTTTGTTTTTAACTCAGGGAAACACTAGGCCAGAAAAAACCCAAACACCAGCAAGGTAGCTGACGAACCCAGCTCCGGCTTCACTGGACGATTCCCACAGGTTAAGCACAGATGAACTGTGAGCTCACCATTCAACATTAAACACCACTGCTGCTGCTAAGTCACTTCAGTCATGTCCGACTCTGTGTGACCCCATAGATAGCAGCCCACCAGGCTCCCCCGGCCCTGGGATGCTCCAGGCAAGAAACACCAAACCACCCAGGATGGATGTTGTCTCAGCCCAAACAACAGGCAGCAGATTTAGAACCCTGGACCCTCAAAAACAGATGTACTCAGTGGGTGAATAGAATACACTTCAAATATTTGAGCAATAAAAATTAGAAAGGTATCAAACAGGTGCAAATAGAGCAGGCAGGGACTTCCTTGGTGGCCCAGTGGTTAACAGTCTGGGCTTCAATACCGGGGGCATGGGTTCAAACCCTGATCAGGTAACTAAGACCTATATGTCACATGCCGCCCCCCCCCCAAAAAAAAAAAGAGCAAAGGCATCTTTGGAAAAAGACAAAGTAGAACTTCTGACAATTAACACTCAAAGTACCCTCCAATCAGCTACGGCTGAAGAGAAAGCTGAATCCAGAGAAAACAGCCAGAATGCCACCCAGGAGATGAAACACAAAACCCGAGAAAGTCGCCCCCGATACACAGGGCCAGGTCAGCAGGCCCTCAAAGACCCAACCACACAACCAACAGTTCTACTCCCGGGCATCCACTCAGACATCAAAACACATGTCAGCACAAAGCTTGGATGCCAATGTGTAGTGGCATTTCCCAAGATAGCCCAAAACTGGAAACAGTCCAAATACCCATCAAGAGGTAGATGGGCAAACACAAGACGGACCATCCACACGAGGGGACAGCACTTGGTGATAAGCGTGAAGTAGCGGTGAGGTGCCGATGCGTTGCCAATGTGCGAAGAAAAGTGAGAGTGTCAGTCGCTCAGTCGTGTGCAACTCTTTGCAACCCCATGGACTGTAGCCCACCAGGCTCCTCTGTCCATGGGATTTGCCAGGCAGGAATGCTGGAGTGGGGTGCAGGTCCCTTCTCCAGGGGATCTTCCCAATCCAGGGATGGAACAGGCAGATTCTTTTGGCAACATGGATGAGCCCTAAATTCAACATGCCGAGGGAAAGAAGCCGGTCACAAAAGACCTCATGCAGTATCATTTATGTGAGATGTCCAGAGCATGCAAACCTAGAGACAGAAAGTAACCCAGGACGGGGGAGGGGCGGGGGGTAGGCTTGCGCAGGAAAGGGGAGTGACGGTGATGTCTGCGGGGTCTCTGGGGGTGATGAAATGTTCTAAATTTGATCGTCGTGGAATGATGCTGTGTAATTTTTTCCTTTTGGCCATGCAGCTTGTGGGATCTTAGTTTCCCTCTCAGGGAGGGAGCCTGCACCCTCTGCAGTGAAAGAACCAAGTCCTGACGGCGGGACTGCCGAGGCACTCCCTGAATTGTGTGCTTTAAACGGATGAACGGTGTGATGTGTGGATTTTATGTCAGTAGAGCCAGCTTTTTTAAAACCATGGGCAGAGCAGCATGACATTTGTCTGTTTAGAGAATAGACAGACTGAGGAGAGGCCATTTCCAAAGACAATCTCCCAAAACAGTGAGAAAAAGCATTGGCTTCCCCAACGGCACAGTGGGTACAGAATCTGTCTGGAAAGCAGGAGACACTGGTTTGATCCCTGGATCGGGAAGGTCCCCTGGAGGAGGAAATGGCAACCCACTCCAGCATTCTTGCCTGGAGAGTCCCATGGACAGAGGAGCCAGTGGGCTACAGTCCCGGGGGTCGCACAGAGTCACACACAACTGTGCACACGACACATTAAGCACCCTCGGGGTCCCAAAGCACCTAAAGCAGGTGAAACAGTCAAACCCTCAGCAAACTCTTGAAATGAACACAGAAGACAGACGCTTAGAGAGGAGGCGCAGACGGACGGACCTCAGCAAAGACGGCAGGTGGGCGCACAGAAAGCCCTGGGAAAAACAGCCGCCAGTCTGGAATTCCGTCCCCAGGGAAAATAATGTCCACAGCGAGTGGGGAGAGCCAACCACTTCCATAGAAAACAGTCTGCTAAGACATGCTCGGTGAGGGGGCTGCAGAGGGCGGTTCTGAGAAGCAGGAGAGTGAGAGGAGGAAGGATTCAGGTGTGAGAAGAGGGCAGACAGAGCCGTTGGCAGACATGGGGGTGAGTTTAAGCAAACACTGACTGTAAAAATAAACAACACACCACGAGGCAACAGAAGAAGAGGTGGCGCCCCGACACTGGAAACACCCATGCAGGACAGAGCTCGGGTCGAAGTTTCCTGAGCTCTGCCCACTGCTCTTCAGAGGCAGGTAGAGGGCCGATCACATTTAGACAATGTTTTATTTAAAATACATATGAAATAGGGGCTTCCCTGGTGGCTCAGTGGTAAAGAACCTTCCTGCCAATGCAGCATACCCAGGTTCGATCCCTGGGTTGGGAAGATCCCCTGGAAAAGGAAATGGCTACCCCCTCCAGGATTCTTGCCTGGAGAATTCTACGGACAGAGGAGCCCAGGGGGCTACAGTCCATGGGGTCACAAAGAGTCAGATACTAACTGAGTGACTAACACTTTCTTTTTCTGGCACTCTCAATGCAGGGGGCCGGTTCAATCCTTGGTCAGAGAACGAGATCCCACGTGCTGCAACTAAGACTCAGAGCAGCCAAATAAATAAATAAAAATAAATATCTAAAAAATAAATAAAATAAAATATGTCTGAAATGGAGAGGGTTGTTAGTAACACAGGGAGTACAGTAAATAACTTCTAAGTCAATCAAGGCAAAAAAAAAAAAAAGCTTAAAAACCCCATATTTGCTAGGAGGAACAGAAAGAAAGCATTTAAATAGGACAATTAAATGCAAAGAAAGGAAGGAACAAAAGTAAATGTATCAGAAATCGCAGAGTCACATGGATTCCGCTCATGGGTTAATGGACAGAACCCCCAAATATGGGAGTTTTTCAGTAGTTCTGCATGAGTCACAAGAGAGAACCCCAAACACAAGCTCACAGGAGGCTGAAAGACCCTGGCCGGGAAAAGGCACGCCGGCCAGTGTCAGGACAGTGCCGATCAAGCAGCAGGTTTCCCTTTGTGATTGATTCTTTTTATTTCTTGGCTGTACCAGGTCTTAGCTGCGGCGTGGGGGATCTTAGTTCCCCGACCGGGAATCGAATCCAGGCCCCCTGCACCGGAGCACGGAGTCTCAGCCTCTGGACCCCCAGGGGAGTCCCAAGGGGGAGGTCCTGGACACACTGCTTTTCGCCTCTGATAATCACGCGGACAAAGAGTTGGGAAGGCCGCAGAGTGTCCACAACACCACAGGCTGTCGTGAAGGCTCACTGAGCCTGGAGGACACAGAGGGCTCTTACACACGTCGGGGCCACTCAGGAACTGTGCCCACGTGCCAGCCGGGGGCGTGCCCACCGAGACCAGATGGCCAGGCCTGTGCTTAGGCCTCCTCGCACGTCGGGTGGAAATCAGGCTGTACGATCGGCCGCAAAACCCTAGTCGTTAGGAACACTTCCACCATTTCTAGACAACGCAGGAGCCAGAGAGAAAATTAAAAGGCCAATTATAGAAACAGTTACAACTGACTAGTGATGAAAATAGTACATGTCAAACTTGGGGTTACGGAACTAATAACGTTTAATCCAAAATGCTTGTTTCAGAAAAAAAAAAAGGCTAGAGATTAATGAGCAAAGTATCTATAACAGAAAGTAGACAGAGAAACAGCAGAGAAAAATAATAGAGGAGAAGGAAATCAAAGCGAGAACAAAAATAGTTAATTTTTTTTCAAATTTACAAATGCTTAATTATTATAAAGCAATATAAAATAGCAGTAGGTTTTTTTAAGAAAAGAAAAAAGCAGTTATGTTAATTTTTAAACATCTCCCTGTGCCTATGCCTGAGTATGTCTGTGTGTGTGTCGGCATCACAGATACGTATAGTTTAGAATCTTGCTTTAGTCACTTCACTGCACGCTTCTCACCATGTCCTAGGACTGTCAGCATCACACATACTTCAGGATCTAGTTTTTCTTTCTTAGTGAAGCACGGTTGATTTACAATATGGTGATACCTTCAGGTGTAGAGCTGACTGGTTCAGTTATACGTGTATATAATCTATGCTTTTTCAGATTCTTTTCCTTTATAGGTTATTAAAAATATTGAATATAGTTCCCTGTGCTATACAGTAGGTCCTTGTTGAGTATCTATTTTAATAAAAATTAATTTTAAATACACAATAAAGATCAACAATACCAGAAACTGGTCTTCGCAAAGACTAAGAAATTCACCAACTCCTGGCAAAACTGACCAGGGAAACAAAAGGGAAGGAGCAGGAATATGCGCTACGTGCAGCAGTGTGCAACCCCGGGAAGGGGATGGCAGCCCACTCCAGTGTTCTTGCCTGGCAGCCCACTCCACGTTCTTGCACGCAGTGTGCAACCCCGGAAGGGATGGCAGCCCACTCCAGTGTTCTTGCCGTGCAGCTTCGTGCAGCAGTGTCCAGTGTTCTTGCCCACGCTACGTGCAGCAGTGGGAAGGGGATGGCAGCCCACTCCAGTGTTCTTGCCTACAACCCGGAAGGGATGGCGTGCAGCAGTGTGCAACCCGGGAAGGGGATGGCAGCCCACTCCAGTGTTCTTGCCTACGCTACGTGCAGCAGTGTGCAACCCCGGGAAGGGGATGGCAGCCCACTCCAGTGTTCTTGCCTACGCTACGTGCAGCAGTGTGTAACCCCGGGAAGGGAATGGCAGCCCACTCCAGTGTTCTTGCCTACGCTACGTGCAGCAGTGTGTAACCCCGGGAAGGGAATGGCAGCCCACTCCAGTGTTCTTGCCTGGGAAATCGCGTGGACAGAGGAGGCTGGCAGGCTGCAGTCCATGGGGTCGCACAGAAGTGGACACGACAGAGTGACTGAAAAAAGCAGCAGTGTATAGAAAGTAGGAGCCAAAACAGCACATCGACAGACCCAGCAGCTATCAAACAGGAGACATCGATGCAAAAGTGCCTGCCAATGCATGAGAAAAGCTTGGATTTGTGACAATCTTGTCTTAAGAAGAAACAGACACCCAGGGATATCTCAGCCACATAAACTGGCGAGTGAAATGTCACCCTCCAGACACTCACCTGAGACGCACACCGCTTCACAAACAGGTTCTACCAAATGAGCAAGCGATGAGTAACTCCGCAGCAACAGACCTCTCCAGCCGGTGGATGTGGGACACACCCACCCCCCGCCCCCAGGCCGGTGTGAGCCCAACACCAAAAGTGGGGCAGGGGTGTCTGGGAAAATGAAAACCACTCTTGTTTATGAACTAGGCATAAACACTCCGTGAGCAGAACCAATCCAGTAATAACAGACTGTGAAAGCTGTAACCATGCTCAGGAACGCAAGGACTATTTACATTTTAAATCAATCCTAAAATTCACCATACTAGTCAAAGGAGAAAACTTCTAGCCACTTCAACAGCTGCAGAGATATTCAATAAACTTCGACATCCACTGAAGACAAGCAGAAAATCACTGGACTAAAAGGAACATCCCTTAATCTGACAAAAATCTGCACCAAAAATTCACAACCAGTATTTCATATAATGGTGAAATGTTAGAAGCATTACCTTGTATTGATGTGAACGATTTGACATTGCAGCCTACGGGGAAGGCCTTGATATTGGAAAAAATAAGAAAATGAAACCCTGACTTCAAAAAATGTCCAAAATTTAATTCCAGGTAGATTCCTAAAACTCTAATCTTGGGTTTCCCTGGTGGTTCAGACGGTAAAGAAGTCGCCTGCAATGCAGGAGTCTTGTGTTCAATCCCTAGGTGGGGAATATCCCCTGGAGAGGGAATGGCAGCCCACTCCAGTATTCTTGCTGGGAGGATTTCATGGACAGAGGAGCCTGGTGGGCTGCAGTCCATGGGTCCTCCAAGAGTCAGAGCTGACTGAGCGACTAACGCTTTCACTTTTTTCAATCCAACACGCACTGAGCTTTGGACAAGAAACGTGCAGTATTGTTTGAAATAGCGACAAAAAGAGACAAAATGTCCAACAACCGGTGAAAGGGGATAAGTCAGTGGAGGAGCCTGGCGGGCCACAGTCCAGGGGATTGCAAAGAGTTGGACACAACTGAGCGAATCCACTTCCATTCCTTGTAACTTTAGCAGTGGATAAACAGAGCCACGTGCATCACCTGTGTTGTTATCTACACCCTTTGTAGAGCTAAAAGACATAATTTTTAATCAACGAGTCTCAGGAATGGGCTGGACCCTCGGGGGTCTCCCTCAAGTCTGGACACAGATTCAACAAGGGGAACTGGATTCAATGAGTGACCAGTAACAGCTAATGACACACGGACCTTACTTCAGGGGCTGATATCCAGAGGAAAACAAGAAAGAGTCCCAGACTCGGCACAAACAGGAACCAGGAAGGGAGCATGTGCCCAGGTCACACCTGGCCTGCACAGGTGTATAAAGGCTCCTGGCCCCGGAGGCCCCACACTGAGCACCTTCTCTCTCTCCACCTGCTCCTCTAACCTACTCCACCCTCAACCCACCAGAACCATGGGCTGCTGTGGCTGTTCCGGAGGCTGCGGCTCCAGCTATGGGGGCTGCAGTTCCAGCTGTGGGGGCTGCGGCTCCAGCTGTGGGGGCTGTGGCTCCAGCTGCTGTGTGCCCGTCTGCTGCTGCAAGCCCGTGTGCTGCTGTGTGCCAGCCTGCTCCTGCTCCAGCTGTGGCAAAGGGGGCTGTGGCTCGTGTGGGGGCTCCAAGGGGGCATGCGGCGCCTGTGGGGGTTCCAAGGGGGGCTGCGGCTCCTGTGGGGGTTCCAAGGGGGGCTGCGGCTCCTGTGGGGGTTCCAAGGGGGGCTGTGGCTCCTGTGGGGGTTCCCAGGGGGGCTGTGGCTCCTGTGGGGGCTCCAAGGGGGGCTGTGGCTCCTGTGGGGGCTCCAAGGGGGGCTGTGGCTCCTGTGGGGGCTGTGGCTCTGGCTGTGGGGGCTGTGGCTCCAGCTGCTGTGTGCCCGTGTGCTGCTGTGTGCCAGCCTGCTCTTGCTCCAGCTGTGGCAAAGGCGGCTGTGGCTCCTGTGGCTGCTCCCAGGCCAGCTGCTGTGTCCCCGTTTGCTGCCAGCGCAAGATTTAATTTTCAGTTTTGCAGGGATTCTTACCAGACCCAGCACCATCCCTGGTCAGGAGTCCTGGGCTCCAGTGAAGCCGCCCCATCCTCCTTCCTTTCCAAGCATGAACATTTTTTGACCTCCTGTCCAATGCGATGGGGGTGTATGTCCAATGATGACTTCCAAAGCCTCATTCCCAGCATCTGGAGACCATCCCTCGCCACCTGCATCAGTGAATGGCCAGTCCCGAGCCCTGACCAACTGCACCGGCTCCTGCGAGGACATCTGAGCAGACGACACAGGCTTTTCTCAGCTCTGCCACTCACATCTCTCTGTCCCTTAACCTAATAAAGCCACGTGTCCCAGAACCCATTGCTGTTTGCCCTATTTGTCTGTCTAAGCCCTCTGCTGGGGTGGCAGGGTGTGTGTCAGCATTACACCTGTGCCACGCTCATTCCTGGACCTCTAACAGCCCACCTGCCCGAGCTGCCCATAGCGTCCTCAGCCGATGTGGATCTGCGTCTTCCAAACGCCATGTGTGTGTTTTCTACAGCCAGCTAGCTGAGCAGCCTTGAGCAAGTCACCTTTCCTCCCTGGACTTCAGTGTCCACACCTGTAAGATGGGCTGCTGACAGCACCTTCCTCGCAGGAAATGCTCCATGAACGGTAAAGCAGCTGCATGAGGCGGGACTATGCTGTGCTGGCCAGCGCTGAGTTCTGCACGCACCCCGGGCTCAGTGTTGAGCTGAGTAATGTGTTGACTGAAGCAGCCAGACCAAAGCAAAGCCCCTCCTATGTGGTTCTGGCACTGTGCACCTCCAGAATGCCCACAGCACCCTAGTGCGCCCGATCCCTGGTCACGGTGAAAACCAAAGCCACACCCTCCCTCCACTCAAGCCATCCCAGACCCGCTCACCCAGAGTCTCACGATGTGAGTCATAAAGCCTGTCCTGCCCTCGTGGTGTCATCAGTGCTGATATCCGAGCCAGTCTGGGTTCACCCCACCCCCTGCAGGGCAGCCACAAACCAGTGACACTTCCCTGTGTCCCCACGACAGGGCTGCGCAGCCAGGACCGAAAGCCACAAAGGCTGACGCTGAGCCCACACCCCTACCCTCTGGACTGTGAAGGTTTGTGATGGTGTGTAAAAACCAAGAGAGCGAAGCTTCTGCTTCCAGCGGGGATGTAACATTTATGGAAGGCCCACAGTCCCATTTTGGCACTGGAAAAGGCCGAATTAATTGCAAAACCCATAAGTCAAAAGACTAAGTAAATTTTATACCACCATCATGGAGAGCAGAACGGAAGCTCCTTCAAAAACTACAAATAGAACCACCACATGACCCAGCAACCCCACTGCTGAGCACATGTTTGATAAAACCACAATTCAAAGAGATGCACACACCCCAGTGTTCACAGTAGCACGATTCACCATAGCCACGACATGGAAGCAACCCAAATGTCCATCAACAGAGGAATGGATAAAGAAGATGCGGTACATGTATGCTGTGTTAGGTCGCTTCAGTCATGTCCATCTCTAAGGACTGCAGCCCACCGGGCTCCTCTGTCCATGGGATTCCCCAGGCAAGAGTACTGGAGTGGGTTGCCGTGCTCTTCTCAGGGGATCCTCCTCACCCAGGGATCCAACCCCCATTTCTTGCGTCTCCGGCACTGGCAGGCGGGTTCTTTACCACTGGTGCCACCTGGGAAGCCCGTGGCACATGCATACAATATTCCATTGCAGTGCATGTATACAGTGGACATTATTCAGCCATAAAAGCAGAGTAGAACCCTGCCATTCGCAGCATCATGCATGGACCTGCAGGCTGTCACACGGAGCGAAGCAAGTCAGACAGAGTAAGGCCAGCACACGGCATCACTGTTACGTCGGAGCCCAAGGATGAAACAGACGCGCTGAGTTACAAAACACAGACAGACGCACAGACTGGAAAGCAAATGCGTGCTGCAGTGCAGTCCAGTGCAGGCCAGTTCAGGCCAGTCGCTCAGTGGTGTCCGACTCTTCATGACCCCATGAATCGCAGCTCGCCGGGCCTCCCTGTCCATCACCAACTCCCGGAGTTCACTCAGACTCACGTCCATCGAGTCAGTGATGCCATCCAGCCATCTCATCCTCTGTCGTCCCCTTCTCCTCCTGCCCCCAATCCCTCCCAGCATCAGAGTCTTTTTCAATGAGTCAACTCTTCGCATAAGGTGGCCAAAGTACTGGAGTTTCAGCTTTAGCATCATTCCTTCCAAAGAAATCCCAGGGCTGATCTCCTTCAGAAGGGACTGGTTGGATCTCCTTGCAGTCCTAGGGACTCTCAAGAGTCTTCTCCAACACCACAGTTCAAAAGCATCAATTCTTCGGTGCTCAGCCTTCTTCACAGTCCAACTCTCACATCCATACATGACCACAGGAAAAACCATAGCCTTGACTAGCCGGACCTTTGTTGGCAAAGTAATGTCTCTGCTTTTGAATATGCTATCTAGGTTGGTCATAACTTTCCTTCCAAGGACTAAGCCTCTTTTAATTTCATGGCTGCAATCACCATCTGCAGTGATTTTGGAACCCCCAAAAGTAAAGTCTGACACTGTTTCCACTGTTTCCCCATCTATTTCCCATGAAGTGATGGGACCAGATGCCATGATCTTAGTTTTCTGAATGTTGAGCTTTAAGCCAACTTGTTCACTCTCCTCTTTCACTTTCATCGAGAGGCTTTTTAGTTCCTCTTCACTTTCTGCCATAGGGATGGTGTCATCGGCATATCTGAGGTTATTGATATTTCTCCGGGCAATCTTGATTCCAGCTTGTGCTTCTTCCAGCCCAGTGTTTCTCATGATGTACTCTGCATATAAGTTAAATAAGCAGGGTGACAATATACAGCCTTGATGTACTCCTTTTCCTATTTGGAACCAGTCTGTTGTTCCATGTCCAGTTCTAACTGCTGCTGCCTGACCTGCATACAGGTTTCTCAAGAGGCAGATCAGGTGGTCTGGTATTTCCATCTCTTTCAGAATTTTCCACAGTTTATTGTGATCACACAGTCAAAGGCTTTGGCATAGTCAATACAGCAGAAGTAGATGTTTTTCTGGAACTCTCTTGCTTTTTCCATGATCCAGCGGATGGTGGCAATTTGATCTCTGGTTCCTCTGCCTTTTCTAAAACCAGCTTGAACATCTGGAACTTCACAGTTCGTGTATTGCTGAAGCCTGGCTTGGAGAATTTTGAGCATTACTTTACTAGTGTGTGAGATGAGTGCAATTGTGCAGTAGTTTGAGCATTCTTTGGCATTGCCTTTCTTTGGGATTGGAATGAAAACTGACCTTTTCCAGTCCTGTGGCCACTGCTGAGTCTTCCAAATTTGCTGGCATATTGAGTGCAGCACTTTCACAGCATCATCTTTCAGGATTTGAAATAGCTTAACTGGAATTCCATCACCTCCACTAGCTTTGTTCATAGTGATGCTTTCTTTTTTTTTTTTTTAATTTTATTTTTAAACTTTACATAATTGTATTAGTTTTGCCAAATACCAAAATGAATCCGCCACAGGTATACATGTATTCCCCATCCTGAACCCTCCTCCCTCCTCCCTCCCCCATAGTGATGCTTTCTAAGGCCCACTGGACTTCACATTCCAGGATGTCTGGCTCTAGGTCAGTGATCACACCATCATGATTATCTGGGTCATGAAGCTCTTTTTTGTACAGTTCTTCTGTGTATTCTTGCCATCTCTTCTTAATATCTTCTGCTTCTGTTAGGTCCATACCATTTCTGTCCTTTATCGAGCCTATCTTTGCATGAAATGTTCCCTTGGTATCTCTAATTTTCTTGAAGAGATCTCTAGTCTTTCCCATTCTATTGTTTTCCTCTATTTCTTTGCATTGATCACTGAGGAAGACTTTCTTATCTCTCCTTGCTATTCTTTGGAACTCTGCATTCAGATGCTTATATCTTTCCTTTTCTCCTTTGCTTTTTGCTTCTCTTCTTTTCACAGCTATTTGTAAGGCCTCTCCAGACAGCCATTTTGCTTTTTTGCATTTCTTTTCCATGGGGATGGTCTTAATCTCTGTCTCCTGTACAATGTCACAAACCTCCGTTCATAGTTCATCAGGCACTCTGTCTATCAGATGGAGTCCCTTAAATCTATTTCTCACTTCCACTGTACTATCATAAGGGAGTTGATTTAGGTCATACCTGAATGGTCTAGTGGTTTTCCCTACTTTCTTCAATTTAAGTTCATGATCTGAGCCACAGTCAGCTCCCGGTCTTGTTTTTGCTGACTGTATAGAGTTTCTCCATCTTTGGCTGCAAAGAATATAATCAATCTGATTTCGGTGTTGACCATCTGGTGATCTCCATGTGTAGACTCTTCTCTTGTGTTGTTGGAAGTGGGTGTTTGCTATGACCAGTGTGTTCTCTTGGCAAAACTCTATTAGCCTTTGCCCTGCTTCACTCTGTATTCCAAGGCCAAATTTGCCTGTTACTCCAGGTGTTTCTTGACTTCCTACTTTTGTATTCCAGTCCCCTATAATGAAAAGGACATCTTTTTTGTGTTTTAGTTCTAAAAGGTTTTGTAGGTCTTCATAGAACCATTCAACTTCAGCTTCTTCAGCGTTACTGGTTGGGGCATAGACTTGGATTACTGTGATACTGCATGGTTTGCCTTGGAAACGAACAGAGATCATTCTGGCGTTTTTGAGATTGCATCCAAGTACTGCATTTTGGACTCTCTTGTTAACCATGATGGCTACTCCATTTCTTCTGAGGGATTCCTGCCCACAGTAGTAGATATAATGGTCATCTGAGTTAAATTCACCCATTCCAGCCCATTTCAGTTCGCTGATTCCTAGAATTTCGACATTCACTCTTGCCATCTCTTGTTTGACCACTTCCAATTTGCCTTGATTCATGGACCTGACATTCCAGGTTCCTATGCAATATTGCTCTTTACAGCATCGGACCTTGCTTCTATCACCAGTTACATCCACAGATGGGTATTGTTTTTGCTTTGGCTCCATCCCTTCATTCTTTCTGGAGTTATTTCTCCACTGATCTCCAGTAGCATATTGGGTACCTACTGACCTGGGGAGTTCCTCTTTCAGTATCCTATCATTTTGCCTTAATGTATGGTTACTAAAGGGAAAAGACTGGGGAAGGGATAAATTAGGAGTTGTGATTAACATATGTACACTGCTATATACAAAATAGTTAATTAACAAGGACTCACTGCAAAGCACAGGGAACTCTACTTGATACTCTGTAATGATCTATACGGGAAAATAATCTGAAAAAGAATGGATACATGTATACGTATAACTGAATCACTTTGCTGTACAACTAAAATTAGCACAACACTGTAAGTCAACTATGGAGAAGGAAATGGCAACCCACTCCAGTATTCTTGTCTGGAGAATTCCATGGACAGAGGAGCCTGCTGGGCTACAGTCCAAGGGGTCACAAAGAGTCGGACACAACTGAGCGACCAACACAAACACAAATCAACTATACTTGAATATAAAATAAAAATAAAATACTTAAAAAGACATTAGTAAGTCTTCTGTGTTTTACCACAATTTATTCATTATATTTTTAAGTGGGATGTATACATTAATATATATATGACATCAGAGAATTGTGGAAGCAATGAGGTCCAGATGAAATAAATTCCAGAGATGGAAAGCTTGTCTCAGATAAACCGAGCATCAGTCGCTGTCTTCCTTCAGGTGACTGGTCAGCTGCGCGTGAGGGCTGGTCACCGGCATAACCCAGAAGGAGGAACTATACTGGGAAAGCAGAGCTGGTGGCCGCTGAGCCTGGCACAGCCACATGAATACACATAAACATTAAAAAAACAGAGAAAACAGCAAAAGCAACAGCAGGAGCACACAATATCTTTGAAGGAACAATCATAAAAATGATAGTTGACTTTTAAACAGAAATGGTGGGATCCAGAAGATAATGGGATGACATTTTACAGAGCTGAGAGAAAAAAAACCTCCCAGCTTGGAGTTTTATACCTAATGAAAATATCCTCCAAAATGTAAGTGGAGTAGAGCTGTTTTCAGCTGAAAGATGATATCACTGAAAGACCTACAACACAAGACATACTAAAGTTCTTCGGGATGAAGAAAAGTAACTCCATATGAGAGTAGGGAGGATCGGGAATTGAGCAAAGGATAGTAGCAAGTGTAAAAATGTTGGTAAGCACACACACACACAAAATAACTGTTTCCAACAATACACTAACATCCTGTGAGACCTTTAACATTTGCAGAAATAAAATGTAGAAGGATAAATGGAATTAAGAGCTGTGAAGTTCTCTCCCTGTTCAGGAAGTCATGAGACTTCAAGAATGTAAAATGTAATCTCCAGAATAATCATTAAAGAATAATACATGAACATATAACTCAAAAGCTAATAGAAGAGATAAACTGAATTTTTAAAATTCAGTGAATCCAAAAGAAGGCAAGATAAAGGAATAAAGAAACAAAGAAGAGATGAAAGAAATAGAAAATAAAAACAGCAATTAAACCCAACAATATCAGTAAATTACAGTCAATGCAAATAATCTAAATACTCCAATAAAAGTCAAATGTCATATTGGAAAATGAAAAGAATTTTCAACTGCATACTATTTACAAAAGGCACACTTTCAATAATGGAACCCAGAAAGGTAAAAAGAAAAAAATGGGAAAAGGATATATCATGCAAACACTAATTTTATAGAAAGTTAGTGTAGCTCTATTAATATCAGACAAGGTAGACTTTAAAACAAAACTCTTACCAGAGAGAACAAAGAACATTTCATGAGGTTAAAAGAGTCAATGAGACCGAAAAAGGAAGCAATCCTAAATTTCTATTAACCAAATAACAGAGCTTCAAAATATATAAAGCAAATGTTGACAAAACTACAAGAAGGAAAATACAAAGCCACAAATGGCATTGAGGATTTTCACTTTTATTCAATATATCTCAGTAACTGATAGAGCAAGGAGGTAAATCAGTAGGGAGTTAGGAGATCTGAATGTCATTAGCCAATTTGACCTCATTGACATATATTGAAATAATACAGAGTATTGCTTTGACAGAGAGACAGAGCATGTGCTTTGACACATACTCAGTAAGAGAAAGATATCTGTTTTCAAATCCCCAAATGTTTGAAAATTAAGGCATAGATTTCAAAATAACCCATAAGCCTAAGAAATCACAGTGGAAATTGGAAGATATTTTGGACTGCCTTATAATGTAAATATGACATCAAAACCTGCTGGATACAGCTTATGCAGTGCTTAAAGGAAGGGGACGACAGAGGATGAGATGGCTGGATGGCATCATCGACTCGATGGACGTGAGTTTGGGTGAACTCTGGGAGTTGGTGATGGACAGGGAGGCCTGGCGTGCTGCGATTCATGGGGTCGCAAAGAGTTGGACACAACTGAGCGACTGAACTGAACTGAAAGGAAATCAACCCTGAATATTCACTGGAAGGACTGATGCTGAAGCTGCAATACTTTGGCCACCTGATGTGAAGAGCTGACTCATTGGAAAAGACCCTGATGCTGGGAAAGATTGAGGGCAGGAGCAGAAGGCAGTGACAGCAGATGAGATGGTTGGATGGCATCACCAACTCAATGCACGTGGCTTTGACCAACTCTGGGAGATGGTGATGGACAGGGGAGCCTGGCGTGCTACAATCCATGGGGTCGCAAAGAGTTGGACATCACTTAGCAACTGAACAACAAAGAAAAATCTACAGGTCAAAACACATACTCTCCTTTTAGAAAAGGAGAGTGAGTGAAAACCAAGTATCTAAACTTGCAAGAAACTGGAAAGAGGAAAGCAGATTGAATCTGAAATAAGGTAGAAGAAAGAAAATAGTAAAACTAATAAAATAAAAATAAATATTAAAAGGGAGCACAAATCAATGAAATTGAAATCAGATGTAAGACAGAGAAAGTTAACATCATCAAGTGTTTGCTCTTCATAAAGATTAACAAAATTTACAAACCACCAGCAATACTGATCCAAAAAGAGAGAAAACGATACATTACAAATAACAGAAATGAAAAGGTGGCATCACTACATACCCTGCACACAATAAAATATGACTAGGTACAAGACTAAATTACATGAACAATTTCAAATTTTGGATAAAATAAGCAAAGCCCTGAAAAACACAACTATATCACAACTGATATAAAGAAATAAATATAAATATAAATAAATATAAATAAATATAAATATAAAGAAATAAAGTGTGAATGGTCCTACATCTGTTAAAAAAAACTGAATCTGTAAATGAAAACCTTTCCGGGAAGAAAGCAGAAGGCCAGTGTCTTCAAGACTGAGTATCTTCAGGGACTTCCCAGATGGCCCAATGCCTAAGACTATGCACTTCCAATGCAGGGGGCCTGGGTTTGATCCCTGGTCAGGGAACTAGATCCCACATACCGCAACTACAGTCCGACACAGCCAAATAAATAAAACATTTTCTTTAAAAAAGAGTGAATACCTCCAGATACTTAAGGAAGATATCACGCCAACTGTGGTAGACAGAACAACGGACACCCAGACATGTTCACATCCTAATCCTCAGAATCTACACGGCAAGAGAGTCCGTGTTTCTAAGACTCGCCATCGACGCTGACACAGCTGGTCTGGATGAGGACGTTACCTGGCGCTAGGAGATACCCACTACAATATTCCTGGCAGCACTGCTACACATAGGAGAACAAGCAGCGGAGGAAATGTGTTCGTCAGTGGAGACCTGCACAGCAGCCACGCTGGATGGACCAGGCTCACCCGCATCAACAAAGACGCACCGAGGCAGTGGGGGGAAGAAGGGAACCTGCAGGAAGGCAGTTAGATGATTCCATACACGAATACTTTACAGCACAGACGGTACTGTGTGGTGTACACGGGGCTTAAACACGCAGCAAAGTGACAAACCAGAGCCAGGAAGACACTGGCCATCTGGAGTGGCACTGCCTCTGGACAGAGGGGTGGGAGAGGCTCTGAGAGCCCGCTGGGGTCTGCACTGTGCGGTTACAACCTGAAGCAAAACGGGAGAAAATGTGGACATGTTTGGGTCCCGCAGTTAGGTGTTTGTTATACCCTTCTCTGTATTTATTTGTCCACTACAAAAATGTCATAACATACTAGGAAAGAAAATAGCCTGAAAGGTGAATAATCTGAGGTTAAAAGCATATGGAAGGGACTTCTCTGGTGGTCCAGGGGTTAAGGAATCCCCTGCTACTGCAGGGGGACACAGGTTCAGTCCCTGGTCCGGGAAGATTTCACATGCCCAGGAGCAACTGAGCCCCTGCGTGCACCACACCCACTGGGCTTCCGAGATGCGACCACTGAGGCCGCAGCACCTAGAGTCAGCGCTCTGCAGCAAGAGAAGCCACCGCAGCGAGACGCCCGCGCACGGCAACTGGAGAGCTGCCCCGGCTCGCTGCAACTGGAGAAAGACCCAAGCAGCCACCCAAGAACCAGCACAGCCAAACAGAAAGAGCACACAGACGGAGGCCGCTTTACTGCATGGCTTTTAATAGCCAAGGTACGGAAAGAATCCAGGGCGTAAAAACGGAGAGTTGGTTGAAGCATCCGCGCACACCCACAACACCCAACTGCACACAGTTACAACCAGGCGGTGGGAGGCGGGGATGCGACGTGCCTCGCAAGTACTTTGTTGCGTGAAAAAAAAAAAAAAAAGTCAGACACAAAAGAATGCACACCGCTTGCTCGCGCGTGTACGAAATTCAAGAACAGCAGCACTGACGGAATGGGTCAGAAAGTGAGGGGAGACCGAGAAGGGTCGCCCCGGGGATTTTTAGGACTAGTTCTGGGCGGTCAGCGCAGCTGCCAAAGGCCGCTGTTGGAACACCTGAGTGGGCGTCGTACTAACTATACCTTGACTTAAAAAGGTTGTGGGAAACGTAACGCCACGGGTACAGGTTTACTGTGTCATCAGTTGAAACACTGACGGGTCAGCAGGACCTAGGGAGCTCCGTTTCCTTTGGCGCCGAAGGCGGCTTTCAGGGCGGCCGGAAGGGGGAGCGCACGGGCCGCAGCTACCGCGCTCGCACCTGACCGCCGCGGGCGCGGGTCCCTCGGGGGCGGCGGGCTGTGAGCGCGCCGGGCCCGGCCGGCTCGACCCGCCCCGTAGGGGCCACGGCGCCTCCCGGGGCCCTCGCAGGACTCTGCTCCACCCTGGGGACCCCGAGGCGGTATCCGCACGTGCGGGCTGGCACGGCCGCGATCACCTGCCCGACTTGGACACTGACCGCCTGGCACTGCCGCCCCATCCCGAGAGCCAGCTGGGGAGCTGGAACCCACGCGAGGCGTCCCTTCAGCCCGCAGCCAGCTTCCCAAGCCGCTCCTGCTCCTCCAAAGCTGCGCGCCCGCCGAGATGCTGGCCGCCCCTCCCTGAGCCTGCGGG
The DNA here is from genome assembly GCF_027580195.1 of Bos mutus. Taxonomy (NCBI): domain Eukaryota; kingdom Metazoa; phylum Chordata; class Mammalia; order Artiodactyla; family Bovidae; genus Bos; species Bos mutus. The sequence continues at coordinate 61,826,547 of NC_091638.1, read as the reverse complement.
GTCTGGGGGCGTGAGAGGCAAGGGCCACCCACCAGGCAACGCACCTAGACCTCTGGCCCTCCGCGGCTGGTGCTTGAGGGGAAGGTGGTCTCGCCCCTAACTGCAGAGAACCCAAGAATGCTGCTAAGCATCCTGGTGGCCTTGGAGGTCGCTGTCCTCCCCAGAGTGGGTGCCACCCTACCCAAATGCACCATCCTTGCAAAACCCCAGGTTTTACACGAGAAATGACTCCTTGGATGATAAAATAATCCTGAACTGGAAATTCCCCCGCGGTCCAGCGATTAAGACTATTGCCCTCACTGCCCAGGCCGCGGGTTCAGTCCCTGGTGGTGGCAACTAAGATCCCTCAAGCAGCGAGGTGAGGCCAAAAAATAAAATAACCCTGGCCCAAACATGCTCCCCCAACCAGACACACCCATGCACACCACTGCCTCCCTCCCAGAGGGGGCACAAGGACACCACCCCTCCCCTCAGTTCACTGCCGCCTGCTCAAGGACAGAGCCAGGAGCTGCCCTTGGCCACATGCAGGCGCTGACCACGCCTGGGCTGGGCAGAAGAGGAGCCACTTGGACGGTCCTCCCTTGCCCTCTCTACTGGGCTCATCCTGGATCTGGCCTAGGGAGCAAGAGAGCGGGGAGTCCTCCCAGCCCAGCTGACAGTTCCCCTGTCCCCCACTTCTGAGGGTCCCAGGCCCTTTGGGTTCTGTCCATGCTTCCCCAAGGGCCTCTGATATGGGCTCAGGCCACCGGGCCAGCTGCGGGGCTCAGCCTGAATCTTCCTACACTCTCCCAGGAGCAAGCCTCCCCCATTTTTCAGACATGGAATGAGCCCAAATGCAACAAGCTCCCCGCCACACCCTACACTCCATCCAGACCTGACCTGGCTATGCACCTGGGCTGGGCATCTCGCTGAGTTCAGGGTCCACCTCCAGCCAGGGCTTCTCTCCTCAGTAACACCTTACTCCTTCGGTTCCACCTGGGGCAGGGAAAGAGGAAGGACCTCAACCCAGCCCCAGCCCCAAATAGCCCTGGAGTTAGCCAGTGCTTCCTTCCGGGACAGCCCCGCCCCACCCCCACCCCACGATGTTTGTTATCCAAAGTGCTGGCTCGGAGTCAAGAACACACTCTCCTCCACACACACACACCCAAATACTCACACCTGAGTGCTCAGGCTAGCAAGGGAGAGGCCCACGAACTGTGGACAAAGCTCTGAAGCCAGAGGTCAGGAGAATTGAGAGTGGGAAAGAGAGGGCCCAGTGGAGGCCCTGGCCATCACGACCTTCCCCAGCTGCACTCACAGCTCTAGGGTCCCGAGTGCCCACCTGTCCCAGGAGAGTATAGAAAGCAGTCTCCTGCAAGGATTTTTGTGACCCTTCATTCAAACAGCCGCGGCTGAGGGCGTCTCTCAGATCCCTCCCTCCAGGCGAAGAAGCTGCGCTCTCCGGGGGGCCGAAGCCTCTCTGAGCCCTGAGTTGCCCCCACGGGCTAGAGGAGGCCCCGCCCTCACTCTCCACTGGGCAGCCCTGGGGACGGGGGTTAAGGAATGTTTGGGTCGTCTGGTCACAACATCCCCCCACCAAATTATCACCTTCAAAAGCTCCCGGGGTTCCTTGGCCCCCTAGGCAGAAGTCTTTCTCCCCTCCTCAGAGCGAGGCCCCCAGGGCCTGGCACAGGTACACACCTGGCGCAACACAGATGCCCGAAACATGCCCCCCACCCCGCCCTGCAGCTGCCCCGAGCCGGCGGAAGGACGAGGTCTTCGCAGCCTGCGGGGGTCCCTGCGCCTCCGTGGCCTCCAGTCGCTGTCTGTCCATCCTGGGGTGGCCTCCCGGACGCTCCCCTCCGCGCTCCCGGGTGTTTCCGGCAGACACCGCCCGAGGTGTAATTACCTATGTTTGCTCCCGCTCTGGACAACCAGAGTCCAAGCGGCCGAGGGCTCGTGTTCCAACAGAGGTCGGCTGGGGCGGACCCTCAACTGTCTTTACCGGGCTGGGGGGCACCCTGCGAGGGCGGGTCCCGAGAGCGCCGCTTAAGGTGGACTTTTAATTGGAAGCGACAAAGGCTGGGGGTACAGTGCTGCCCAGGGGGCCACCACCTCCCACCAGAGTTCAGATGTGTGACCAGAGGCACACCTTCTCGCCTCTGAGCTTCCCACTCCACCCCCCACCCCGTAAAATGCAGACCCAGGCTCCCACCGCCAGGGCTCGTGGAGAGGGGACGCGCGGATGCCTAAGGTAAAGCGCCGCCTGGGCCGGGCTCGCGGGGTGCGCTCGTGCCCGCCCCGGGCTAGAGAAGCCGCCCGCGGCAGGCCCCGCATGAACAAAGACTGCCGGGGGTGGGGTGGGGTGGGGGGCAGCTCCTGCCAGGCCGGTGGAGAGAGGACGCTCGCGCTCGGGACCCGGACGACTGGACCCTCCGCGTCTGTAAGATGAGACTGGGGGGGCGGTCTCCGGGTGGGGCGGAGCGCTGGGGCCCGGAGGGCTTCCTGGAGGTGGGGTTCCAGGCGCGGGATCGGAGGCCGCGCGGCCCCTTTAAGATCCGGGGCCGGGGCGAGAGGGGAGGGCAGAGGGCGCCCGGCGACGGCGCGGAGGCCGGCCCCCGCCCCCCACGGCCGCCGCCTCTAATCTGCACCCGGAGCCGGGGCGCTGGCTGACGTCACCTGCCCCCGAGCCGCGTGCGCTGATTGGCTGCAGGTGACGTCAGGGGCTTTTTTCGCTTGGCATGACCTCATCCCCGCCGGCGGCCCCGCCCTCCGCCCCGGGCCTGTCACTCGCGGCCGAGCGCGGCGGCCAAGCCGGCTCCGCGGCCCCCGCCCCCCGCCCCGCCGGACGCCGGACCCCGAGCCCGAGCCCGAGCCGGAGCAGCCCCGGCCGCGCCCGCCGAGCCGCGGGGTGGGATGCGCGCGTGCCCGCCCGCAGTGCGCGCGCTCGGGCCCGTGCGAGCGCTCCCCGCGGCGGCGGCGACGGCGGCGACCCGCGCGCTCCCCCGGCCCCGGCTGCGCGGGCCCCCGCCGGGCCCATGGGCTGCGCGGCGGAGCGGGCGCGCTGAGCGCAGCGCAGGTCCCGGGTGCCGGCCTGAGGCGAGCGAGAGCGAGGTGAGCGGGGCGCCGGTGGGGCTGGGGGACGCGCGGGGCGCCGGCGGGGCCGGGGGGGGGTGGTTCGTGCGGGGCGCAGGCGGGGCTGAGGGGGGGCGCGCGGAGCGCCGGGGGCCTGGGGGCGACGCGCGAGGCGCCGGGGTGCTGGGGGTACGCGCGGGGCGCCGAGGGGCTAGGGGATCACCGGCGCGCGGCCCGAGCGCCCGGCTCGGCCGGGTGGGCGCTGCATCGGGAGCGCTCGGGGGGTTGCGCGGGGCGGGCACGGGGAAGAGGAGATGGCCTGGAGATGAGCGGCCCCCACCGGCCCTCAGGAGCGCCGCGGACCCGACCGAGAAGTCCTTCCCCCGCCTCCCGCGGCGCCCCGCGGACCCCGGCCCGGCACACACCCGGCCACCGCTTCGCCGCCTTTCTACGCGCGATTCTTTCTTATTTTGGTGGGGGAGGGGCATGAATTAAGGACGAGGACGACCATTAAGATCGAGCGTGGATCTATCTGAGCCCCATGTGCCCCCCCGAAAAGCACCCCCACCACAGGGACCAGGATTGAAGAGGATCGTCCTTTGCAGGGCCGGGCGCGGAGATGCGGCGGCCTGGGCCGTTGGAGCTCAGGGCGTTTGGCGGGTGGCAGCCTCAGGAGAGGTTCGCTCCGTGTCTGGCCTTCTCCCCTGTCTTGCCACGCTGCGATGGGCACCCCACCTCAGGGAGCTCAGCTGGCCTCTGCGGAATAAAGGCCAGCCGCCAGCCTGCTGCAGACGCGGCGGGTGCTGGGGGAGGGGCTGGCACTGCCAGGCTGAGTGCAACCAGCCTCCTTCAGCCTGTGCACCCACCTTGGGGTGAAGAGTATGTAATAGTCTGGCCTGGAGGGGAAGGGGCAGAAATGGGCCCAGTCTGCACGAGGTCATCCCTTCTGGGAGAATTTACCTTCTAATTTCCTGCTGCAAAAAATGTACTGACTTTGCAAGGGGGAGCGTTGGGGCCTGAGCTCTCAGTGATGGGGTGGGGGTGGGCGGCCTCCGTAGGATGGGGGAGAAAGGCGGCGGGTGGAGTGTGCGGTCTGCAGTTTTCTTGCGCAGCTTGGTGAAGGGGAGGGGGTTCTTCCTGCCTTGTGCCCTCTGCTCCTGGGGGTCTGTGGAGGTCTGAGAGACTGTCCGTTCCCAGCGTCTCCCCGAGTCCTTCTTGCTCCCACAGCAGCCCAGGAAACGCAGGTAGCATCCAGCACCCCTGTCCTGCCCCAAGATGGCAGGTGTCCCTGGCATTTGCTCCTCAGATGGTTGATAAGCATTCGCCAAAGATGGCCAGGTCATGTGACCAGGGACTGGGAGTTCGTCCTGAAGTCTAACTGAAATACCTCCTGCTGTAGTCAGCCTAGGGCCCTGGGGGAGTTGCTAGGCAGGTTCTAGTCCCCTGCTGCCCTCCGGAAGCTTCCTGGATCCCAGAGGCTGCCTCTGGAAAGGGCAGGTTCCAGGCACAGAGATGCAGAAAGATGTTTGAAGCCCCTTTCCGCACCAGGACCCTTCCCAGCATCACCTCTCCTCTAGGCTGAGGCTGACCTTGAGGCCCAGAAGCTGCAATCAGAGAGCTTGGGGTGGGGGGTGGGGGGCCCGTAGTCTCCTGCCTAGAGGAGGGGTGGAGGAAGCGGAGGTTGTCTGCCTGTCTCCTAGATGTGCAGCTCCCAAGGAGAGGAGAGGAAGGGGCGAGCCCACAGCAACAGTGATGAGGCTCGGGCTGAGACTGTCAGACTGCACAGGCTGAGGCCCCCTCTGCCTGAACCTCAGACGGTGACTGGTGGGCTCTGGCCCCGGCAGTTAGCATGGGGGAGGGGTGCCCAGTAGAAGTCCTGTTGATCAGCGGGAATAAAACCAGCTAGGCAGGAGCAGAGGAAGCCGAGACTGGTGCGTCCTGAGCCTGCCTCCCTGAGGACCCTTGTGCCAAGCCCTCCAGTCCCAGTTCAGCCCCGAACTCCTGGGCACTGAGGGTAGAGCCCCACCCCACTGTCTCCCAAGTCCATAGCCTCCCCAGGTCAGGCTGGCTCTGCCTGGCCTTGCCAAGAGCAGCCAGGACAGAGTGGACGCAGCTTGGGTCCTGTGCCAGTCATCTCAGAGAGCTGGGGGGCGGTGCAGAGAGCCAACCTGGTGAGCACGTGGGCCCCTGCCTGTGAGAGGCCACCCCTGCCAGCCTCTCTCCTGGCTTCCAGAGGGTAGCAGTTTCTGCCTCCAAGCCTGCCCCCGGGTCAGAGTGAGCCGGAAACCCAGCACCGGGGGTCTGTGCGCCGTCAGCTCTGCCTGAGGCCTACCTTGGTGACCTGGCTCCGCCAGGCCGGAGCCACGCTGAGTGGTGGCCAGGGTCTCTGTCTGCCTTTCCTGGGATTCCCGCGTCCCCCGACGCTGAGCACAAGGTGCCCTGGTGAGGATGCCCCTAGCTGGGAGTTTTCTGGTTGTACACGTGCTGAGGGACACGGATGTCCCTCTTGGAGGCCATGGGAGCCGGTGAGGAGAGGCTGTGGCTGCATCTGGGGCTGGGGCGTGCTGGAATCTCGGGCACTCGCGTGCAGAAGGTGAGGACACATGCGTGCAGTGACCACGTGAACGTGCACACACGCACTGTTGTGTGAATCACGGCACACAGGGCTGGGATGGATTGTGGGAACCGGGTAAGTACGTGCCATGAGCGTGGCCAGTGGCAAAGGGCTGTGTCCAGCCTGTATTTCACATGAGGGCCAGGTGGCGCCGTGGACCCCAGGAAAGCAGGGAGGCGGTGCCTGTGGCCTCCCAGGCCTGGCCCAGCAGCAGGCAGGGAGGGGCGGGGCTCCTCCTGCTTCTGGCCTGGGACCCTGTCTCCTCGGCTGCTGCCCTCTGGTGGGGCTGACCCAGGCTCCCAGCTGACCTAGGCTCTGGGTGCTCCCTCCCCGGGGGAGGGTCTCAGCTGAGCCTGCAGGGGGTCCTTAAAAGCCGGGAGGCCCAAGCCCCTACACATCCATTTTCTCTGCGCCCACCTGGCCTATTGCAGCATCTCCACCCCACCCTGCTCTGCCCAGCTCTGCGCCCTGCTCTGACTGTCGCAGCTGGGGAAGTGAGGGGTCTGCCCAAGGAGGGCCTGGGGGCCAGCACAATGCAGGGGGTCCCGCCCAGGAAGGGCAGGGCTCCCCAGGATGGGAGAGTGAGCCTGTGCACGTGGGAGGTGACTGGAGGGTTAGGACCTGGTGGGGCGTGCAGGGGCGGGCGGGCCTGGCTGAATTGGTCCCCCTCCCAGCTGCTGGGCACCTGAGGGCGGGCGCGGGGAGCGGGCGAGGAGTGGACCTGGCTCTGCAGCTCCGCCTGCTGCCGCAGGAGCAGCGGTTGCCTGGCACCCCTGCTGTTGCCATGGCAACAACGGAGGTGCCAACTTGCTAATGAGTCCCCCTCAGCTGCAAATAACAATATTACAGTGGTTAATAGGGCCAAGCCAGAGGCTCCTCAGGAGCCGGGGCTGGGGACCAGGTACCAGGTGGGCCCACAGGCCAGCCGTCCACCCCTCCAGCCCCTGCCCCCTCTCCTCCGCGGGTCTCCGGCCTCACCTCCCTGCCCCTCCGCCAGCCTCCTCTCCCCTTCGTGCAGTGAGCACCCCTTCACGCCGCTCTGGCAGTGTAAGGACTGCCGCAGGGGCAGCAAAGGCCTCCTCCCCCGCCCCACCTCCCCCCGTGGGAGGAGGCTCTGCCCATGGTGTCCCCACCCCACGGTCTCCTTGTCGGGGTCCTGGGCCTCTGGACTGGAGGCAGGTCCCACACCCCATGGTGGGAGGCTCTGCCCAGGTGCGTCAGGGGGGCCTGGAGGCGGGGCCTGTCCCAGCCTTAAAGGGAGTCAGGCAAGAACTTGGAAAAACCTCTCAAAACCGCTCGACCAGGAGTCGAGTTGGGGTCCCCTGGGCACGCGGACAGAGGCCTCAGAGCAGGTCGGGCCCCTCAGCAGGCAGACCCACTGTCTTGCCATGGCCCTCAGGAGGGCAGGGCCCCGTCTGCACCCCAGGCCCTGCCCCCACCATCAAGGCGCCCAAGCGCCTGAGGAGCAGCATCTGTGAGCAGGACCTCGAGGCCCCAGCACTGTCCAGGGCCTCCCTTGGCACCAGCTCCAGTGGCCCAGCCCTGGGCTGCCCATGCCAGGCGGGCCAGTCCCCGCCTGCCTTGCACCTCCTCCTCTGTGACCCCTGGCACCCCCCACGAGCCTGGGAGCTCATCCCAAGGGCTGGCGCAGAGACAGTGGCCACCGTCCCCAGGGTCGTCAGTGCTGACTGAAAGGCGAAGCGTGTCTCCAAGCGCCGCGCACCCCAGCACCCTCTGTGGCTGCCGGCGAGGGGCTTACCGAGGGAGTTCCCTCGCTGGCCCTGTGGGGGAGTCCGTCTCTCAGCCTCCCCACCCCCCAAGCTGGCAGAGGAGAGACCCCGGGTGATCAGGGCGGCCGTGGGCCCCTTTCTGTCCAGTGTCCTTGATGCGACCTTGGGTTAATCCCACCCCTCCCCCGAGCCTCAGTTTCCCCAGCTTTCGAGCAAACTCGTCATCCTGAAGATGCATGCCTCCCTGGGTACTGTGAGGCCTGGGAGGGGGGGCGTTGAGAAAGGCCCGTCTTGGCAGGTGGGCCAGTGGTGGCAGAGGCTTGGCACCAAATCAGAGGGGGCTTCCGCCCAGACTCCAGAGCCTCACGTCCCACCCACCTCCTACTCCCTCCAGTCACCCCTGAGCCCGAGGGTCCTACACAGTCACCCACACTCACCGCTGACCACTATCCTTGGGTGCCCTCCACCGCACCACAGTCCTTGTACCCACCAGGCCCCCAAAGGGGCCTCCTCAACCCCAGGGCACTGATGAGTCTGCGGTGCCCCATCATAGTGTCTCCCCCATTTCGTAAGTGTGTGACCCAGCCCTGAAGAAGGAGGAGGAGGCTGGCCCCCTGTGTGCCTGAACCCGGGCCCGCAGAACTGGGACGCAGAGCTCCCGGCCCAGTCGGTGCCCTGCCCTCCACCCCATCCAGATGATCGGCTTATGGAGCCAGCGGGCCACGCCGTCCAGAAAGTGGGGGGCGGGGAGAGACCTGCATCCCCAAGACAGGACAGGCAACGCTGGGGCAGAAGGGGGCGCCCTGGGAGGGGTGAGCGTCCGGGGGGCCTGGCCTGGGGGAGGGACCCTCGGGCCTCACCCTGCCTGAGTCCTGCGGCCCCGCCTTCTGTGGTCCCCACTCGCCTTGCTATGTCCTGCTGAGAGGCTGGCGCTGTGACCTGGAGGGCTCAGGACGGGACCAGCCCCTCCCGAGCACCCTTCCCAGGGTCACAGACCCCAACGGGAAAGCCGCAGGCTCAGGGAGCCCAACCTCCAGGAAGGAGCCAGAGGGAGCGAGAACCCTCCCCACTGGCATGTGTCAGCCCCAGACACGCTGCCCTTGGACCAGTCCCCTTGCCAGCCCGTCCGAGGCCCAGGGGCCTGCGGGACCACTGACCGTCCGCCTCTCCCCGCAGGTCTGGCGCCATGCCTGGGCACTCCAAACCCTAGGCCACGTCCAGGCCGTTGGAGCTGCCCCTGCCCACTCCCGGGGTCGCCCCTCCCCACTGCCCACTGCCGCGCCATGGCCGGGGACCGGCTCCCACGGAAGGTGATGGATGCCAAGAGGCTGGCCAGCCTGCTGCGGGGCGGGCCCGGGGGCCCGCTGGTCATCGACAGCCGCTCCTTCGTGGAGTACAACAGCTGGCACGTACTCAGCTCCGTCAACATCTGCTGCTCCAAGCTGGTGAAGCGGCGGCTACAGCAGGGCAAAGTGACCATTGCTGAGCTGATCCAGCCTGCCGCCCGCAGCCAGGTATGCAGCCCGCCCGTCTCTCTGGCTCCTCCGGGAGCCAGGGCTGGGGCAGCCTTCCCTTTTTCTGCCCTTGAAGCTGCTCTGTGCTCCTCGGGGTCAGATTCCAAGCCATTGGCAGGCAGCGCCCCTGTCCACCTTAGGACTACAAGAGTGCTCCTCCCCAGGGTGACCCTCCGCCGACAGACTCAACACCCTCCTACCAGCTTCCTGCCCTCCCCACAGAGCCACTGACCCTGCCCGGGTCCCCACTCAGCCCCACACAGAGGCCTCCATGCAGGGCCCAGCCACGTGGTGTGGCTGTGCCCGGGCTGTGGATGGAGCCGGGGGGGACACGGGAGACAGACGGGCAGCGAGGAGGGCGGCTAGGCCTCTCTGACCACCCTGAGGACTCAGAGGAGGACCAGACGGGCGGCTGGGGGCTCACACAGGCACAGGGGCATCCAGTCCCGGTCTCTCCCCCGGATCCTGAGGCCCAGGAGCTCTCTCCGAGGCCTGCAAGACCGTCGCTGGTCACCTCAGGCAACAGTTGTCTCTGTTGCCCAGGGGCATCGAGCCCACACTGGACTGTGACCTGCGAAGCCCGCGTGGGGGAGGTTTGGCTCCCCAGGCGGCCCAGAGGCTCAGGGAGGGGTCTTGGTCACTGGCCCTGCTTGGGGCAGAGCTGGGATGTGAGAGGAGCCAGACGGGAGTCCCCTGCGGCCTCCAGTGAGGGGAATCCGGTGATGAATAACCCCCAGCAAGTGCTGGGCCAGAATGCTCTCCCATTGGCTGTTGGTGACATCATCGGCCCAGGGCTGGCAGCTCAGCGGGCTTAAGGGCTGAGCGTGTTGGGGGCGGGCTACCAGCTGCTCCGAGCCCAGCGGCTCACATCTGGGCCCCCAGCTGGCAGCGGAGAGGGGAGGGCCGGTGGGCCCCAGCTTCCCACTGCTTCCACTGGGATGGCTGGGGGCAAGGAGGGCCTGCTGCAGCCTCCGGAGGCCCCATCACTGGCCAGGGACAGAAGGAGACCCCAGACCCAGAGGTCCCCCCACCCAGCCTTCAGAATCCCCAACGTGTGCCTCCTGGGGCCCTCGGCCTTCCTGGGAGCCAGCCAGGCCTCCCTGTGCCCCGGAGGTCAGGGCGCCCGCATGCGCCTCCTGGGAACTCACGCCTGCCCCGCGTCTCCTCCACAGGGGCTGGGCCCCCAGTGTCTGTTAACTGTATGTGGGAGCGTGGCTGCCTCAGGGGGCTGTGTCCCCCGACCCTCCCTGCTCCGGGGGGCTGCCCTGTGGCTGCACAGTCACAGCTGTCCAGGTGTACACCGTGGCTGGGCGCCCGCCCTCCCTGCCTTCAAGGCACCACAGGGACAGGCCCTCCCTTTCCACCGCCTGACCAGCAGCAGTGGAGGCGGCAGGGGATGCGGCGACTGGCGGGCACCTGGCCCCCCTGACCTCTGCCCTCTGCCCAGATGGAGGCCGCGGAGCCTCAGGACGTGGTGGTCTACGACCAGAGCACCCGGGACGCCAGCGTGCTGGCCGCAGACAGCTTCCTGTCCATCCTGCTCAGCAAGCTTGACGGCTGCTTCGACAGCGTGGCCATCCTTACAGGTGCCTTCCCGAGGCCTCTCTCCCCTGCTGGCGGCAGGGCGGGGGCGGGGGCAGGGGTGGGCACGTCCAAAGGGTCACGTTCCGGATCGGCCTCTGCTCTCCTCTCTAAGCCCAGGGCCCAGCGTCTGCTGGGGCGGTGGGGACCCAGTGGAGGCGAAGCTAGGGAGCTCTGAGTTCTCAGGGACTCCTCCGACCCCCTCCCCCAGGCCCCCACACTTCAGGTCCCACCTCCAGCGAGGGCCCAGGCCCACCACCAGCAGGTGAGACATGGACAGCGGGAAACCCCAACACAGGCCTGAGGCAGGGGAAATGGGGGGGATCTAGGCAAAGACCTGGTGTACCTTGGAAGCTACCCCCCACCCACACAGGTACGCGCACACACACACACACACACACACACACACACACACGCATACAGTCTGAGGGAGGAGGCATAGGCCCCACCCTGGGGAAACCCTAGTCTGAGCAGGAACTGATCCCCCACTGGGGGGTCCTCTGAATGTTCCAGCTGGCACAGGGAGCCTAGCAACTGCCTATTTGATCACCACTGCTATCTGCCCAGGGGGAGGTCCCCATGGGGCTTACATTCCCCCAGATCAGACTGGCCAGCCCCCTCCCCAGGTGGCCCAGGGCCTGTCCCCCAGGATGTGCGACCTCCCTGCCTGGGTGCCCTGCGCTACAGCAGGAGAGGGTGGGGGGAGGGCCCACACCGGCATCACCCCCACCATCACACAGCTGCTAGGGTGCTGCTCTTCATTCTGACACCTGCCCTGAGCACCTCCTGAGCATGACGGGCGTTGGGGGCACCAGGCCAGCCCTCCTGTGAGGCGAGGGGCTGCAGACTGCTCCAGCAGCTGCCAGGGGCCGGGGCTCCGGGCAGACCCCTCAGAGAACGGGTCCTGTGAGCGTGTGCTGTGCTCTCCATGTGTGGATGGGGGGGGTGTGTGTGTGCGTGCATGTGTGAGCTCTGGGAGCCAGAAGCCACAGAGCTGCAGAGCTGACACAGCTGATATGCCTTGGGGCTGTGTGGGCCGAGCGGAGGGGGGTGTCACAGGTGTCCTGGTCTGCCCGCAGTCCCCCGGGAGCCCCTGTGTGTGTGCACACACGCGCGTGTGTGCCCTTGCTACATATGACACCAGAGGCCCTCCCAGACGTTTGAGAAGAGGGTCCCGGAGCAGCGCCCCACTTCCCCCTGGGCTGCCCAGGGCCCTTGCTGGTCAGTCCCGGGTGAGCTGGGTGGGAAGTCCCCTGCGAGCTGGCGGTGCCCCACCCCAGGGTTAGAGGGTTTCCCCCGTTTCTATGAGGAGCAAGCCAGGGAGCAGTCATGACCCTGAGGAGGGACAGGCTTGGGGCAGCGCCCACCCGAACCCTGGAGAAGGGCAGGGCCGAAGGGTTAGAGGTAGGCCGTCGGCCCAGCGAGCTAGGCACACGGAGCGGGCTGGGCAGACGCCCGCGGGAAGGACAGACCCCTCCGTGGGTGGGCGGAGGGGCGCCAGGGAGACGCGCGGCACAGCCAGGGAGAAGGGAACTCCAGGGCGGGGCGCTTTGCGGAGCGAGCGGTGGAAGCGGGCCGCGCCGGGGTCCCGAGCCGGTGCCCAGACCACGCCGCGCCTCTCCCGCACGGCTACTGGCCATGACTCCCGGCGGGCATGGGGACGCGCGCCTGGCGCTTTAAGGGGTGCGCGGAATGCGGGCCGGTGTGGTCGCCGCGGGCCGCCCAGCCCCTGCGCGCCACCTCTCGACCCGGCCGGAGAGGACTCCAGCGCTTGCGGCCCCTGCGCGGAGGGCGGGTGCCGCCCCAGCCCGGGACTGCGGCGGGCAGGGACTGCGGCGGGCAGCGGGGGCTCCGGGGCGCGCCCCCAAATCCGGGCCGAGCCGCATCCGCACTGGAGCGCGCAGTGACAGAGGTGGGTGGGGCCAGGAGTGCCTCCCGGAACGCGCGTTTTTCCCTGACCTGCAAGGCATGGTTGGGGAGGGGGGGCTACCCTACCGAAGGAGGGTGCCCTGGAGAGCCCTGGGAGGTCTGGGCACCTCCCCAGGTCCTGAGAGGGCTGCACCCCGGGGGAGTGGGGGACAGACGGTCCAGGGCTGCTGGCACAGATGCTGCCCTCCCATGTCACCCATTCCTAGGCCCTGGGGTGTCCCGAAATCATGGGAGGACTGGAGGCTATAGGGAGCACTCTAAGCTGCCTGACTCTGCCTAGAGGGCGTTCTTGGGGGTTCCAGGAATTGCAGCAAAGGCTGGCAGATCTCTGCCCCTCCTAGAGGCTCTCCTTAGGAAGAGGGGGTTCCTGGTGGAATTCTCCACCCCACACACTTGCCTGTCTTTGCTGCTGAGAGAGCAGAGGAAAGGGACTGGCAGAGAAGGGTCTTCTGAGAGATGGTGCAGGCCCCGCCCCTCCCCCACGGGGGTCCCTGGCTCTGCACAGTGAGCTGGGGCCCGGCCCGGCCTCCCCTCGGGACCTGAGCAGCAGTGCCGGTGCCTCTGTCACCTGCTTCTCCCCGTGCAGCCAGCAGGCTCCCCTCCAAGGCTTATACCTCCATGCCCCTAGCCTGGAGGTGGTGGTCCCCCAAAGTCCAGCCTTGGTTAGGGGCCCCGGGAGTGCACCAGGCAGGCACTCTGGTTTATCTGAGCTGGGTCTAGGTGAAGAGCGAGGTCGCCAGGCATCTCTGTCTTCAGGAATCAGCCAGGTCTGGCCCCAACTGTGTCTGCGGGCGCCTGCCTCGCCCCTCTGCCGCCTCCTGGGGACAGGTCGGCCGTGGCCTGGCTGTTTGCTTATCCACTTCCATGAACCTCAGCACAGTGTCTGGGGCAGGCAGGACCAGGACACCGAAGCCCGAGGTCACTCGCTGAGTCCGATGTGTGCCCGTGGGTCCCCCTCAGCCCCTTCCTGACCAGCGGAGGGGCTCCTTCTGCCCACGTGCAGTCCAATGTACACGCGCGGGCAAGGAGGCAGGACACACGCCGGCCACGTGTACAGCGTGCGGCCTGCGTGCCCCAGTCCCCAGCGCTCCTTTCTCAGCCCAGCCTCTGCTCCTCCGTCGTCCCCTGCTGGGTGGAATGGAGCCGTAACCCGAGCGCACATGACCCTGTGTGCTGTGCCAGCTCCAGAGAGTGATGTCATGCCCAGGGCAGGGGGGGAGTGGCCCTCAGAAGCCCTTGCCTCTCTGTCCTGGCATCCAAGCCTGGCCCAGGGCTTCCAGCCAACTGGAGGGATTGCATCAGCCCTGGGGGAGAGGCGGGCAGGCCCAGCCTGGCCCCACGCCACAGCGTGAAGACCCCTGTGGCCTCTGAACCTGCCTGTGCGCGGGTGCTGCGTGTGCTGCATGCTGACTGGTCATTTGTACGGCCTCCACTTTTATGGGCATCACAGCGGCGTCCCGAGGGAGGCCAGCCCCTGACTGGCATGAGGAGGGATGTGGGCTTAGGGGTGGGTGATGGGAGCGGGACAGCCTGGAGCTCTCCAGGACCAGCACGGAGACCAGGTGCTCCAGCCGGGGGCTTGCTGGCAGACTGGGCTGGGGTCTGTGCAGGGGGAGGCTGGGCAGCCGCTCTCCTTCCCCAGCCGGCCCACCCCTGACATGCGTCTCATCCATCCGCCCGCAGGGGGCTTTGCCACCTTCTCCTCCTGCTTCCCCGGCCTCTGCGAGGGCAAGCCTGCTACCCTGCTTCCCATGAGCCTCTCCCAGCCCTGCCTCCCTGTGCCCAGCGTGGGCTTGACCCGCATCCTGCCTCACCTCTACCTGGGCTCTCAGAAGGATGTCCTGAACAAGGTGTGTGTGCAGCCGGAGCCGGAGCCTCTCCTGGGCTGGTCTGGGGTGGGGAGGTGGGGTGCGGGGGTGGGGGAGCTGACCGTGGATGTGAGGGGTAGATACGCCCGGGTGTGAGCCTGCCTGTGGTTTCACAGGACCCCAGAGGTCCTGGCAAGACCAGGGCAGGGCGGGGACGGGGCCTGGCAGGGCTGGGCAAAGAGGCGGCTCCCTGCCCCTTTGGCTCTGCAGCCTACGTGCCAGCCTGCTGATGTCACTGGGCCCCTGGCCAGCCCTGAAAGAACCCCGTGTTTTAAAAATGGTGACGCGGAAAGAGGGTAAAGCCACCGCCCAGGCAGCTCAGCCTTAAAATTCCTGGGAGCGGGAAGCAGGCTGTGGGCGGGTCTTGCAGGAGCCTTGCAGGGGGGGAGGCGGGGGCGGGGGGTGCTCCAGGAACCAGATTCCAAGGCCCCGCCTCCAGGGCATCCCAGTTTTCAGTTGGCTGCACCCGCTTCCACCCTGTTCCCTACCCTCCCAGGATCTGATGACCCAAAACGGAATAAGCTACGTCCTCAACGCCAGCAACTCCTGCCCCAAGCCCGACTTCATCTGCGAGAGCCGTTTCCTGCGCATTCCCATCAATGACAACTACTGTGAAAAGCTGCTGCCCTGGCTGGACAAGTCCATCGAGTTCATCGGTGAGGTGGCCGGCACCCTCTCACCCAGGCCCTGGGAGGGCTGGAAGGCAGGGGCGGGAGAGGGCGGGAGAAACCTGAGGGAAGGGAAGGGCTGTGCGGCCCCAGCACTCACGTGGACCCCTGCCCCCAGATAAAGCCAAGCTGTCCAGCTGCCAAGTCATCGTCCACTGTCTGGCCGGCATCTCCCGCTCTGCCACCATCGCCATCGCCTACATCATGAAGACCATGGGGATGTCCTCGGACGACGCCTACAGGTAGCGCCGCCCCCTCCACCCGCTCGCCCCGCCCCCTCCACCTGCTCGTCCGCGGAGCCACCGTTCTGGGCCGGGGAGGAGGCCTGAGCCCAGCCCTGGCCCACTGGGGTCTGCCCAGCAGCTAGGTGCCCCCGAGTGGGCACTGGGGGCTGGGGCGAGCCTGGGGAGCTGCCTGGCCCGGCCGGAGCCCTGCCCGCATCCCGCGGCTCTCCCCCAGGTTCGTGAAGGACCGGCGCCCGTCCATCTCGCCCAACTTCAATTTCCTGGGCCAGCTGCTGGAGTACGAGCGCAGCCTGAAGCTGCTGGCCGCCCTGCAAGGCGACGGGGCGTCCCACCCCGGGACCCCGGAGCCCCTGCCGGGCCCTGCCGCCCCACTGCCGCCGCCGCCGCCACCACCTACCTCAGAGAGTGCTGCGAACGCCGCCTCCAGGGAGGCTGCACAGACAGGGGGTGCGGAGGCCCCCGGCCCCGCACCTGCCACCAGCGCGCTGCAGCAGGGCCTCTGCGGCCTGCACCTCTCCTCCGACCGCCTCCAGGACACCAACCGCCTCAAGCGCTCCTTCTCGCTGGACATAAAATCGGCCTACACCCCGAGCCGGCGGCCTGACGACCCCGGGCCCCCGGACCCGGGGGAGGCCCCCAAGCTCTGCAAACTGGACAGCCCGTCCGGGGGCACGTTGGGCCTGCCCTCCCCAAGCCCCGACAGCCCGGACGCGGCGCCCGACCCGCGCCCCCGGCTCCGCCGGCGGCCCCGGCCCCCAGCCGGCTCCCCGGCGCGCTCCCCGGCGCAAGGCCTCGGCCTGAACTTCGGCGACGCCACCCGGCAGACTCCGCGGCACGGCCTCTCGGCCCTGTCGGCACCCGGGCTGCCCGGCCCTGGCCAGCCGGCAGGCCCCGGGGGCTGGGCGCCGCCGCTCGACTCCCCGGGCACGCCCTCCCCCGACGGGCCGTGGTGCTGCAGCCCCGAGGGCGCACAGGGCGCGGGCGGCGCGCGGTTCGCACCCTTCGGCCGGGCCGGGGGGCCGGGCGCGGGCGGCGGCGACCTGCGGCGGCGGGATGCGGCGAGGCCCGAGGCCCGGGACGCGAGGACCGGCTGGCCCGACGAGCCGGCCCCCGAGACGCAGTTTAAGCGCCGGAGCTGCCAAATGGAGTTCGAGGAGGGCATGGTGGAGGGGCGCGCGCGCGGCGAGGAGCTGGCCGCGCTGGGCAAGCAGGCCAGCTTCTCGGGCAGCGTGGAGGTCATCGAGGTGTCCTGACCGCGGCCGGAGCGGCCTCTCCGCGGGGACGCGGCGCCCCGAGCCCTTGGCTGCCCTCGGCTGGGCCCGCTATAAATATATATTATATATAATGCAAAGAAAGGTAAATGGTTTTACTGCGATTTTTATCGAGAAGTAAATATTTCCATTTTTTATTTATTTAAGCTGTTCATTCTGGCAATGATTTGGCAACAGTGCGGGCGGTCCTCGGAGCTCTATTTTTACTGTCTGGTATTTAAACTGAAACCCACGTTTCTAAGCAATATGAGGCCACCTTCAGTTGCAAGCTGGGGTGCCAGGCCTGGGGTTCCCCCGCCCCCTCCCCCAGGAAACACTGCTGACCATTGCAAAGAGGCTGCTGAGCTTTCGTGCACTTTTTACATAAGAAAAGGGGAAAAAAGGATAAAAAACCTTTGCCGCAGACTGAGCCGCAGAGCCTCCCTGCCCTCCCGCTGCGTCCTCTCCTGCCCCTCCCTTCTCTGCTCCTCTCCCGGCTCCTCACCAAAGCCATAGATGGGAGGGGGTGTCCCGGGAGCCGGGGGGGGGGTGGCCGAGGAGGCGCTCACAGCCCCCTGCCAGCTCCAGGCACCAAGTCTCAGTGCCACCGAGGGCGTCCCTGCCACCCATCCCCCCAGCCTGTTGCCTGCCAGGTGTTGGGGGGCCAGGGTGGGGTCCGGAAGAGGGTAGCAGTGCAGAGAAGGGGGCTCTGAGTGTGAGGGGACATGAGTCCCCAGGGCAGGGTGGAGGTGGAACAGCCCCACTCGCGTCTGAGCCTGGGTCCAGCCTTAGTTCCAGTCCCGAGGAGGCTGCTACCCTCTCCTCCACCTTGTGGGGTCCCCCCCCCCCAGTGCCAGCTGCCAAGTGGGGAACTGGCAGAGGGGGAGCTTGGCCCCTGAGGGGCAGTGGGAATAGCTGGGCCAGCCGTGCTGGCTCCACTGGTCGGAGGGCAGATAGATTCAGGGTCTTGTTCTGCCGGTCGAGGTGCCTCTCAGAGGAGGCACCTCATGCCTCTGGGTGGGGGTGGGGTGGGGTGTGGAGGCTTTCCTTCACTTGGGAGAGCCCCCTCCAGCTAAAGGCCCCTCATGTGAGCAGATGTTGGAGGTGTCCCCCATGTCTGCCAGCCCCCACAGGGCCCTCGGAGGAGGAAAACCCCGTACACCCCTCTCCTGTGGAGCGCTCCCCTCCCAAGTCTCCCTGATATCTTCGAGGTGACATGCCAGTCCCCAACCCCCGTTAGCTTTTTGGCCCAGGTGGGCCAGCCTGGGGGTGAGGGCAGGAGAAAAGCCCCAGCTATCCTCACCCCCCACCATCTGGGGTCAGGGGGACCCAAGGCTTTTGGCAGCAGGAGTGGGTGTCCCCCGACCTTCAGATGTCCTGGAGCATCCAGGAGTGGATGCTGGTCACTTGGTGAGAGGCCAAGGCCTGGCTGGAGGGGTGGCCTGGGCAGGACTGAGTGCTTGGGCAGGTGGGCGGGGGTTGCCTGCCCCCAGCTGCCCTCCAGCTGTTTATTCTGTTTGTTCTTCTTTTGACCCCAGCTCCTGTCCTGTCAAACCTCCTTTGAGCAAAAGTCCTGTTCCTGTTCCCTCTGTCCCCACCCCGTTCCCCCAAGAAAATAAGCTATCGTTGTATTTGCAATCTATGGATTAGAGGTTTAAGTATTTATTATTATTGGTTAATTATTATTATTATTGATTATGTAAATCTGCCTCCTGTGTGTCTATTGCGTTGGGTTTCGGAGGTGACCCTGGGTGTGGAGGATGCACTGGTCCCCTCTCCGCGCCCCACGCCTGTGCTGTCCAGGAGACAGTGGTGGGGGCCACTGGTTGAGCCCCACAGCCCTGGGGGCAGGTCCCACGGCCCGATCCCCTCCCTCCGTCCTTCTCCAGGGCTGCCGGTGCCCTGTGGCTTCTGGCCCGGGGCACGTGGGGGCTTTTGCTCTTGAGACACTGGCTGAAGTGAGTCGTTGTGAAGGGAGAAGTCCCTGTCTCAGCCCCCCAGCCCACGCCTCTCCCCATGCGGGGGCACAAGGCACCCAGCAAGAGCCCCTCCCTGGTCAGTCCCACCCACTCCCTGGGAGGTGCGGAGTGGGGCCCCAGGGCCCTCCCCCCTCCTGCCAGCCCAGTGCCCTGGCATGGGGTCCCCAGAATGGACCTGGCCTCCTCCTATTATTTGCTGGAAAGTCCAGCGGAGGAGAGGTGGCAGGTCCGCCCGCCCGGCTCCTGGTCCCTCTGGACTGGGCTGCCCACCCACCTGCCCGCCCCTCCTCTCCGCCCTCTCCCCCATCGCAGCCGCTCTCTGCTCCCTGTCCTGTCCCCTTCTTTTGTATTTGGAAACAACGTGTTGTAATAAATCCTGAGATGGGTGTTTTCTCCATGCGTCTGGCTGCCTCTTTCTTCAGGCTGGTGGGAGGTGGTGTGGAGGGGCTTCCTGGGGCCAGGAGGTGGAGGGTATGGGACCTGGAAAGCCAGACTGCCTCCCACTCATGGCTCTGAACCCAGAACCCTAAACTCAGGGGGCAGGGGGGGAGGGGGGAGGGGCAGATGTAGGATGTAGAACAGCCTTTTTTTTTTTTTTTTTTGCTGTTTCAAGCTACTGAGAATTTAAATAACGTAGAACTATATAAAAGGGAATCTCAGTTTCGGCCTTCAGCTCCCCGCAACCCCCTCTCCAGAAATAACTGCTGGGAGCAGTTCCACACCCCACTGCAGACCTCCATGTGTGTGCACGCGTGAGCAGCGTGTGAGTACACGCATGTACCTACCACACAACAGCTCTTCCTTTTCACCAGAAACGGGGGTCTAGCTCTACAGAGCATCTGCAACTAGCTTTAGGGCGTTATTTAGATTCCTTATGGAACGTGCAAAGCCCAAAGGCATGGGGATGCCTGATAGGAAGCTCCCTGTGCGTCTCCGGCCACCGGGCTCCTCTCCCTGGAGCCAGCGCCCCCTGCAGGCCTCCTTCCCTCCCTGCCGGGGTGGCAGAGCTGCAGTGTCAGTGTCCCCCTGGCCACCGAGCGTCCTCCGGCCTCGCTGCAGCTCTGAGCATCCCCATGGTGTCTCCTGGGACACATTCTGGCCCTGACTCCCCTGGCTCCCTCCAAAGTTTGCCCAGCCGTTACCATAACGACGGCTCCGCTGTACTGAGTGCTTGTGATGTGCCAGGCACCACTCCCTGAATTTCCTGGGAACCTCAGCTCTGGAGTCTCCGGGCAGCGTCCCCAGCAGATCTGTGCCCTCTGCCCCGCCGACCTCTGGCTAATGTGGCTCAAGATCTCCACTGGGGGGTCTGACCCTTCTTCGCGGTTGAACCTTCCTATCCTGGGGACCCTCCTCCTTTCTGAGCAGGCAGGTAGCCTAAACCAGTGACGCCAGCCAGACCTGTGTCTGTGCAAGTGTGTGTGACCACACACGTGTGTACACATAAGCACATGTGCACGTGTGTCAGCACACACACTTGCGTGGTGTATGTGTGTTTCAGGAAGCAGGAGAAAGCTAGGCCGGCCTCTCATCCGGGTCTTCGGGAGGAGGTAGGGTCCTTGAATCCTGCATCCTTAAGAGTCCTCAAAGAGGCCAAAGCTAGAAGCGTTGGCTGTCCTCTGGCAAAGCTATTTTTAGCTCAAGAACATCTATTTATAGCTCTGGCAGCCCCTTGGAGTCAATAAAGAGGAGGACGGGAAAAAGCTGATGGTTGTTTGCAGCAGCGCAGCGGTGCTTCCCCACCCCAACTCTGTAGGAGCACGGGAGACCAGCAGGGGCCCTGGGGCCGGGGCAAGACTCCAAACCCCTCGGCTCCCAGGGTCAGCCCGCCCCAGGACTGAATGAGGCAGGCAGGGCGGTCGGAGCTGGACCTCGGGGGCTGGCCTCCGCCTGCTCCTGACCACAGTCTGGTCCCGGCCACGCCGGGTCACCTGGGTTGTGGGCCCTCTGCTTATGTTTCCACATCTCCCCCGCCACCCCTCAACCCTAGACCAGGAGCTCTAGGCACTTGACGGGTTTGGGATGGGGGACAGATGGGTGCTTTGGGGTTGTTGCGGTTGGCCTCAGACTGCTGACCGAGATACTGTGGCTGGGATGCCCGTGGCCCTCACCTGGGCTGGTGCTACCTGCAGACACCCCCACAAACATTTGCCCACCATATATCTCAGCAACCACCATCAGGGAACTTTGAAAAAACAAGGATTATTACAGGCCCTGAAGCACACAGTATGTCCGTGTTAGTCGCTCAGTCGTGTCCGACTTCTTGCGACCCCTTGGACTGCAGACTGCCAGTCTCCTCTGTCCGTGGGGTTCTCTAAGCAAGAATACTGGAGTGGGTCGCCATTCCACCTGGGGTCATACAAAGCGGTCACAAGGAGAGAGGAAGAGTGCAGGCCTGCGGTTGCGCTCTTGTTGGGGTCAAGTGTGGGTGCCCAGGGTTTTGCAGTTTCACTCTTTGTTGGTGAATTAAGATATGAGCGGGAATTAAGGGAAGGGGACAGTTATCTAGGTCACCAGGGCTTTCCACATGGGGACCCTCAGGGGTAGGATGGCCTGACTCTTCAGCTGTGCAGCTGGTGTGCGTGCCTGCTCAGTCGCTTCAGTCATGTCTGACTCTGCAACCCCATGGACTGTAGCCCACCAGGCTCCTTCGTCCATGGCTTTCTCCAGGCAAGAATGCTGGAGTGAGTTGCCATGCCTTTCTCCAGGGGATCTTCCTGACCCAGGGATTGAACCTGCAACGTGTTTATTTCAGATGGATACCTTTGAAACGGACGCCTCGACAATCAGTGCTTAATGTCTGGCACTACCTTTACAATCAAAAAGGCTATCAGGCACAGGGGTGGATGAACAGTTGGGTGGGTAGCTACATGAGTGGGTAGGTGAGTGGACGGGAGGGAGAGATGATGGATAGGTGGGGGATTAAGGAGAGGATGGGTCACACGGATGGATGGTGGGTGGGTAAATGGGAGGAAGGCAGGGAAGGAGGGAGAGAAGGAAGGTGGGTATGTAGGAACCATCTGTCACACACTTGTGTGCGTGCTAAGTCACTTCAGTTCAGTCCGACTCTGTTCAACCCTAAGGGCTGCAGCCCTCCAGGCTCCTCTGTCCGTGGGGATTCTCTGAGCAAGAAAGCTGGAGTGAATTGCCCTGCCCTCCTCCACGGTATCCTCCGGACCCAGGGATCGAACCCACGTCTCTTAAGTCTGTCTGCATTGGCAGGTGGGTTCTTTCACACCACCTGTGCATCCATCCATCCTCCGGCTGGACAATAGGCATCCTGTCCTTGGTTAAGGAAGGTGCTCAGTGACAGCTCAATGACAACCACAGACTACCCATCTTGGAGTTGGACGCCACTGTAGAGACCCAGTCAACCCTCTCCAAGGTCCCAGGAGGGGACCCAGCTTCCCCAACAGCCCAGAGGGTCAGGGTCAGCCTCAATGGCCCCTCGGGCCCCTTGCAGCTCAGACCCTGCTTCTGTGAGTGGGTCTGTCTAGGTGTTTCTGAGGCTCAGAGTGTGGCAAGAGCCAAGAGGGCCGGTTCTCAGGAAGGCTGCAGGTGGTTGTTCGGCCTCTGAAGGCCAGGCTGCATGTGGAGAGGCTGGGACGCGCGCAGGGAGAGGGCAGAGGCGGGGCTGTGCCCACTAGGGCCATGTGGGAGCCGAGCACCTCTGGTCAGGGAGTGGGAGGGAGACACAGCCCTCTGTGGCTCTGGAAGACAGCTTGGGGCTTCATCTCTTCTGCAGAAAAGTGCTCCGTCCTGAGAAGGGGAGAAGCCACAGTACCTCCGAGGGCCGGAAGAGTGGACAAGGGAAGTTGGCATGCTACTCTTTCAGAAAGAGGGGGCTGGGTCCTGGGCACACAAGTTGGGGGGCGGGGGGAGCTGAGCTGACTTCCAGCAGGGCTTCTCATGGGTGCTAGGCAGCGGGGGCTTATTAGGCCGAGACCCCAGAGAAAGCTCCGTCTTTTACCCTTTTTGGCAGGGGCGGGGTTTCTAGACTAGAAAGGCAGTTCCGGGCCTGCTTCTGGCCCTGGGCTTGGGGAGTCTCCAGACACAGGGTCCTTCTGAAGGAGGGGCCAGACCCTGAGGATGCGGCGTGGCTTTAGGAAAGGAGAACTGGCCGGGAGCAAAATGAGGCGGGTGGCGCCCTCGGGGACTGAGGACAGGACCAAAGCTAGCGTTGGGCAGAAGGGAGGGAAGAGGCTGCGACAGGGGCCGTTCCCAGAGCCAGGAGGGGAGGCGGGGGACGAAGGAGGAGGACAAACGAACTCCCGCTCCGCCCCCACCCCAAACGCACAAAGGCTGCGGGGCGGGGTGACGCCAGGGCCAGGCTTGGCCAGCTCTAGGCAGGTCCCTGGGGGAGCTCCCTCCAGCCTTTCAAAACCGAGCCAGGCTTCTAACCCCCAGGCCAGTGGAACGGCAGGGAAGGGGCTGGGGAGAACCGGGGCAGACCTGGTTCTCTCCATCTCTGAGCAAACACCACTTGGGAGACCAGGGCAGCCAAGGGCAATTCGGGAACAGGGAGAGCTGTCCCTTGCCCCATCTCCCCCTTGAATTAAGTGGAGCACCCCGCCTCCTGGCAGCACAAATGCTCCTAGGGCTCCCCCCACACGGACACCTGGAGACTGCCCAGATCCCCCAGAGCAGATCCACCCAGGAGAGGAGTGTTGGCACTGCGGGCATCGGGCCGGCGGAAGCCAGCCTCAGCCTGACACAATTGGTGGACGTAGCTATAAAAAGCCAAGGAGAGTTTGAAATAGAAGTGGGGGAAGGGAGGAGGGGCTGGGAGGGGGCCGGAGTCCCAGAGGGAGGCAGGCAGGAGAGAGGCCCTGGGTGCTGACACCAGGGTAGGAAACAAAGCCCCCTCCTGGAGCGCCCCAGCCCCCCGCACCTGTCCAGTGGGAGTTCACATCTGGAAACATTTGGGGAAGCAGTGAAGTCCAGCCAGCCTGGTGCCTGGAGTGGGGGGATGCTATGCGGGACAGGATGGCAACCAGGGCCGTCCACACCTCCCACCTGGCTCTGGGCTGGTGGCTCCCAGGGGGCCTGAGAGCAGAGCAGCCCCTCACCCCAAGGCCTCCAGTCTCTGCCTCTTCCCAGGTCAAGCCCCTGGCCCTGGAGCCCCACCCCTCCACCAGGCCCCCCACTCCGCAGGGACCCATATCAGGGGAAACCAGGCCTGGCAGGAAGGAGGCTCGGCTCACGGCACCTTTACCTGCTTCCTCTACCAGAGCCTCAGTGGCACCGCCCACCTGCCCAGGATACTGGGCTGATGGGGATCCCACGTATCTCGGGCTGTGGACATCAAGGCCAAAATTGGGCAACCAGAGGCCTGCAGCACTGACGCCCACTGTGGGCCCAGAGGGAGAAGAGAGATCCTCAGAGCTCCTTCCCTGAGTCCCCACACCCTGCTCCCGGCTGATCTCAGCCCTGGTTCCACAGAGACATCACTGTGTCTGAGGTTCCTGCACCTAGGACCCAGCCTCTGCCCCTGGCCCCTGCTGGTGGTCAGCTGTGGGGAGCTGGGCGCCAGGTGCTAGAGCACATCTAGAACAGGGGGTGGTGGGGAGCAGCTGATGAGGCCCTTCCCCTTGAGTCCGCCCTAACAGGAAAAGCCGGAGGGACTGGATTTGGGGCCTTAGAACGGGGTGAGGGTACATCTGGGGGGCCTCAGCTCTCCCTGCCCGCGGCTGGTGCCCTGGCCCTCCCAGGGGCCCAGCAGGGGAAGGGTGTGGCTGCACCGCCAGTGGGGGGAATGGGCGCGGCCGCCCCCATGGGCGAGGGTAGGGCTGGCCGGCTGGGCGGTGACGTCAGCCCAGTATAGGGGTTCCCAGGGAGTCGGCCTCAGGACACGTCGCCGTCACACTCCAGTCCCTGGGGTCCCCTTTCTGGGAGCGCAGATCCCGCCCTACCGCCCCGCACAGCCAGGGCCCGGAGGCTAGGCGCGGTGGGTGCGCCGCCCGCGGGCGCTGAGCTAGCGCAGGGACGGATCCGGCCCGCCGCGGCGCCCTTGATCCTCCAAGCGCCTCTGTCCCTTTGTTCCCCGCGCCTCCGCGCGCCCTCGCGGGCCACGGGCCGGGAGCGTAGCGGGGCGCGGTGAGGACCTGCTCCGCGCCAAGCCCGAGGGCACGGTGGCCCCGCCCCAGGCCCCAGGTGCGCAAACACCTGCCGGGCGAGTACTAGACTCGGGCGCCGCTCCTTGTGCTCCTGGCCAGCCTTCAGCTCCCACCCAACTCTTCCCGATCCAGGCGAGCAGCCCGGCAGCGCCACCTGCTGCCCGCGCCCTGGACGGGGCGGCCGGTCCGCGCGGGCCGGACCCCCGAGGGCCCTCCAGGTTGGGAGGAAGTGTGGCCTGGGAGTCCGGGTCTTCAGCGGTCTCCAGCCTTCCGGCACCCTCCCGCATCCTCCTCCGAGACCCTCCCCTTGGCCCATCTGCAGCCCCGACTGCCCACAGCATCCCCCTGTTGCGGGCCTCTGGCCCACTGCCACACCCCAGGGCTCAGGGTCACATCTGCTGTCAACGGCCACAGCTGTGTCTCCAGCCAGATTTCATCCTCGGCCTTCAGACCCAGAAAGGACAAGCTGCCAGGTGCCACCTACAGTCTAGCTGGCACCTTGGCTCCCTTCCTTTCCCCTTGCCCGCCCCCTCACCCCTCCTTCCGTCCCTCACTCCAGTGCCCTCCAGTAAGCAGCACTGACTGTGACTCCCAGCCCCTGCACCTCTCATCTGGATGGGGTCACCACGTCCAGGCCTCCTCCGTGGGCCCCCACACCTTCCCACCTCCACTGAGCTGCCTGCAAGCACCCTCCTCTGCCAGCCACTGCTTCTCTCTTCCTGGAAGGTGCCCCTGCTCTGGTGCCACTGGTGCCAATGTGCTCCATGTTCATCCATGGCTCAGGTGCAGTCGTGTGCTGTCCAGTCAGCGGTGTCCAGCTCTGTGCGACCCCATGGACCGTGTGCCGGCCAGCCTCCTCCATCCGAGGGATTCTCCAGGCAGGGATGCTGGAGTGGGTTGGTCTTCCCTTCTTCACCTGGGCGCAGGGCCTCTCTCAAACCCCTCCTTCGCTGAGCAGCCATTCACACTCATCCTCCTTCGTCGGGGTCTGCCTCTGCCCCCACTGCCCAGCAAGGGCCTGGTGCTGAGAGTCCTGATCTCTGCCTTCACGTTCGCATGACACACGTTCTCCTGTGTGCCTGAGTGTGTCCAAACATCCCTTGTTTATAAAGACACTAGTCATACTGGATTAGGGCCCACACTCGTAACCTTATCTCAACTAATTTCATTTGCAAAGACCCCATCTGCCAGTATTAGGGGTGCACCTCCACCACCTCCCTGCAGGGTCACACCAGCTCTGCTGCCCCCCACCATAGCCCATGCAGAATCTGATTATCGCAGGAAGCCTCACCGTGCCATCACATGGAAGATGTCCCCTAGATAGACTGCAGAGCCCAGGACTGAGGGACGTTCTAGATCTAAAATAACATACATGCATGCCGAAGGGATAGATCCCATTAAAATTTAGGAACTTGCCACACCTAGCTGACTGCACCTTTGGGGGAGTTCAGTTATCTGGAAGTGCCAAGACGTCCCCTCCAATGTGAGGGACACGTTTTTACACCTGAGCACCTCAACACTAGAAGAGCACACACATTTTGCTGGGAATATCAATCAGGCAATTGTCTAAACTGGAAAGCACAGCAACATAAGATCTTTTCAAGTAAAAGAAGTCCAGGGAATTCTCTGCTGGTCCAGTGGTTAGGATTCCGTGCTTTCATTGCCAAGGGCCTGGGTTCAATTCCTGGAGGGGAACTAAACTCCTGCAAACCACACAGTGTGGGAAAAATAAAAAGTCCAGAAGTAAGAAGTGCAAGACTGCTGTGGAGGTTTCGAAGTTTCAGCAGTAAACTCAAATCCTTTCCATCTTTCTGCTCTGCCATTATTAGCATGCCTCATGGTCCAAGACGGCTGCAGAAGTTCTAGCCATTGTCTTCCTATTATTGGCAGGAACCAGGGGACTGGGCCAGGGGTGGGTGGGATGAAGGATAGACAGGATACCCTGCAAGCCACCTAACAACTTCCACGTACATCTCATTGGCCACTCTGTCTACCTGGGAAGCTGGGGTAAAGGAGTAGAAGGAGGAAAATGAGGAACAGGAAAAAGGGAAGGAGAAGAGAAGGGCATGACACTGGGCAGGCAACATCATCTCTGACCAGAGCTCGCTGAGTGTGCTGAGCTCACTGTGTGCCTGCTCAGTCGGGTCCGACTGTTTGTGACCTCATGAACTACATGTACCCCACTAGGCTCCTCTGGCCATGGGATTTTCCAGGCAAGAATGCTGGAGTGGGTTGCCATTTCCTCCTCCGTGGGATCTTCCTGACCCAGGGATCGAACCCGAAGCCCAGACCGCCTCAGGGACATCTGGGGGTGTGAGGGGACATCCGGGTGTGAGGGGACATCCGGGGGTGTGTGAGGGGACATCGGGTGTGAGGGGACATCTGGGGTGTGAGGGGACATCCAGGGGTGTGTGAGGGGACATCCAGGATGTGAGGGGACATCTGGGGTGTGAGGGGACATCCGGGGGTGTGTGAGGGGACATCCAGGGTGCGTGAGGAGACATCCGGGGTGTGTGAGGAGACATCCGGGGTGTGAGGGGACATCCGGGGGTGTGTGAGGGGACATCCGGGATGTGAGGGGACATCTGGGGTGTGAGGGGACATCCGGGGGTATGAGGGGACATCCGGGGGTGTGTGAGGGGACATCCGGGGTGTGAGGGGACATCCGGGGGTATGAGAGGACATCCGGGGTATGAGGGGACATCCGGGTGTGCGGGGACTTCCGGGTGTGAGGGGACAGCCGGTGGAAATGGACAGCCGGTGTGAAGGGACATCCGGGGTGTGAAGGGACAGCCGGTGTGAGGAGACAGCCGGTGTGAGGATATCCGGGGTGTGTGAGGGGACAGCTGGGGGTGTGAGGGGACATCCGGGGTGTGAGGGGACATCCGGGGTGTGAGGGGACAGCCGGTGTGAGGCTATCCGGGTGTGTGAGGGACAGCTGGGGTGTGAGGGGACATCCGGGGGTGTGGGGACAGCCGGTGTGAGGCTATCCGGGGTGTGAGGGGACAGCTGGGGGTGAGGGGACATCCGGGGTGTGAGGGGACAGCCGGTGTGAGGCTATCCGGGTGTGTGAGGGGACAGCTGGGGTGTGAGGGGACATCCGGGGGTGTGAGGGGACATCCGGGGTGTGAGGGGACAGCCGGTGTGAGGCTATCCGGGGTGTGTGAGGGGACAGCTGGGGGTGTGAGGGGACATCCGGGGTGTGAGGGGACAGCCGGTGTGAGGCTATCCGGGGTGTGTGAGGGGACAGCTGGGGTGTGAGGGGACATGGGGTGTGGGACAGCCGGTGGAGGCTATCCGGGGTGTGTGAGGGACAGGGGACATCCGGGGTGTGAGGGGACAGCCGGTGTGAGGCTATCCGGGGTGTGTGAGGGGACAGCTGGGGGTGTGAGGGGACATCCGGGGTGTGAGGGGACAGCCGGTGTGAGGCTATCCGGGGTGTGTGAGGGGACAGCTGGGGGTGTGAGGGGACATCCGGGGTGTGAGGGGACAGCCTGTGTGAGGATATCCGGGGTGTGTGAGGGGACAGCCGGGGGTGTGACGGGACATACGGGGTGGGAGGGGACATCCCAGGGCGTAAGGGAAAATTCCTGAGCCTGCTCCTGAGGACCCGGCGGGCGGGGACGCAGTAGCAGCCGAGACTACGTTTCCCAGCAGGCGGCGCGCCATGCGTCACTTCCTGCGGCGCCCGCGGCGCGCGTGTGGGAGTGAGTAAGAGAGTGTTTACTTCCGGCCGCCGCCGCCGCGGGCTGAGGGCCGAGCAAGTCGGGCGGCGGGCGCGGCGGGCCCCGCGCAGCCATGGACTGGCTCATGGGGTGAGTCCGGCGACGGGGCGGGCGGGCCGGGCCGCGGGCGGCACCGGTGAAGGACATCCTACCGGGCGGGCGAGGGGCGACCCCGGGTCGGGCCCGGGGCCGGGGCTCCCTGGAGCGGGGTCGGGGCCGGGCCGGGAGCGGGCCCGCTTCCGGCCTGCAGTCGAGCGCTCGCGCCGAACGCCGCGTCCCGGGAGCCGGACCGGGGCCGGCGGCCACACCTCGCCGCTGGTTGTCGGGCGGCGGGGGAGGTCGGACCGGGGCTGCTCGCCGGTCGGCGCGGGGAACTTGCTTCTGCAAGAAATAACATTGATGCCGGCAGAGGACAGTTCTTTTAAAAGGAGGGAAAAGGAGCAAAACAAGCCAACTCTGCCAGCGTCCGCCGGGCGAGGTCGGCGGGCAGGGTGCGCTCGGCGCTTCCGCGGGCGGCCGCCGCAGGGCGGGGTAGGAAGGAAGCATCAGCACCGGGCCCGGGCCGGGCTCTCCCTCCCTCGGCGTGTGTTGGGCTTGCTGGAGGTTAGATCAACGTGCGGAACGTCACGTCGTCCTGCACAAGTTATTCTACCTGTTTCGGTCCTTTTTTCTTCTTTTCTTTCTTTCTTTTTTTTTTTTTTTACTTTTTGAGGATGAAGAAGGGCAGGTACTTCTCACCCAGTTGGGCGGTCCTTCGCCAGCCTGGCTCTAACATGCACAGCGCTCCTCTGGAGTCAGGGTAGTTACTCTAGGGCCTTGGGGTGGGAGTGAGGGAGCGCTTGCCGTGTTGTTGACCGGGGTGGGTGGAAGGCTTGTCTGGACACCGAAGTCCTGGAAGGGAGGCGAAAGGTCCCATGTACGTTTCATGTCAGTGTCTTATCAAGCTGTTGCTGGCGTAGACGGAGTAGAGGGTGCTGGCAGGATAGTCAGCATGAGATGAATGAGACCCTTCCCTGCTGGCAGGTCGGCTGCAGTCTAGTGAAGGGGGAGACCAGACAGCGTGAGGGAGGAATCAGAAGGCCAAAGACAGGTGCTGAGTGTGTCGGGGAGGACCTGGAGCTAAGCGCAGGGGCCCGGACAGCACGGCGCTGTGGGGCAAGGCAGCTCACCTCGTTCCTTGCAGAGGCAGGACTCCAACCCCAGCCTTGCTGCTCAAGAGCTTTGTGACTCTAGGTGGTCACTTCTTCTCCAGACCTGCTTTTAAAAAGTCATCTGTAAAGTGGGAGCCGTGGTCCTTGTCACTTGGCACTGTGGAAGGGTACGCTGAGGTAACAGCAAAACGTGAAGCACAGTGCGCGGCCTTGGTGGGTGTAAGAGGAGGTGTTCGTAGGAGGCCTTCGTAGCTCACGGGCACCAAGCCTGGAGGGCAGGCAGCTGTGTTCATTCTGAATGGTGGGTGCTTGCTTCTGCCTTTATCAGGAGAGATGGTGTCTGAGCCCCCTGGCCTCCTGCTCGTTGGTTTCAGAGGAGCAGACTGCTGATTGGCTGAGTTGAATTCGCAGGCCTCCGTATCAGAGGGACCAGCCTGATGAGCGGGGTTGCCGAGGAGGCAGCTGATCATATTCTGTCTGTGTGATCATTCTGTGCTCGTGTCTGTAGGAAGCAGGTACTCTCTCTCTGGAAACTGACCAGCAGTCTGTTTTTCCTAACTGCCTAAGGTCTGTGCTTTATGGACTTTATTGTTATCATTGTGAACAACCAGAAATTTACTACAGCTCTTCTTGAGGCTCTTGTCAAGACTGAGCACCCAGGTGGTCATCTGGGCAAGGTCAGCAGAGCACTGATTTCCTCGTGCTTGCTGGCCGGTGCCCGTGTTGGAGGAAGACAGTTTTAAAAGGGATTGGCTTGGAGTTGCTGCCTCTGTGGTCTCTGCGGAGGGAAGGAGCCCTCACTGCTTCCTGGCTATAAAGTGGGCAGTTCTAAAGTGACTTGAGCTCTCAAGAGAGAGGTTAGGATGGAGTTTGCTTTTCTGTGTGTGTGTGTCTTTTTAAACTTGCTGGACTGCATGTCAGATTTGGTGAATCATGAATTCTTTCACGTCTCCTTAACTATGAACCCCCTGCTCCTTAAAAAGAAGGCGGAATGATCTCAGTCGTCAGGTTCTGATCTTGAGAACATGTTTCCAGGGTGAGTGTTCTGGGACACCAGAGCTGGGAGGGCCGGGGTGTCCCCTTGTCCATCCCACGAGTTTATCGAGCATCTGCTGTGACGTAGGAGGCTGCCAAGGCCCAGACTTCACAGCCATGGGGGATGTGAGTGGTGCAGACCCCGGTGTCTCCCACCCTGGCCCACCTGCTGCTCCACCCAGTGCCTCTCTGAGGAGGGCTGGCCAGAGGCAGGTGAGGGGCCTGGCTCCTGCCGACGCCCTTTACGTGCTCAGTGCTGGGACTGCCATTGGCCAGGTTGCAGCCTGGAAGAATCGAGGAAGTGTGTGTGTGTGTTTTACTATTTCTTGATATTTTTGTTAATTCACATCATTCGCTGTCAACCAGGTTGGTTGGAATAGAGTTTTCATGTTTTTTGTTCTTTTCAAAAGAAGGATTTTCTTTGCCTTCATTCATCTTGAGTGACAAAGTGTGGCCGCATGTGGAGTGGCGAATGGGGCGCCCTCCTCCTCTTGTGCTCGCCGTCCTGACCACAGCAGCGGCCGACAGACGGCTCTGTGAGCTCGCGTCCTCCCCGCCACTGTAGGGTCTTGCTGAGTGATGCTGGCAGCCTTATCTTCAGCTCTCCCTGCCGTGGCTGAGGAAAGCGAGGCCTGCAGGAAACCTGCTTGGGGAGCTGGAAGTGAAGCCAGCATGTTACGACTTGCTGCTGGGCTTTGCTGGGCTCACTTGCAGGAGAGCTTTGTGCCAGGCAGCTCACATCCGCCGTCTTCCTGTGCGTTTCCTCTGCTTGGCGTTGAGCCGGCCATTGAAGTCGGTGCGTGGTAGCTTTGTCCCTCGCCTTTTACAAAAGTAATTTTTAGCTTGAAAGGGGCCATGACTTCTTGTGTGGTCACGTCTCTGGTCCTTGGCTCTGTCCTTTCTGGACAGCGGCTGACAGGCTGGTACCCTCCTCGCCCAGAGTGGAAGCTGCGTGAGCTGGGCCAGCGAGGGACCCACCTGACAGAGTGTGGTGGTTGGGGCGCCTTCACTGGCAGTGGCAGGCATTTGGGAGTGGTCGATAGCAGCACGGTTTATGTTTTACCCGACAGAGCCACTCCAGAAGCTTCCCAGCAGCATCTGGGAATGCAGGAGAGGAAATGCACTCCCTTTGCTTCTGCCTGGTGGGGCCCACAGGGTGAAGTTTGCAGGGACCTGCCCACCAGGGCGGGGCCGTGCACCCCGCCAGCCCCTGACTGGGGCGGCTCCCAGCCTTGATGTTGGTGCCTCCTGTTCTTCCCTGGAGGCAGGGGAGGCGGGAGAGGTGCAGGGTAGGGCTTCCTGGCTCTCCTGCTGAAGAGAGCGGCTCCTGGGCTGGTCACTTACTCCAGAGGGCGATGGGCTTGGCGCTTTGGGGCTGTGCCTAGGGTTTGCTGTGCAGACGGGGCCTCTCGGGCCCAGTGGCTCTGCCCGCAGGCCTCCTGTGCTCGAGTGAAGGGGACCCAAGCCTGTGGTTGCCACCCCTGTGGGTGTCTGAACTTGGTGTTGATGACTATCCCTTGGCAGTTTGCCTCTGGGGAGGATGTCGCGGTGGCTGGCTGTCAAATCCAATCATGAGAACACCCGGGCTGAACTTTAACAGCTTCATGGAGGTGTAATTTCCATACCATAAAGTTTACTTGCATTGGGTGTACAATTAAGTAATTTTTAGTAAAATTACAGAGTAGCGTGACCATCACCACAGTTTAGTTTGAGAACACTGTGTTCACCCCGAAAGAAGCCTGGTGCTCGGTGGCTCCCTGTTCCCACCCCAGCCCCGGGCGATGACTGCTGTAGGGTCCACGTCTGCACATCTGCCTGCTGGGCGGCTTTTGCAGAGGGGACGGAGGCACAGCACATGCTCGTCTGTGAGCTGCTCGCGCAGCCCTGCCGTGGACGTCCTCCGTGCTGTTGCTGGTCTCGGCTGTCCCTCTGTTGCCGAGTGGTAATCCGTGGTGTGGAGACTCGTGTGTATCGCCTCTTCATGGACACCTGGCTCTTCCTGCTTTCCGCTGGTCCTGAGAGACGTTGCTGTGACCCAGCCTCTTTCAGTCAGCCCTGTGCCGGACGCTTCCCACCGGGAGACCTCCAGGCCCTGCTGTGTTCACCGTCTGGCATGGGCCAGGCCCTGAGCCCAGGATGAGATGGAGAAGAGAGTCTGTACTGTGTCAGGCTGGCGCTGGGGGCGCCGAGGGCCAGGCAGGTGGCTTGGGAGGGTGCATAGGAGCTTTCCAAGTAGGAGAGAGGGAAGGTCATGTCCCTGGGAGGAGGAATGGCCCGTGCAAAGGCACCGGGGCAGGAGCAGCAGTCGGGCGTGCGGCGGGTGGGCCTGGGCGGGTGTACCAATCCCTTCAAGGGAAGCCTTGGTCATGTGGAGTGTGCTCTCTCTTTTTGAAAAATTATTTACTTTTGACTGCACTGGGTCTCTGTTGCTGCACATGGGCTTTCTCTCATTGCACGCGGGGGCTTAGTTGCCCTGCGGCCTGTGGGATCTTACCTGACCAGGGATTGAACCCATGTTCCCTGCATTGGCAGGCGGAGTCTCAACCGCTGGACCACCAGGGAGGTCCATGCGGGGCCCTCTTGGAATGAGCCCCGTGTGTCTGCACACTTGGTGGTGACACGTCATTTCTCACTTATCCTTCTGCTTGGAGGGTCTGCAGGGAACCCTTGCACTAAGCGTCCCCAGGGCTGTGCCGCTGGTGAGAGACTGGCGGACGGGAACCCAGCAGAGCCACAGGGAGCCCGGTGGGTGCTGAGCAGGGCCCGCCTTCCACCTGGCAGATGCTCCTGGGGCAGCCGCAGCACCCGTCCCAGCTGTTGGCCTTGCTTCTCACCCCTGCCCCGGTGTCACTGCCCTCTGGGCTCACTGAGGCCTCATCTCAGGATGCTGGAAAGCTGGGCTCACTGAGCCTCGTCTCAGGATGCTGGAAAGCGGGGCTCACCGAGGCCTCCTCTCAGGACGCTGGAAAGCTGGGCTCACCGAGCCTCGTCTCGGGATGCTGGAAAGTGGGGCTCACTGAGCCTCGTCTCGGGACGCTGGAAAGCGGGGCTCACTGAGGCCTCCTCTCAGGATGCTGGAAAGCGGGGCTCATCGAGCCGTCTCAGGACGCTGGAAAGCTGGGCTCACCGAGCCTCGTCTCAGGACGCTGAAAAGCGGGGCTCACTGAGCCTCGTCTCAGGATGCTGGAAAGCTGGGCGGCACCAGGGCGCTGGCTGCCGGACTCGTCCAGTGCTCATGCTGGCCTGGGAGGCGCCTGCTCTGGTGGGTGCTGGCAGCCACCTCTGCGGATGCCTCTGTTGACGATCCGCCTGCACCAGCCTTTTCCACGCTGCCCTTGCTGTGTCCTGGAAACTTGCTGTACCCAGGCCCACCTGGTTTTGTCGGGGAGGGGTTTGTGGGGTCTGAGAGGGAGGCCAGGCCTGGGCGCAGTGCGCTCGGCGGGGCGCCCTCTGCCCCTGTGTGGAGCGCGTCGGCCCCGCGAGCTGGTCTCGGCGCCCGATGGTGACTTCTGCACGCATCCCCACGTCTGTTCCCAGCTGACTTGGCTGGAGGGCCTGCGCTTCTTTGTCTTCCTCCAGTTTGTTTTTCTTTCTGCCCAGCATTTCTCCCGGCCCGGGGCACCCCAGGCCGTATGCAGGGCTCTGCCCTGGAGTGGAGCCTGGGGATGGGGCTAGAAACAGCTGGAACCGGAGGGTAGACTGTGGACACTTCAGATGAGGAGGGGCTGGGCTGTGTGGCTTTCCTTGCCTGGAGCCACATGCCTTTGGGCCGCGGCCACGTTCTCTTGGTTTTCTTCTCTGAAGAAGTCTCCTTGCTGGTGGGAAGCGTGGCTGTGCGTGCTCGCCTGCAGTGGCTGAGCCTGATGTCCCCCTGCTGCTGCTGGCGGGCTCCCCCAGAGGGTGGGTGCAATGCTGGGAAGTGGGGCGGGGTCCAATGAGGGGTTACACAAGAGCTGTTTAGTGGGGACTCTGAGGGGTCTTTGAGAAGTTGCTGTTTGAGCTAAGAGCTGGGGGATATGAATGGGGCTCAGGGCCCGGATGGTTGGGGGTTTGAATCCCCACTGCAGCGTCACAAGATGTCCTGTCTCACTTTCGAGAGCCTGTTTCATCCTCTGTGAAAGGGGCGGAGGATGCACAGTAACCTTCCCAGCGGGTGGTGGGAGGGTGCTCTGCGTCCACGTGGAGAAGGCCCCAGGTGCCCTCGGCGGTGCTTGTGTGCAGAGTGCGGGGGAGGGCTCTGCACACCAGGCCCCCAGCCCCCTGCCAGTGTCACCGCTTCCCGCCCTGCCGTGCTGCTGTGGCAAGCAGCCACCCTGGTCCTGGGCACGCGGCCCGTTCTGCAGCAGGCCTGGCTCTCGGGGTGACTCAGGAGGGAGCGAGGGTCCAGGGGCTCTGTGTTCTGCAGGTGCCTCATCCCAGCCCCTGCCGACCACGCCCTCCATCTGTGACCCTCCGCTCGCTGCCCCTACCAGCACCCAGTGCCGCTCTGACGCTGTCCGCTCTCCTGCCCCCCAGGTGCTGCGGGAGCTGCCCGGCTGCTCCTTGGGCCTCCTCTCCCCCCGGGTGGCGGTGCCGGGTATGGAAGGTGAAGTTCTGCGGCAGCGTGTCCTCAGGTCCGCGCCTTCCGCACTGAGAGCCCTCCTGGGTCGCCCCAGGGGCGCGTGCTGGGGCTGCGGGGCCGCCTGCAGGACTTTCTGCTGGCTCTGTCCTCACAGCAGCCACTGGGGTCCCAGGCTTAGCTCCCCCGTCTGTGTGGTCCAGCTCGTGGTCATGACTGGCCCCGGTGGTCCGTCCCCCAAGTTCCTGGGGGCGTCTCAGAGGGAGGGCAGAGGAAGTGGTTATCACCTGTCCCGACTGCCTGTTAGTGAAAGTGAAAGTATTAGTTGCTCAGTTGTGTCCAGCTCTTTGCAACCCCATGGTCTGCCCATCGAATTCCACGAGCAAGAGTTCAGGAGTGGATAACCATTCCCTTCTCCCAGGAATCTTCCTGAAGGAAATAGCAGCCCACTCCAGTATTCATGCCTGGAGGATCTCATGGACAGAGGAGCCTGTCAGGCTACCATCCATGGGGTTGCAAAGGGTCAGACATGACTGAAGCAACTTAGCACGGCCATTCCCTTCTCCCAGGGATCTTCCTGACTCAGGGATCGAAGCCGGGTCTCCTGCACTGCAGCAGATTCTTTACCGCTGAGCCACCAGGGAAGCCCTCAAGATACTGTAACGGGTTGCCATTTCCTACTCCAGGGGATCTTCCCCATCCAGGGATCCCACCCGTGCACTGCAGGTGGGTTACCACTGAGCCACCTGGGAAGCCGTTTAGTGAGGTGCTTCCAAAACAAACAGGCCTCTGGGCAGTGGCAGTTTCCATTCCGGGGCGGGGGGTGCCTCTCCCTTCCTGCCAGCCTGTGGGCTGACGGGTGCAGCCCCAGCGCAGAGCCTCTTCCTGTAGGGGCGCCTCTGCTGGACGTCTCCCAGCTGGGGCTGCAGGGGAGGGTCCTCCCCGCTTCTCCAGCTGAGTGTGGCCTTGTCTGTCCCCACTTCTGGGCTGACTCGGTGGTGTCACCCGGAGGTCTTCCATGTGGCCATGGAACGGAACCCCCTCTGGGAGGAAGGTGTCTGAAGGCGTGGGGCACACACCCCTCCCGGCCCCCGCTGCCTTGGTTGGTGGGTGTGCACGCTGGGCTCGGCAGCCACGCCTCGGAGTGGAAGAAAAATGTGGAAACTGGAGAGGGGCTTCCGAGTTGCCGGCCTGCTCCTTCTGGACGGGGCTTGCCGGGTCTCCAGAGCCCTGATCCACGCCAGCTCCAAGACCTTCATGCTTTTTGTGGCTTGGGTGAGCTCACCTCGTCAGGCCCTAACAGCTACCAGGGGCTGGGAGTGGAGGGCGGGGAGCTGGGTGGGGGACCTGGTCCGTGGCCTTTACTGTTCTTCAGTCGCTAAGTCGTGTCTGACTTTTGGTGACCCTGTGACTCCAGTACACCAGGCTTTCATCTCCTTGACTGTCTTCCCGAGTTTGCTTAAACTCATGTCCTTTGAGTCAGTCAACCATCTCATCCTCTGTGTCCCCCCTCTCTTCCTGCCCTCAGTCTTTCCAGCATCAGAATCTTTTCCATTGAGTTGGCTCTTCACATCAGGTGGCCAAAGGACTGAAGCTTCAGCTTCAGCATCAGTCCTTCCAGTAAACATTGAGGGTGGACTTCCTTTAGGATTGACTGCTTTAATCTTGCTGTCCAGGGGACTCTCGAGAGTCTTCTCCAACACCACAGTTGAAAGCATCAGTCCTTCAGCACTCAGCCTTCCCTGTGGTCCAGCTCTTACATCCGTACACGGCTCGTGGAGAAGCCACAGCTTTGACTGCATGGCCAGCACCGTGGTGTCCCTGCTGTTCAGCACTGTCTAGGTTTGTCTGCCGGAGAAGGCGATGGCACCCACTCCAGTACTCCTGCCTGGAAAATCCCATGGATGGAGGAGCCTGGTAGGCTGCAATCCGTGGGGTCGCTAGGAGTCGGACACGACTGAGCGACTTCGCTTTCACTTTTCACTTTCATGCACTGGAGGAGGAAATGGCAACCCACTCCAGTGTTCTTGCCTGGAGAGTCCTAGGGACGGCGGAGCCTGGTGGCTGCCGTCTATGGGGTCGCACAGAGTCGGACACGACTGAAGCGACTTAGCATAGCACAGGTTTGTCTGCACAGCATGACCCTCGTGGAATCCTTCGTTCCCGCTCCCACCCGTAGAAATGGGAGGGAGCCGGTTTCCTTGCTGTGCTGGGTGGAGGCTGTGGTTTCACACAGCCCAGAGGCCCTGGTACAGGGGCGGCCCAGGAGGACTGGAGAGCTTGGCATCCTTCTTGGTCCTCACGTGCCAGGTGCTGGTTAGGACCAGACGGCTCTCTTGGGGGCATTGTCAGCCCTCTGGAAACGGAGCCTCTGAGTCTCTCAGAGAGGGACTTGAGCTGCTGAGTTTCAGCTTTCCTGTGGGGCTAGCACTGACTTGCGCCCGTTTTTGGCTCCGCAGGGCCTGGGCCCCGGGTCAGGTGAGGGATCCTTGCGTTGGCCTTGCCGCAGCCCTGGGAGCAGGCTGCCTGCCGGCGGGGCTCAGCCCGGAGCCATCTCACCGTCCAGCTGGGCAGGGCCTGGAGCTGCACCCCGCTGGGGTGCCGCTGGCTTCCGGTGGGCAGGAGTGCCACTCGGCGCAGGTGGGGAAGGTGCGGGTTGGCCTGCATCGGCCGTGGAGGCGGCAGCGAGACCGTTCCCTGGCTGGGCTGGGCGCGTGGGCCTCTGTGGTCACTCGCGGGCCTGCTCTTCACAGAGCCGTCTGGCTGCTTATGACTGAGGTGAGTCCTTGCTATTATGTTGGACAAAAAATTCCTTCAGTTTTTCAATGCTATAAAGAAAACGCAGGTTTTAATTTTCACCCAGAACTTTACTGAAGCGTTTTGTTCCACCGCCTCCTGCCGTCTTTCAGGTAGTGGAGCAAGATGACCTCCCGATTTCATCTTTGTAAACCTTCTGTATCTTTTTGATACAGAACTGTTGCACCTGCCTTTTCACAGTCTGCCAGGGAATTGAATGTTTTCCGTTTGCAGAATTTTTAATGACCAAGTAAAGGGAAATCTGAAGCTGCAGTGTCTGATGGATACAGAAATGAATCGGAACTTCCCAGCCGAGCTATAACAGGTTTTACCTGGTCATCACAGAAACTCGCGGTCCTTCTGGCCAGCCCAGTATTGTAAGGGGATCTGATCCCAAGTGTTAGGATGAACAGGACTTATTCTTAAAGAGACAGGGAGGAGCAGAGACAGGAACTGGGAGGTGCTAGCTCCCAGCTAAGAGTGCTGTGTCCCTGGCCCGCCCAACTCTGTGTTTCCCTTGGGCTCAGGCTTTGCTGCCGAGGAGAGGGGGTGCGGCCATGCGGGAGCCCGAGCAGGGACCCCGAGGCGCAGCTGCGTGTGCGTGTGTCCAGGCCGAGGGAGCCGGGGGCCGAGTGTGCATCTGCGGGCTGCAGCCCCAGCAGGGCCTCGGGATGGACCAGAGCTCGTGCCCCTGCCCTCTCCTTCCTGGCTGTGTGTGCACATGCGCACGTGTACACACACACACACACACACACACACACTCTCTCTCTCTCTCTCTCTCTCTCTCTCTCTCTCTGTGTTGGGACTGTGCGTGCCATTTAGTTGATTCTGTCGGGAAAGGAATTCCGTTCTCACTGCCCTCACAGTGTGGCTCCCAGTCCAGGCCGCATGTGGTCCCTGGGGCCGTGGGGAAGACGGCTGGGGCAGGGCACACGGAGAGCCTGGGGCAGTGTGGTCCTCCAGGTGAGCTTGCGCAGTGCCCGGCCCCTCCTGGGTGTTGGGAGCAAAGGCGGGAGGCGGGGCTGAGCTGTCCCGAGGGAGAGACTGTGGACACCTCGGCCCGCTTCCTGGTCCTCTGTCCTTTGGTCTCTTAGCTTTTGAAGGTGGTGAGAGCAAAGAAGGACTCCACAGAAGAAAGCGCAGGCCATGGCTGCCCCGGGCTGCCCTTCCTCTCCCTCCTCTCTGTTGCTGCCCGGGCGTGGCTGCCCCGGGCTGCCCTTCCTCTCCCTCATCTCGGTTGCTGCCCGGGCGCGGGATGACTCCCTGGGAGGACCACGTCCTCTCAGAGGACCTTCTTGCTGGGGGTGTGGGGTGGTTGGCGTCGTGAACGTCCTCCCTTGTCCGGCCGGCAGCGTGGTGTCCGGCGGCACGCAGTGCCAGGGCTGCCCATCTTCCTGAGCATCCCTGGCACGGGGTGTGCGCTGGCGGGGCACGGCTTTTTCCCAGGACAGGGCTCTGTTCCTCCCCCTAGAGGAGGCGTGCCTCTGGTGGCCGGGGGAGCGTGTGGCCTCCCTTGCGGATGCTCTTCTCTCCCAGAGCATAGGAGCCTCACTCCCGCAGCCCAGCAGCAGGCGGGCACCGGAGCAGCTGGCCTCGGGGCGTTGGCCCCATGGGCTCCGGTCCCGGGAGAGGTGCCAGGAGTGGGGCTCGCTCCCACCCCCCGCCCTTGCCGCCCCGTCCGCAGGTCAGGTCAGCTCGGGGTCACTCACGGCTGCTCCCTGGGCCCTGGCGCCTGATGGGGAGGCTCCAGCCCCAGCCCTGCAGACTGGTTCTGGCTGGGAGGAGTTTTCTGCTCGGCGCCTGCTGTGTGGCAGGTGTTCTCGTGGCCGCGGTCATGTTCACTAGCTTCATGGACGTGGACGTGCTCACGCCCACCAAGCGCTGAGAGTGCCGGGGCACGCGGCGGAGGTCCTGTGGGTCCTGCCTGTCATCACAGGCTGTCCCCGCCCTCCCTACCCGGCCCGCTCCCGCCTCCTGGAAGCAGGACGTCGGCTGGGTCCGTGTGGCCCCGTGCAGTGGCCCGGGTCTCGGGGTGCTGTCTGCAGAGTGCCCCCACGTGGCTCTGTGCTGTTGTGACGGAGACCCAGGCACTTCTCCGGACGTGGGCCTGCAGCAGGGGTTGAAAATGCTTTGTGATGAAACCCTTGTTTTCAAGTACATTCTCTTGTTCCTGCTGGAAGGCCTCCTACCTTTTTGGCTGAAGAAGTGCTGGGCTCAGCTGAGTTCTGTTGAGAGCTCTGGCGTTTATAATCCATACAAAAATAAATGTGTCCTCTTGTTGTGACCTTGCTGGCTTTCGTGCACTTCCTTCCAGGCCCACCACTTGTAGCTGGGCTTAATGTACGATTGTCAGCCCCACCAGGCAGGAAGGCCCCTGAGCCCTAGCTTGTGCGCGGCCGTGGAGATGTTGGGGTGCTGTGTATCATTTCTTCTCGTGTGTTGCCTCCTCACTGGATGTGTGGGTGTAGGTGGGAGCATTGGTGGTTTGCGGGCCCTGAGTCTGAACTGTCGCCAGGAAGACAGCGGGCCCCGGTTCACAGCACACGGCACTCTCTTGTGAGGTGGCGCCGTGTAAGGGCGCAGCCCGCCGCCTGCTGTGGAGCCCGTGGAGCTCACGTCCGCTCACGCTCCACCCCGGGCCCTGCCCGGCCATCAGGCTGGGGCCTACCGGGCCCACGTGACCGTCCACACGGTTGAGGGCAGGGGCGTGCACAGGCCAGCCCAGGGCCCCCCGCACCCTCCTCGGTTCCTGCTTGGGGGCTGAGGCAGGTCTAGCTGCCCTCCCAGTTGGAGCCCCCGTGGGGTGCAGACATGCTCATGGGACCCGCGTGGACTCTTTCAGGATGGAGCAGCAGGGGCCTGATGGGGTCTGCCATCAGCCTGCTCCTGTGTGCGGGTCTGCCCCACTCCTGTCAGCACAGCCAGGACCCGTGGGCACAGGGCTGACCGGGGCCAGCGTGGCCGGCCCTGCACGTGGTGGTCAGAGGCCCTCTCTCTGCCGCCAGCCGGGTGGCCGCAGCTGCTCTCTTGGGGGTCTCCAGGCCTTAGTCTGGCCCCGCCGCCTCCCCCTGGGGGCTGTGGCTCCTCGTGGGCAGGGGGCCACGTCCTGGCATCTGTTCCTGTTGTGCCCGCAGTGCTGGCTGCGTTGTAGGAGCAGGCTCTGCTGTGAGGGCCATGGTGACGCATCTCCACAGTGCCCTTGCCCCGCGCCTGCCCAGCAGGGAGGGGAGAGCAGGGCTGGGTGCGCAGCTGTGTTTGCCCAGCGTCCGTGGGCCCTATGGTGTCAGCGCACAGCAGGACATTGGGCCTGCGGGCGTCCCCAGCTTTCTGCTGATTGGCTGTAATCAGGGTCACAGGGTCCTCCCATAGCACAGCAGATGGGAGAGCAGCGGTGATCACCAGGCCCCTCCCATCCACCGGGAGCTGAGCGACCTGCCGGGAGCAGCTCACAGGTAGCACTGCAGTTTTCCACCTCGTGTATTTTTCTCAGAAGTCTGGGTCACTTGGTTTCTAATGAAAACAATAAAATATCCCCTCAAATGAGGTTTGGAGGGGTCTGGGCTAGAGACTGCACCCTGGCCTTTGTGAGCCTGTGCTGGAGCAGGCGGGTCCTGACTGCTTGCACGGCCCACGGCCCTGCCCGCGGGACCTGACCCAGGAATCACTTGTGGGCGGTGTGACCACACCAGGGTCACGACTTCCCTAGGCTCCCTCTGGGTGGGCCCACGGTTCCCTGGGCTGACCCAGCTCCAGGGCCTCAGGCCCTCCTAGACCCAGGCACCCATGGGTGGGATTGGGGAGCTTATGTCTTTATCTTTGGTTCGCATCTTCCCCAAACCAGCAGAGTACTGACCGTGTCGTACTCCTGCCCAGAAGACCCTCTGGACGCCCTTGTCTGAGGGATGGAGTCCTCATTTCCCTCCATCCCCACCCGCACCCGTGGGTGCCCCTTGCTCTGAGCCTCTGATGCCAAAAGCCCTGCCTGGGCTCCTTGGCTTGGAGAACCTCCCGCCTGCCCGCCCGGCTCCTGTGTGGCTTTCTGGTCACGGCGCTTAGAATAT
The DNA here is from genome assembly GCF_027580195.1 of Bos mutus. Taxonomy (NCBI): domain Eukaryota; kingdom Metazoa; phylum Chordata; class Mammalia; order Artiodactyla; family Bovidae; genus Bos; species Bos mutus. The sequence continues at coordinate 61,784,673 of NC_091638.1, read as the reverse complement.
TTGACCTCCAGCTTCAGGGCCCAGACGCAAATGAGGGCAAGGGTTGAGCTTCCCAGCCATCTTCTTAAAGGTGCTTGCCCTATCCGTTAGAGAAACGAAGGGGGCTTGCCTGGCAGTCCAGTGGCTGGACTCGGCTTCCACTGAAGGGGCCAGGCCCTGGTTGAGGAACCGGAGACCCTGCATGCTACTTGGTGTGGCCAGAAAAAAAAATTAAGAAAATGATCCCATTTCCAATAACATTGAAAAGAATAAAATATTTATGATAAACTAAGGAGATGAAAAATTTGTATGTTGAAAACTATAAGACGTCAATTAAATAAATTGAAGGCATAAAAGATATTCTGTGTTCATGGATTAGAAGAATTAATGTGGTTAAAATGTCTACACTCTCTAAAGCAACCTAGAGATTCAGTGTAATCACTATCCAAATTCCAATGGCATTTTTCACAAAAATATAAAAAATGATTGTAGAATTTGTATGGAAACACAGAAGACCCCAAAGCAACTGTGAAAAAGAACAAAGTTGGCGGCATCACATGCAATGATTTGAAACCACATTATAAAACAGCAGTGATCAGAACAGTGTAGTGCTGGTAAAAACAGCCGTGATCAACTGAACAGAATCGTAGCCTGGGGCGGGGGCGGGGGAACAGCCGTGTGTGTGTGTGTGTGTGTGTGTGTGTGTGTGTGTGTGGTCACTTTACAGCAAAGGAGCCAAGAATGTACAACGGGCAGAGGATGGTCTCTCTAACAAATGTTACCGAGAAAACGGCATGCACATGCAAAAGAGTGAAACTGGACCACTGTCTTTTGCCACATACAAAAATGAACTTAAAGTGGATTAAATATTTGAACCTAACACGTGAAACCTTAAAACTTGCAGAAGAAAACATAGGCAGTATGTTGACATTGCTCTTGGTGACGATTGTTTTTTGCATTTGACACCAGAAGGAAAGGCAGCAAAAGCAAAAATCATTGGGGTGACATTAACTCAGAGCCTGTACAACGGAGGCTGCCAGCAGAGGGAGAGAAGGGCAGCAAATAGCCCATCCGACACGGGCTTCAGATCCAAAACACACCGTGCGCTAAGGTGCACAAGAGACCTAAACAGATGTTTCCCAGAGGAAATACACAGATGGCCAACAGGCACATGAAGAGATGCTCAGTACCACTAATCATCGGGAAAACGCACGTCAAAACCACACTGAGCTATCACCTCACCCGTCAGAATGGTTGTTGTGAAAAAGACGAGAGGTCTCAAGAGTTGGTGCAGATGTGGAGAAAAGGAAGGCTTTGTGCAGGGTTGGTGGGAATGTCAGCTGGCACAGCCACCATGGGAAACAGTGTGGAGGGTCCTCCGGAAACTGGAAATGGAGCTATTGCCTGATGCAGCAGCCCGCTTTTAGGAGTATATCTGAAGGAAATCGTATTCTTGAAGAGAGTTCTCTACGTCCGTGTAGACGTCTCTACATCCGCTGCAGCGCTAGTTGCAGTTGCCAAGATACAGAAGTGTCTTCAGTGTCGATTGGTGGGCGAACGGATGGGGAAAACGCGGCCTGCACGTGTGGGCACAGAGACCCCTAGGGAGGGGAAAGGCCAGCCGCCTGGGGAGGCGTGGTGCACGCGGCCCCGGCAGAAGGCACATCCAGACCCCATCAGAGAACAGAGGAACGGGCAGGGAGGATGCGCCCCAGGCCCCTGGGGAGAGCCTGGCCACGCTGCTCGTGGCTGTAGTCGAGGGGCCGTCCACAACGCAAGACCGCGCGTCTCTGCTGGCCTCCTGTAAGTGGACAGGCACACGTACGGAAATACCCTGAGGGTGGAGGTGAACACCCTTTACCCTTAGCGTGCACGTCTGTAGGCTCCAGCCTTCCCAGGATGTGGGCCGAAGCCCTGTTCAGGTGGAGGCGCAGGGCAGTGTGGACGAAACAGGGAGGAGAGGCTGCGGGAGCAGGTAGGCTGCGGCTCCAGGGCCAGAAGCAGAGAGGCTGGGGAGCAGGCGACAGGGGTGTGGAGGGCACTCAGTCGTGTCCGACTCTCTGAGGCCCCTTCTCCAGGGGGTCTTCCCAACACAGGGATGGAACCCAGGGCTCCTGCATTGTGGGCAGATTCTTTACCAGCTGAGCCGCCAGTGAAGCCCAAGAATACCGGAGTGGGTAGCCTATCCCTTTTTCAACAAGATGGGTCGCCATATAGACATCAGCTGCATGAGCGACTCAGCCTGTTTCTTACTGAAGGATTTTGAAGTTGATGAAAATCAGTGAGATCCTTCTTTTTGTCTCTGCTGGTTCTGAGTGTTTGGGTTGAAGCTGTTCATAGGAGAGGCCACCCCCGCGCTCCTGTCTGCAGCCCTGCCTCCGCTCTGGGTCACCAGCTGGTGCTGTTAGAGCCCCTTGATCTGATTGTGAGGCCAGGGGGCCAGTGTCCACTGGGGTTTCTGGGCAGGCTTTGCTCCAGCACGCTTCCTGTCCCAGCAGACCTCACATGACCCCCTGGCGACCCTCCCAGTAGAGACCTGACGTGTGTCCTGGGGGGGCCCGGCTGTCCCCACAGCGCCCCCCTCACAGATTCCCAGAACCTGCTGGACCCAGTGTAGTTCTCCTTCCATCCCGTTCAGTGTCTCGTTCTTCCCTGCTTCTCCACTGGGTGGCCAGCAATGCCCAGAAAGGCCCCGCCCGCGTCGCCATCCCGTGCTCCTGCAGTGTCGGGCCCCTCCAGCCGTCCCTCTGGAGGCAGGCAGGGAGGGCTCACGTCTGTGTGTCGGTCTCTGGGTCCGGCCTGGGGAGGTGCCCACTGCAGCGTGCACCCTGCCCCCCTCTGCCATCCCCGGCCTTACGCTGGCATCCCCACACAGCAGCCTGCCCTCGACCAGGGCCTCTGCTGAGACAGGTCTGCCTGGCCCTCTGCCTTGGAGGGGAGCCGAGGCTGCCCCTTTGGTGGGTCCCTACCGCGCCCTGCAGAGCTTCCTGTGAGCCGCAGGGGTCTGAGGTGTGACAGCAGCCCCTCTGTGATGGGAACAGAGTGAGTGCTGGGCTCCAGGGCAGCTCAGGACGTGGCAGCTTGCTGCCTCCCCCGGCTCAGCCGCCCTGGGTGACCAGGGACCTGGAGAGAGGGAAGCACACCCTCGGCTTCCTGAGAGCCAACAGACAGGTGAGCGAGGCCCCGCCGGGCCGCTGCGCGCCGCCTCTCGTTCCGGGTGTCCTCTGGCCCCCGGGGGAGTGTCCTCCTGGGCCGTGGTGGCCAGGCCTGTCCTCCGTGCTCAGAGGAGCCGGCGAGAGGCGGTGCCGGTCTCCCGCAGCGGCCACACGCAGGATGAGAGCGCGATCTGCAAAGCCTGACGTGGCCTCTCTGAGTGCTGGCCTGAGACCCTCCCTTCTGGAGCTCACGGTCTCGCCTCCCAGGTCGGGCTTGGGCACACACTTCTGGGCACCGTGTGTCTTGTTCCCTCCTCACAGGGCGAGGGGGAGAGAGCAGGTGTGAGCCTTTGCCTTTCTAGGCTGTGGACACAGTGACGAAGGCCACAGGCTGGCCTTGGGCGGCCTGGAGCACAGGGGCTCTGGCCGTGACGCCTCTGAAGAGACACTGTCCTGTCAGCCCTTTGGTTTCTCTGCATCAATATACGCAAGTCTGGATAAATGCTTGACTCCTTGCCTCTGCTTACCAGCTCTCAGAATTAAGTGTTGATTCTGTAACGCCTTCTCCAAGTAACCAAGGTTTAAGGTATATATTTTACTAAGAACTGACGGATTGAAACAGTCTCAGCCTTGGAGTCTACTGCAGCTCTGATCCTCCTTGATGGTCGCTCTGCCCCATCCGTGGCCTCTGGGCGCTGATTCAAGCTGGTTCCAAGCCTTGTGACAGTGACTCTCGGGGCTTCGGAGGGTGACCCTGCTCTCTGCTGTGACAGCGAAGCCCCGGCTGGAGCCCGCCTTTCCTCTGAGGAGCCTGGTTTCTTGTGGTGGGAATGGCTCGTAGAGACCACGTTCCCGGTGCCAGGGGCGCCCACTGCTTTGGGATGGTCGTCGTCTCTGGGACTTCCCAGGGAACAGACAACGCGTGGAAAGACTGAAGGTGCCCTGGAGTCATGCTGGCCCTCCCTATCCCACTGCAGGGCCTGGGGCTTCCACGGGAGACCTGGCCCACTCTGTAGCCGTCCCTCACCACGCTGAGGAGCCAGGGGCTCAGGCGCCTGCTGACTGAGCCCCGTGACTCCCCCTTGTCTGGACAGGGGCCTCTCCTGCCAACAGCGGGGCTGGGGCAGCGGGTGTCCAGGCCCCTCAGTCCTGTCTGAGTTATACGTGACAGTTTTTATTTTCAGGAGTAGATCTTCCTGGCATGCTGTCCTGATACAGAGGCTGTTCTGATTCTTATTTATTTGTTCTCTGTGTTGTCTTTATGTTTTGAAAGAGAGCTCCACTTTAAAAAAACCACGACGTTTGTTTATCTGTGAGTGTGTCTCAGACTTCGCTGGGCCCTCGCTGTGGCACGTGTGGGCCACGCCGGTCGCCGCGCGCAGCTTCTCACACGGTGGCAGCTCCTGGTGCGGAGCACAGGCGGTCGGTGTGCGGCTTCAGGAGTTGCAGCTTGTGGCTCAGTGGCTGTGGCCCCCAGGCTCCAGAGCACAGGCTGAGTAGTTGACAAACGGGCGCAGTCGCCCCTCAGCATCTGAGGTCTTCCTGAGTCGGGAGTCAGCCCTGTGTCTCCTGCATTGGCAGGCGGATTCTTACCCTCTGTGCCACCAAGAAAGTTCTCTGTGTTGTGTTCTAATAACTTGGGATCAGACTCCACCCATCACCTTCTTTGGATCTCTTTTTAAATAGTGAGTTTTCTCGTGTGTGTATGTCTGTGTGCCTTGGGTGCCTACACCAGCCTTTTCAGTTCTGTGCTCTAGAGGTGCCACTTCCGTCATCAGAGGTGACAGAGTCCGGCTGGGTCGGCCTCCCCGTGCAGGCTCCCCCTCGGAAAGGAGCTGTGCGGGTTGGCCCCGGCTGGCCTGTCCACACCGTCAGACCTCACCGTGTCGGGGTCCGCCTGAGCCCAGGCGCCTCCATGCTGGGCGCCTTCCATGCTTTCCGGGCACCTGTGTTCGGTGGCGGGCTCCCTGGCATTCACAAAGGCCCTTGCCCTCCCTGCTCTCTCCACACGCCGTGCTGCCCCGTCATGTGCTTTATGCGCCGAGACGTTTCCTGTGGTTGCCCCGCACATGTTTCAGATCCCTCTTTGAGGACGTCAGCAGGGGCACCGAGCAGCTTCTCTGCCCATGGAGGGAGTCGCTTTGGGGGAACTGGCCCCAGAGCCAGCACAGGTGTCCCCCCTGTTGTCCCCTCGTCTCTCAGCTTCCTCTCTCTCCACATGAGCAGCATTTTCGTTTCCCACCTGTCTGCTCTGCCCGGGGCAGCCGTGGTCACAAAGCTCCCTGACCCGTGGTGGGCCCTGTGTTCGGGGCAGCAGGAATTTGATCGTCTGTGTGGGACAGGCAGGGTCTCCCTGGGTGAGAGGCTGGGATCGGGCCTCTGAAGGGCTCCAGGAAGACCTGGAGCAGGGAGCCTGACCCGGAGCGGGGAGCCGCTGCCCCAGCTGCACGTCCAGGTGCTGGGGTGCGGAGCGGCCAGCGCCAGGCTCGAAGCTGAGCCGAGGCTCCTGGAGGGAAAGACGGGAGGGAACCCGGTGCAGCAGGAAGGCCCCGGGCGGGCCCGCTCCCCAGCTCGAGGTTTTTCTCGTCGACCTGTCTTGACTCTTAAACCACCAAACCCACTGGATCTGGAGAATTGCAGGCCTGGGAAATGCTGGAGCCTGAGACAGACACAGAAAGGGAGCCACGGTCCCGGGCTGGCGAGCTGGATGGCGATACTGGGTGTTGGTGTGACAGTTCTGTAAGACGTGTTTGGGAAGGGCATTTATTCATTAAATGGACACTTTGAATAACTGTTTGGAGTAGAACTTGAAAAGCACTCTAAAAATAGCAGCCTTCATTTGAAGTTCATGACCAGCCTGTGGAAACACGGATTCATTGAACACACTTGAGGGCAGCACGCTTGGAGAGCGCTTCCCATTGGCTGTTTTCAGGCACACTTGGCGTTTCTTTCGACTGTCTCCTCAGCACTGTCGCAGGCCCTGGTGCCCACTGTGCCGTCTGCACCAGGCTCTCGTGTGCCCCCTGCGTGTACAGGAAGGACCCCCAGCGGACGCCTGCGGCCGGCGGGGCCCAGGCCCAGGCCCTGTGTGGACCGCCGCAGGTGGAGGGCCAGAGGCCGCGGCCGCCTGCTCTGGAGGCCTCTGTCAGCGGTGATCATGACCCCTGGTAGACGCAGTCTGTCACATGACCTAGGGTGCACTGTGTGCACGCGTGTGGTCTGTGCTCCCGCCGCGTGCAGTGTCGGGGCAGGGATGGATGCAGCCTGACCTGGCCTTGCAGCCACTGCTGTTGGGACGGGCCTGGGCCAAGCACAGCCCTGCCTGGGGGTCCATGGGCGCTGGGCCCCCGAGGCGCCGGGACCTGGGCGGTCCTCTGCAGTCCCTGGTGGCCGCTGTCCACAGTGAAGGGGGCGGCACGGGGGCCCCTGCTGCTCTGGGGCAGTCCCTCCCCACCCCTCCCGCCCCGGCCTCCCCTCGCGGGGGGCCCCACACCCCTTCCTCTCTCTGAGCCCCTCCCTGGCCTGGCTATGGCTTCCCGGGCCCCCTCGGAGTTCACTGCGGAGCTCGGGACCCTTGCCTTTCACATCCTCCGCTCCCGGAACCCACAGTGGTGAGGCGTGTCAATGCGTGAGGGGAGGCTTTTCCCAAATTGAAGTCCAGTCTCGCGTCCCTCCTCGGGCCGAGCCTTCGTGGCGCCTGCCAAGAGCTGCAGGGTCTTGGGGGGCTGCTGTGCGGGGATGTCTAGCCCACGGGCCCTGTTGGTCCCATGCCGATGGCAGGGGCTCCGGGGCCCAGGCCCTGTCTCCTCATCCCCTCTCCCCGGCCGGGCCCGGGACGCGGAGGCGTGGAGACGGTGGAGGAGGGGGTGAACGGCAGGAGGGTGGGTCTGTTCTGGCTCTGCAGCCCCACGGCCGTGTCACTCGTGTGAGTGTGACCCCATCTGGGGTGGCCGCTTCCTGGGTGCTATCCCAACAGCCGTTCTCTTTGCCACTTGTTTTCAGGAAACCACGGCTGGGACACCGGGTCCCGCGCCTTCTCTCCCTGGCTGGCTGGCGGCCGGGCCTCCATGGCTGCGGCTCCCCGTCCTCTCTGGCCCTCCGTTTGCTGAGTGGAGCGTCACTCCGTCGCGGTGTTTCTCGTCAGTGGGGCTGAGCCTGCTTTGACATCTTTATTACCTTTTTTCATGAGCCTTCCTCTGGGAACTGCTCGGCAGGGTCTCGGGATGCTCTTGGGGTTCACGTGCTTGCTGCAGGAAAAGGGTTTTGCTTGTCCCTTCCTTCAGCCGCACTCACCGTGCCGAGGGACCTCCTCCAGGAGGCAGAAGCTGCGCGTCACGGGTGGAGCGAGACCTTGGGAGCAGCTGGTGCTTGGTGCCTTGTTTGCGCAGCGGGAAGATTTCCTTTTCTTCCCACAGCCATGCTTGCCGGATCACCGTCCTTGCCGTCGCCACCTGCGTTCTGCTCCTATGGAAAATGCTCCCCCACGTCGTGTATCCTGGGGCCCCAGGCAGTTCAGAAGCTCTGCCAGCCGGGAGCCCCCTGGACCGCCCCACAGCTGTCCCATGGGGCGGGGGTGCGCTGGGAAGTGCTGGCCGGTCTCTGCCCCAGCCCACCCAGCCTGCTCTGCAGGCCTCTGGGCTGGTCAAGGGGCACCCAGGAGGCGGGCTGACCCGCCTCGCGGTTCTTCGGGCCGGGGCTGGGATGGGGAGGCTGGGGAGCTCTTTCCCGCACTTGCTGGAGGAGGCGGGAGGCTCCTCAGGCTGAAAGCGCCGCCTGTGGCTCCTGAGTCCACCAGAGGGCGCGCTGGACATGCAGGACTCCGGAGCCCCGGGGCGGCAGCCACAGTGCGGGGCGGGCAGAGCGGTCTCCCTCTGCGGGGAGCGGGGGCGTGTCCACGCGGGCTGCGGAGCGCTGCCGCTCCATCGGGTGGGTGTGGCACGGGGTGGGTTTGGTGGGAAGGTGGGAGCCTCGAGCTCCGGGGCCTGCACCAGACTCCCGTTCCCACCTGCGTGGGGCAGGGGCAGGGCCTGGGGAGGGGGCGCTCCCGGCAGCATCAGTGTCTCAGTGTGAATGTCTGAACGGGGAAGCAGGTGTTCGGTCTTCGAAGGCCCTACTGCTGGCCTCCTTCATTGTGTCTTGCCCCCTCCTTGCCCCCACTGGGATCCTGTTTGAGGGGTTCTTGGCAGCTTGTGAGCACCCCCTGCCTGGAAGCACCCTTCAGGTGACGGCCCTCAGGGGCACGTGTCCATACTGTGCCCCGTGCTCTGGGGAGCCCTGGCCACCACCAGGGGCTGGCTGCAGTGACTGCCCGTGTTTGAACAGCTAAGGGCCACCAAGGCCAGGGTCTGTGTTTTGCCGCTCACTGACCTTCAGTGAAGTTTTTGTCAATACTTCCTAGACGCCTCATGAAAACACAGCCCCAGGCAGAGCGCACCGTCCACCGCACCCATTCTGCCACGATGCCTGAGACCGGGGTGGGTCATCCAGCATCAGGGACCCCGCCTGTGTTCCAGCAGCGGGGGCGGGGCCTCCCTGAGCCACAGGGCCCTCCTCCATGTGGTTCAGAATTCCGAGGGGGGCGGTGGCTGGTGGCGGCGTGGTCCTGTGAAGGCAGGGTGCCCAAGGGGCCGCGAGCACGAGGCTCCCGGGGGCCCCTTTCTGGGCGGATGTGGGTGCGCCTGCTCCCCGCACGTCCTGCCCTTCCTGTGCAGGCAGGAGCCTGGGTTCCCAGCTCCGGCTGGCTCCGGCTGGGGAGTCCAGGGGATGGCAGACCTGTGCTCTGTCCTGGCCTCTGGGCACGTCTCTGTGAAAACACAGGTGTCCATTCGGAGGCCTTGGGCAGGGCCTTGGGTTTAGCCCACAGCCTTGGACAGGATGCAGGCAGCCCACTGACCCTCAGGGCTGGGTCCCAGGGTTCTCTGACTGGTATTTGAGGATGAGGGAGGGAGGGGAGTCGGGCAAGGCTGAGCTGTGACGGGACACTGTTGAGATGAGTTGTCTCTGAGGCCCACCAGCCCCATAGGCAGGGTAGGCCAGCCTCCGTGAATCTGCCTGAACTGGGTGGGAAGCCTTGCCCACAGGTGGGCGGAGGAGGGGTGTGGGCAGCTTGTGAGCACCCCCTGTCTGGAAGCACCGCTCAGGTGAGTGGCAGCTCAGGGGGGGCTTTCAGAAAGGGGAGAGCCCAGGGGCCCCATTGGAGGGGAGCAGGGGCTGCCTGCCAGTGTCCTGTTGTGTTGGCCCCTTTGCCTGAAGAGAGCGGATTTGCACTTGTGTGTTGAATCTGCTCCCTCCCCAGCCCCCCTGGAATGAGAGCTGAGGGCTCTGGAAAGGCAGAGACTGATGGGAACAAAGTGGGGAGACAGCAGAGTCAGAAGTTGGAAGGCTGGTGATCAGGTGGAACGCAGGCATGAGGAAGCGGAAGCCTAGGAACCTAGCGTGGTTCCCAGGGCTGTGGGACCTCGGGACCTTGGAGGGGCCGGTTGGTGGTCTGGAGGTGCACGGCAGCAGCTGGACAGCCTGCTCCCTCCTGCTTGCCTCGAACCCAAGTATCGCTTTCCTGAGAGTGCGTGTCCCGGGACCGCGCCAGGGCCTCCGCCATGCAGACAGAGCCACGAGCATGGTTCCCAGCCCAGCCTGTGTCCAGGGCCCTGGCGCCTGCTGTCCACTCCCCAGGCGGAAGGACGGGGTCTGACCCGCCCAGAAGAGCCCTCCAGACACTGGACAGTGGAGGGGTGAGCATGCCCCTGCGTGCAGCCTGAACCAGCCCCGTCCCCCCTTGCCCCCACTCAGCCCTCCACACAAAACTGTCAGTGAGCTCTTTAGTGCCCATCTTTAAATATGAGTGGATGGCCAGGGAGCAGCCCATGTTTCATGGACTGTGAACAGGAAGGCAGAGACCAAAACCAATAGAAAAAGAGGAAGCAGACTGAACAAACAGATGAGCTGGCCCTGTCGTTCATCTCCTGAGAGACTGCAGAGCACGGAGGACCCCCCTGGCAAGTAAGAACCAACCAGTGGAGAAAAGGAATGTCCAGAGAATTAACAGGAGTGCTTGGAGGCTGGAGGTGTGATGACAGAGTGAAACCCTAGTGAAGGAAGAGGCGGTGGTTGGGTGTATTTCCCAGCAGGGCCAGCGCGCCAGCTATGGACACCAGGTTGGCGGTGGTGAGGGTGTCAGCTCATCGGTCAGGGGCCCTGAGCCACGGCGGGGTTCCAGAAGAGGGGCTTTGAAGCAACTTGGAAAATTTCTAGAATCACAGGAAGTGAGTTGAGATTGAGTAGGCTCACCCTTGCCCCAGAGTGCAAACTTCTCCACTCCCACCAGGAAACACGAGTGGGACTTTCAGAGCATGGGATAAGGGAAGGATTTCAGAAACCTTCAGAAGGGAACAGAGCAAAACTAACCAGGAATCTGAACAAAATCCAACCCGGAAACTAAAAAACAAGGAATTCCAACGTGGAAGTAGTTTCACATCAGCCGAACTAGTAATCCAACGCAAGGACAGAATAAAACGTTTTTTCACTTGCAAATTCTGGAAAAAGTAGTCCTCATCCGCCTCCTATTGGGAAACTAACTGCTGAGGAGACCCAGCACCAAAGGGAGAGGAAGGGGGTCCTTGGAGGCTGCGCAGCCCAGCAGGCAGCTGGGGGCGGAAGGGGAGACTTTCCTCCCAGGCTCCCCGTCAGGACCTGCCTGGGAAGTATCGAGGTGGCTGCAGGTTCTGTCAGAGGAGTTTGATCCTTGCTGGGGGCATGTCCTTAGATCTCCCCTCAACTCACGGTGGGATTACCTCCCACCAAAGCTGTCGTAAGCTGAAAATATGGAAAGCTGAAAAGGCATTCAGTGCGTCTGACCTCCTCACCTGCTTCAGACATGCCCAGAACTTGCACAGCAGCCTCCACGGGGCCAGACCATCTCACACAGAGCCCTGCGAGCGCCCCTGGGGACAGGCCCGTCCTGGGCGCGACGGCCACAGCGGGACAGCGGCCCGGCGGGGGGGCAGGTGCCGCCGGGTTTGCCTGCACACCGTGCGTCCGCAACAGGAAGCTGCTCCACCCGCGTGGCGCGCCTCGGGCGCCCCTGGGTCGCGGGGGGCTCTCCCGGACACTTGACGGGGTGTCCCTGGAGGCAGTGGGGGCCAGCCTGGCGTGCTCACCATCGGGGGAGGGGGTGTCACTCTGCACCCCCCCTGAGCTCCCAGCCTGTCTCCTCTCGGGGTCCTTTCCACTCGGGAAGCTTCCCTACAGCCCTGCATGAGCAGTGGACCTCGTCCATCTCTCTCTGACATTTGTCTCAGGAAGTCTGTTTCTTGATTGGATTCCAGCATTTAAGATTCGGGGAAGTCCCAGTGTCTGTGCTTGAGTGCCTGTAGGGGTCGGGCCCCGGGCGGGGGAGGCGGCTCCCCCAGCCTCCTTCCTGTGCGCTGCTGCTGCTAAGTCGCTTCAGTCGTGTCCGACTCTGCGTGACCCCATAGACGGCAGCCCACCAGGCTCCCCCGTCCCTGGGATTCCCCAGGCAAGGACACTGGAGTGGGTTGCTATTTCCTTCTCCAGTGCCTGGGCTAAATGTTGCCTCCAACGTTTTTATACCAGCAGGGAGGGCGGGGTGACTTGGCAGGATCCACCTCAGCCTTTTCTTAGGCAGCCTGGGCTCTGTGCCTGCTGGGCTTGGGAAGGCTTGTGGGGAGAGACAACAGTCCCTGTGCCCAGGCCAGCGCTTTGGGGGGTTCAGGAGTGGCGGCTGCGTGACCTGGGTGCCCCGTAGGCAGCGGCGGCCCAGGAGCCAGGGGGCAGTTGGCTTGGCTGGAACCTCACACAAAGCTGACAGCCTGTCCTGTGTTCGTGCCGCGCTCCCGGCCCCTAGCCTGCGGGGTGCAGCCTGCCTCCCCGCTCCCGTCCAGGCACTCTTCCCACCTGGCTGCCCCCTGCTCCAGCGTCCAGGCGTTGCCCAGCTCCCCCTGGCAGCCGGGCCCAGGGGGGCACTCTGCCCCAACCTGCATGTCTTCTCTGCCCTCCTTGGCGGGCGGTCCAGGGCTAGGGGGCTGACACGGGACAGATGCAGAGGGAGCCCAGCGCTCAGCCTCTAGCGGGCGAGGCTAGCGGGGCTCCTGTTTGCCCGGGCTGCATGAGGTGGGGCGCTGCCCTTCTCCCTGCTAGTGTGAGGAGCCCTGGTGGCCTGGGGCTTCCTCCTCCTCTGGAGAAGGAGCGCAGGGCCGGGAGGGAGGCAGGTGTGGCCCTCGCACTTCCCAGTGATTCACCTGCCGCCCGAGCAGCAGCAGGGCTGTTGGTGAGGCCCGCCTCTCCCTGCCCAGGGCAGCCGCGCTCTTGCCAGGAGTAGAAATTCACATCCCTCAGTCCCGGGCCTGCCCTCCTGGAGGTGTGAGCGCCCCGGAGCCCGCGGTGGCAGGGTCATATGTGGACCTTGTCTCGGCTCTGCCTCCGCCTCCTGCACCGTGAGATGGGGCATCGGGTCAGGTGAGCGGGCCTGGAGAGGGGAGCACCGGGATGGGGCGGGGGGTGGCCAGGCCTGGGGCTGGCACGAGGGTGTTGCCCTGGGCAGCGGAGGCCCAGGAGCTAGTGCCCGGAGCTCCCGGCCATCGAGGTTCCAGCTGGCTCGGGGCGGAGCAGAGACGCCACGGGAGGTGCGGCTCCTGCCTCCTCCCACTGGGGGCCGTGGGCTGGGGGCCTCTGGTCTCAGGAGGCTGTTTCTGTGCGGGCCGCGAGGCAGTCACTGCAGAGGACCCCCCACCCACCCACCTTCCACCCCCGCTTCTCCCTGGTGTGTGTGACCTCTCCTTGGCTCCAAGCTGGTTTCTTTGAGTGGATCTCTAGCTTTCCGCTCTGAGATCCAGCGTGGTGACCACCCCCGTACCACCACCGGTAGCATCAGCTGCGACATTTAGCAAGGCGTCCCAGCCCTTCTGACTGAAACCACAGAAGCCCCTGTTTCACTCGCAGGGCCTTGAACAGGGACTCCGTCCACCCGCCCAGCCTCGAACTCACCAGGCTGCTGGCACCTCTGGATGTGGCCCCAGTGGTGTGGCTGCCGTGAGGGGTGCCCAGGGGCCTGTGTGTGTGTGGGGGGAGCAGGTGGTCTTGGGGCTCTGAGGACAGACACAGGGCAGGCCTGGGAGGAGAGGCCCCCAAACCTTTGCCTGTCTTTGAAAACCCAGATGAAGCTCTTTGGCATTGTGAAATAGATCGGTCAGAGAAAAGGGGTTGGAGAAAGTGGTGACAGAGCCTGAAACCATCTCCAGCCTGGAAAGAAGGCGCTCCGGCACGGTCATCCTGTTCTCTCTCGTGCGATGAGTGACTGGCTCTTTGCAGCAGGACGCGCGAAGGGAAAGCACTGCAGCTCCAAACGCACAGGTGGCGGGTTTCAGGTTAGCGCCCTGTGCCCCTCCGAGTCGTGGAGCCGGAAAGGAGCTGGCCCTCTGGTGCCCCCTGGCCTCTGGCACCTCTTGCCCTTGGACGCCCTTTGCCTGGAGTCCTCGGCAGGGGCCCCTTGGGCCGTGGCTTCTCTGGGGCCCGAGGGACCCCCTGCAGGGGCGCCAGCGAGAGTCCCTGCTTTCCTGTGGGTGTGTGGCATGTTTGCCTCCGGTCAGCTTGCAGAGGTGTAATTTACATTCCACTGAGTCTGAAGGTAAGCTTTGTTTAATTTTGACAGATACGCGTGGTCTCTGACTTCCCACAAGGCTGATCTAGAACCTTGGACGGCCCTCGCCACACCCTCAGGGCTTAGCACCCACTGAGCTGCCGCGGGCCTCAGGTTCCGACCTGAACCCGTCTAGAGGGGACCCTTGAGTGTCCGGTGTGCAGGGTCTGCCCTTGGAGCCTGCTGCAGGGAGACTCGCCCGCACTGTGCAGAGCTGTCCTCTGTCCTCTGGTGAGGTGCGGCCTCGCACACAGGAGGCCCGGCTGGCCCCGCCCTTCCCGCGCGTTCAGACCAGAATCGCGCTGCCGTGAGCACCCACAGTGTCTCCGTGTGCCTGGCGCCTTCGTCCTTCCGCCCAGGGGAGCAGGTGGCTGGTCCCCGGGGAGGCGCGTGTGGCCTGTGGAGGCTCACGTCTGTGTCCGCACGTGCTGTCTGGCCCTGTCGGCCTCCGTGGTCTGATTCTGACCGTCCTGGTGTGTGGGTGCAGCTTCTCTGGGGGCATGTCTGTCACCATGTCCTGCCCATTTTCAGTTGCGTTTTGAGAGCGCTCTGTCTGTTGGGGAGGGAAGTCCTGGGTCAGTACCCGATGCTTGTCTTTTCATTCTCTCACGGGGTGCAGAAGTCCTTGCTGTGGATCGTGTCCAGCTCCTCATCACTGTCTGGGGACTGGGCCCTGGCGGCTTGCTCTGTTATGCGCAAGGACTGAGCATTGGCTCCTGCTGCTTCTGGACAGGATGCCCAGTTTGCTGCATGCTCCTTTCTAAACACCTGGGGCCAGCCTCCTGAAGGGGTCAAGGGCAGGCAGGCAGGGTGTCCGGGTGGACATGGGCACCTGACTCTGTCTTTGCGTTCTTTACTGGAGCTCACTGACTCGATGGACATGAGTCTGAGCAAGCTCCGGGAGTTGATGGACAGGGAAGCCTGGCATGCTGCAGTCCATGGGGTCGCAAAGAGTTGGTCACGACTGAGCGACTGCACTGAGCTTACCAGAGCTCAGGAAGGTAGGGGGCGAGGAGAGACGCATCCTGACACCAGCCACAGGCCTGTAGAGGGGGGCCCGTGGTCCCGGAGGGTGGCAGCTCCTTCCCTGTGCCCATTCACAGCACCCTCAGGGGCCAGCAGGGTGTCAGGGGTGCCCTGGGAGAAGCCTGGGCCAGGGGTGGGAAGAAAGGGCATGGTTGCCCTGCAGCTGTACTCACACTCCCACTCACACACACCGCTTCCCTGTGTAGACGCGCACACACGTTCCACCTGTACAACCCTAGAGGAGTCCGTGGAGGCTGGACGGTCCAGATGCTTGTCTTGAAAATAAATACGCGGGTGGCTTCCGGCCTGGAGAACTGCTTTGCCCACTCGGGGAGGCGTGTTTACGTATCTTTACGTAGACACACGTGCCATCTGCCATGTGCGGTGTGGTTAGGGCTTGGTTTCCTGGTGTGCGGTGGTCTTGAGAGGAGCTCGGCGGTCGGGAGGACTGTCCGGACCCCGAGCGCGGGGCGCTCACTGCACGGGCTTCTGGTGCAGGGGCGCCTCTGCTCCAGCCCTGCCATCCGCCTGCTCCTGGCCTCTGCGGAGGCCTGAGCTCTCCAGACTCACCTTCCAGCACAGCAGGCTGCTCTCTGTTCTCCTGAAAGTCCGCCTGCAGGAATGGGGGCCTTGAACTCATGGTGGCATCTTGCCTGCGGTCTTACCAAGGAAGCGGGCAGGGTGATTTGTCAGGGGCCCCGAGGCCCTCCTTCATCAGCCTGGGTCAGTCTGCCCCCAGGGCACTTGGGCCGAGCGCGCACATTCTGTGTGCTCATGGGTGCCCTCCTGGCAGTGGGGCCTGGGCCCAGCCCCTGGTTGTTGATGGTGAAGGGCTTGGGGGGCCGTGGGAGCAAGGTCCAGGGCGTTGTTTGTGTCCTGAAAGGCCCTCTCCTTGGGGACAGCAGCCCTCGGGGATGGGCTCTGAGCTCTGGGCTCCTGGCGGGGTCCTGGGTGTGGGGGTGCAGACGCCCAAGCGTCCTGAACACGGGGCACCTGACGAGGGCGGCTTGTGCTCCAGGGCACGAGGTCCACCCGCAGCGCCGGCTGGGGGACGTCCCCGGGCGCTCTGGGCATCGCTCGGCTGGGTGGTGCCTGGGAGGCCTGTTCGCCCGCTGCTGGCAGCCGCGTGGGTTGTTTCCAGTTTGTGACCTGGCAGGCAGGTTTCTGTGTAGTCCTGAGCTTGCTCTCGCCGGGGCGAATTGCCTGGTGGGGTCTGAGAATGCTGGGCCGCCTTCCCCTGGGCCGGGCCCACCAGCCCTCTCTTGCTCGCTGCAGCCTCTGAGTGTGGGGGCCTCTTGTGTTCAGCCTGGTGGCCGCGTGGCCCCTCGCGCTGACCCCTCTGCTCTGCCTGGAAGGTCCCTTCAACCCTTGTCCCTGATGTAGGAGGAGCTGGCTCTTCCGGGTGGAGGCGGGCTGGTGGTCTTCCCAGGAGGCGGACGCGGCCCCTCCTCTCACAGCCGGTCCCTCCAGCTCCTGCTGCGGCACCTTCTGTCGTCGCCGCTGTGTCTGCAGTGTTCGGCCTGCCTTCGCCTCCATCCAGGGTACTTTTTGTCTCAGATATTTCAGTTTCTACAAGTTCAACTGGGATCTTCAGAAAACACTTTTTAAAATCTCCTCGTAACGTGTCCGGTGTTTCTCTTGTCTCTGGAACAGGTGGGACACAGTCATAGTGACCCCGACACCACTGTCTTCTCACTGTCTCCCTGAGCCGTCTTGGGGTTTTTTTTGATCAATTGATTTGATTCCTAGTGTGGCTCAGACGGTAAAGCATCTGCCTACAATGCGGGAGACCCAGGTTGAATCCCTGGGTCAGGGAAGGTCTCCTGAAGAAGGAAATGGCAACCCACTCCGGTATTTTTGCCTGGAAAATCCCATGGATGGAGGAGCCGGTGGGCTGCAGTCCACGGGGTTGCACAGAGTCGGACGTGACTGAACGACGTCCCTCGAGTTGTTTTCCTCCTTCTTGAGGTTGGTGGTTTCTGATTGAACAGAAAACCTGGCAGCTTCACCTTGGCTGCTGTTCGTCTGTGTCCTTCAGTCGCTAAGTCGCGTCTGACTCTGACCCCGTGGACCGTGGCACGCCAGACTCCTGTCCTCCACTGTCTCCCAGAGTCTGCTGAAGTTCATGTCCACTGAGTCAGTGATGCCATCCAACCATCCTATCCTCGGCCGCCCCCTCCTCCTGCCCTCGACTTTCCCAGCAGCAGGGTCTTTTGCCTTGTTTGTTGCTGGGTATCTCTGTGTGTCTGTAAGTTGCTTAGACTCAGGTTGGAAATGACTGATTGCTCTCAGTCTTGCGTCTGTTCTGTGTTGGTGGGGTTATGATACTATTTCACATCTGGCCGGTTTTTCTTACCACTGACCTCGAGTTCGCCACTGTCCCGCTCTGGTTGGGGGAAGGAACTCGTTTTAGGCCCTTGAGAGCCTTGAGGTCGGCCGCGCCGATCCTCCTGGGTGGGGTGTCGTCCTGGAGCATGTGTCCTGGTGGGTTTAGCCGGGAACCCGAGGGCCCGCAGCACGTCTGCACGGCACTCGGCATCCCGTCCCCCTGGTGCGCTGCCCATGATCTCTGCCCGTTCGGCCTCCCGGACTCGCTGCTGGGGCTCCTCAGCGGGGTCCCCTCCCCGCCGAGCGGGTCCTCGAAGGCAGTGGCCAGGCACCACCGCAGGCCCTCGCTGGTCACCTTCCTGCTGAGGAGCCCCGAGGAGGAGACACTGCCCGGCCAGCTCAGTGAGGCTGGGACAAGACCCCAGCAGGAAGGCAGGGCTCAGCACAGTGCCCTCCGTGAGCACCGCGGTAAAGCTTCCTCAGCCTGGGAGTTGGCCAAAGGCTTCGTGGCCCTCTGTCCATCCGTGCGGCCCTGGTCTGGGAAGCCCCGCCCTCTCTGCTTCTCTGCCCCACGTGTCTGCAGCCCCAGCTCTGTTCTTGCGTTGGCTGTGGCCGAGACCCTGGGCCCTCCAGCGGGCCGTCGCGGCCCTCCCCAGGCCTTCTTTGCCGTCCAGGGCACCATCCCTCGCGTCCTCCAGCGTCTGAAACCAGTTGCTTCTTATGTTGTATCCAGTCTGCGGTTGTTGATGGTGGAGGGCGAGTCCAGCGTCGGTTACTCCCAGTGGAGAAAGGTCTTCGTTCCCTTTTCATTAAAAACCACAAGCCCTCCCCTCTCCTGTCTCCCCGGCGCTGCCGGGGTGTCTCCTCTCGTCTGGACTTCGTTTAGGAGCTCCCGTTTCTGGTTCTTATTGGCCTTTTTGTTTGTCTGTTCAGTTCTTCCTTTAATTCTATTTCTGAGAGTTCCAAACTTGATTTATCGAGGTGTGGGTTTCGTCTGCTTGTGTGTGTTTTTCTGGATTGTGGTAATTATCACCCTTCCATGTTCTTTCCATTCTTGTTGGACTTAGCCTTGAAGCTTTGCCCACTTGCTCTTACGTGAACCACATGTTCTGGCGCCTTCAACCAGGGTTCGGGCTCTGCTGCCTTCACAGCTGGGGCGCTGTGAGTGGGAGGGTTGCAGACAGGTGGGGAGGAGGTGGGCATGGTCTCCGGGGGCGGGCCAGAGGCGGAGGCGTCAGGGTGCACGCACGCCGGGCTCCACGTGGATGCCGTGTCCGCCGGGCGGGGACGCAGACGTGGAGGTGAGTGTGCACACCCATGCCCTCGCTCTGCCAGCCCAGAGCGCCCAGGAAGGGGACTCCCCGGCGGCAGGGTGGCCAGGTCAGGTCTCAGTCTTCCAGAGGAAGTGGCAGTTCTCATCCTGTGGCGGAGAGTTGGAGGCAGCCTCTGCTCAGTTGCACCAGCTGCCTGGCAGGCCACATCCTCCCCACCCAGGGCTGCCACGGCCCATGCTCCCCGGGTGAGCACGGTGCCTGGGTCCTGCCCTGGTCCTCACGTGTGGTCGGACAGCCAGCCTGCTCCACTGTGTGTGGGGTGGTCCTTCCAGGGGCTTTGCCACAGCGCAGAGCTGGCTTGAGCCTGGGTGAATGCTTGGCTCTGTGGGATGTGGCCGCGTCCGGCTAAGGCCGCGGTGTGGGGGCCTGGCCGCTCCAGAGCCATGCTTCTGCTGGATGGGGCTGCTGCTGAGTGCAGGCCAGCCCCGTGCTGACAACGAGCTGGGCCTGTGGCCAGTCAGAGGCTGGAGCCCAGCCGGGGTCGTCCGGTCGGACGGTTGCTTTTCTAGTCCTTGACGGTCCTGTGTGGGGCCCGCGTGACGAAGACCTCGGTCACACCCCTCTCGTGCTCCCTTGGGAGGCCTCTGGCAGTGTCCACGGGGCCTGCCACCCTCTTCCTCGTGCCCACTTGGCACCTTGTCTTCCCAAGACCGTTGGGGTGGAGATGCTGCCTGCCTGCCTCCGCGCTCTGCAGGTGCACAGCCCACCTCTCCCTGCAGCCCTGTCTGTCCAGAGCGTCCCTGGCTGTATCAGAAGGGCCCCCTGACAGGTTCCCTCTGGGGCCACGCTGACCCCGCGGCAGTGGCCTCGCCCCACACAGCGCCTGAGCGGCGCCACTTTGAAAGGCGACTGAGACGTCCCCTCAAGTAACCGGACTTGGCCGGCCCTGCCTGTAAAAGGAGCAGCTGCTGTCCCTGCCCGGCCGGGGCCCGGCCGCCCTCCCCGCCCAGCTTGTCCTCATTGGCCGGCGTGGCTGGCTCCCAGTCAGGGCTGCGAGGAAGGCAGGGAGCCTTGGGGCCGGGGCGCCTGCTTTCCCTGCCCGCTTCTGTGCTGCCCACCATGCTTGGAGACCACAGTGGTCTCCCCGCAGACCGAGCTCTGCTCAGCCCGCCCCCCAAGGCCGGGCTCAGCTGCAAGACAGTGCTTCAGGCAGTTGGCAAAGTGCTCAGGTGAGCGTGGCAGGGCCGCGGGCGTTGGAGGGTCCCTCCTCCCACCCCGGGGCTATCTGGGGAGGAGTGGCCGTCCCCCCAGTCAGGTCTCCGTGTTGTGCAGACCCCGCCTGGGCTGGGGAGCAGATGGGCCCGGGGCAGGAGTAGCTGGGCATGCTCAGAACTTTGTTTGGAGTGAGGTTCTCCCTAGACTTCAGCCCTTCCTGCTGTCTGTGGGAGGCAGGGAGCCCCCAAAGCGGGTGTTCAGCTCAGAGGGTCTGGGTGAGAACAGGGGGCCCCTGAGACTGGCGTCTGCCTGCAGTGAACCGTGCCCGCGGCAGACCTGTGTCGTGCCCTGCTGAGCCCCCTGGACCGTGCCTTCGCCACCCCGGGTCCCCGGGCAGGGTGACCGGAGTCTGTGACGAGCGACCTTGTCCGGAGCCTGCCCTGGTCGTGTCTGCCGTGGGCCCTCTTTCCTCACCTCCCTCAGCTGCTCCACAGAGCCTCCAGTGTCCCACGTGAGAGGCTGGAGCCTCTCCAGAGCCTCTTCTGTGTCAGGGTGGGAGCGGCTAGGTCGGGCATTCAGGAGAGCGTGGGGGGCTGGGGAGCGGGCCTCCCAGGCGGGGCGTCCATCCTGTGCTGCGTGCTCTGGGGGCCCGGCTCAGCCCCGTTGTTAGGGGGCCCTGGACACGCTGCTGGCGGGGTGGAGCACTGCCCTCCTCCCCCGGGAGCCGCAGTTCAGACGAGATCCGGCCGACCTCGACCCCCGTTTGCACGTCTTGTGTTTGCTTGTGATCTGGGTGCATCACGGCTCTGAAGGAAAACTCTATTTTGCTCTTCAGTTTCCATCTTTGATTGTAACCAGGCTCTGCAGGCCTCTGTGTGAGGGTCTGGGTGAGGCCCAGCTGTGGCTGCTGCTAGCCCTGGGGGAGGGACCACCGACGGGCTCCGTGACCCGCGTCCCCGGGTTTCTGTGGTTGCCACCCTCCTACCCCACAGGGCCACCCCCGGCCACCCCCCACCACGGAGGACTCCGCGGGGTCGTAAGCAGAAGCCCAGAGTGGGCTGCCGAGTGAGCCGCCGTGTAGAGGTGTGGGGAATGGCCACGCTGGCAGGGCCCCCTCCGGGACGTTGGCTCTGATCAGGAGCTGTGACGCCCCCAACAGTGCGGGGGGTTGCCGTGTGCACCCAGCGTGGCGGGGGCGCCCAGACCCGGAGTGGGCGCCAAGGAGAACAAGGGCAGGGCCGGCCCTCCGAGCTGTCTGGGAGAGAGAGGCCGAGGCCGAGGGGACCAGGAGGACTTCACACAAAGGTGGCGATTCAGCCAGGACCCAGAAGAGCAGCTCACCTCCCCGGGAGAGAAGTCCCGTGCATGCGGGCTCAGCACGGGGCGGCCCCTGGAGGCTGCGGTGCTGGGTGGGGCCTCGCCATGAGCACCTGATGCGCGAGGACTGGTCTTGGGGATCTCCGCCGTCCTCCGTCTGCCCGGCGCCTTCCCTCTCAGCCAGTCT